>NW_022111373.1:82881649-82893249 GCF_000313985.2 Echinops telfairi | reverse complement strand
AATGGGCACTTTGTTGCTCAAAATAAATGAATCGAGAAGGTAAATGAGACAATCAAGAAGGCCATTTTCTCTTTTCTGAGGGATAACTTCAGAGAAAAATAACTGCTTCTTATATTCAGATATAAGAATAATTTAGAATTGTATTCTAAGTCATTTAAAGAATAATTCAGAATTGTATGTGGCATGTGATTACTTCACATTGTTCTTGAAGCTGAAACATCTAGCTCATAGGACACAAGTGGCAGATTGTATTTCCCAAAGATGACTGCACTCCTATTCTATTTTACCCACTCTCTTTTATGGTGTGGGATTGACACTCCTCCCTGGAGACATGGGCATAGATGTTCCCTGTGCTTAGAGTCTGAGCAGGCTGTGACTCTGGAACAAGTGATGCTATGTTATTTTTAAATCTAAGCTACAAAGATCTGCAGTAGTCAGGGTTTGTAGCAACTAAACACTCCTGGTTTGGGATGGAGCTGAACCTGTCAATCAAGCTTGATGACACCTCTTGGAGGGTGTGACCTTTTGCATGAGAGTGAGGCACTCTGGGAACTGCCTCTCTCTCTGTCCCACCCACCTTCCTGCATGCTGGAACTCTGCCTGCCTAGAGGAGTAGTTGCATTGGGCCACTCAACCCTGACCCATTTGCACCGAACTTGGACTCCCTGACTGCACCCACCGGCCTGTGATTTTTCTGCTTCCCGGTTCCCTATTTTGTGTCACTAGCATGAGGCTATGTGACTCTGAAGTGGGACTTCTGGACTCGTATTAGACTTGAACTTGGCAAGCATGACTTCTAGTTATAAAGCTCTTTCCTATAGATACACGGGTTTCACTGGATTTGTTTCTGTAGATAGCCTGGCTTAACGCAGATGCTAAAGCTTCCACCTGGCCTTCTTGGGCCACTTGCCCTAGATTTCAGCCAACATCCTATGAAAAAACCAGGCACCCACCTGCAAGGTCACAGACAGGTATGCTGGCTGGCAGCCCTAGGGGAAGTCCTCCCTAAAGCAATGATCAACCCCAGAAATGAGAGTTCAGTTGGTCTGGCTCCCAGACTTCCAGTCACCGAGTCTTCTACTTCTTTGAGGAAATAAAGCAGAGATGAGTGCCCCACTCCCATGCCCCAAATGTTTTACTCCAGTTGCAGATTCAGGTGCAAATAAAATGTTGTCAGTGCTGTAAACTACTACATTGTGAGGTACTTTGCTATAAAGCAGTACATTATCAGAAAAAATATAGATTTGTGTTTTTCTGGTCTTTCCAACTTGCATGTACAGAAATTACTTATGAAACTTAAATAGCAACCATTTTATCTTCATCTGTTAATGCGCATCCTTTTTAAGATCAAAACTATTGAAATGTTTGTAAACTTTTTAATCTGCCATCTAATATGTTACTTCTCTGTTTCTTTACTCCTTTTTACTCTGTTTGCTTTCTACAGCTGTTACGCATTTAGAAAATGTGAAGCATTCATAGCTTGTTGGCAGAAGTGTAAATCAGGCGCTCTCTTTGGAAGGCAGTTTGCACCTTTACAAAAAAGGAGCAAAATGCATTTAAAATGTGTATTTCTTATGTCCCAACGATTTCACTTCGAGGAACTTATGTTGAGGAAATCACAACAGAATAGCTGCAAAAATGTTTCTTGAAACACGGTTTGTATTTTTAACACACGGAACATAATCTCAATAACCAATATTATTGCTGTTACACGCCACTGGGTCGATGATGCTGATGGCAGAAGACACGGGTGACCATAGAAGACAGAGTGGAACCGTGTCGGAGGGATCCCAAGGCTGTAATCGTAGCAGGAGCAGATGGTCTGGCTGTTTCTCCTGCCTGGTGAGTTAGTGCTGCACCCTTGCCCCCGCCCTAGCTCGTTAACCAGGAGCATGGAGTTGGCTAATGCATTATTAAATATTTTTCAGCCCTAAGAGACATAGAACAGAAGTTTATGACATGGGAATAGGTTGAAAATATGAGGTTAAGCTTTAAAACATCTGTTCATAGAAAGTTATATCACTATAATTCCACCTTCACCCTATTACCGGAGCCCTGTGGCATGGTGCTTACGCATAGGGCTGGTAACCGCAATTTGGTTTGGTTTGGTTTGGTTTTCACACAGGTAAGTATATATAGACCCATGTTTCCCAAACACAGTGGAAGTTAAGGTTGACCCGCAACAAAATAACTCCCTGCCACAGAGTTGATTCCTACTCATGGTGACCTTTAGGAGAGGGTAGAACTTCCCTGTGAGTTTCCGAGACCCTGACCTTTATGGGAATAGAAAGCCTGCTTCCTCTTTCTCCTGCTGACCAGTTGCTGCTCCAGGTCAGCAGCTCCCCAAGAAAGCACGCCACCAGAGGTTATGTATTTTATGTCCCCCGCCCCCGATTCTTTTGTTGTCTCTATTTTCCAATTCTTGAAATACAGGTATATTACTTATTGATAAGTCCATTAAATCTAGTTTAAAAATTCCTACAACATGAAAAGAATTACTGTATAAAACCCATTTTTTTTTAATGTAGAAATCAAGAGGGAAATTAGGAAATCTTTTAGGTGTAAGTCTTTTCTGAGCCTCTGGAGTCACTTATCGAATCAAACTTTTATGTATCATTCTCTGTGTGAGGACAGTATATCACTTGATGGCCAGGATGGTGCACACATGCTGAAGATGAGCGCAAGCACGCGAGCCTGTTGTTCCCCCGTCTGAGGCTGATCGTCATTCGTATTGTGAGGCACGGCCCTCAGAGTTGTCAAGACAGGGCTCAGCTTATCAAAACCATCAGAAGCGAGCCCCTTCTTTTGGGTGGCCCCATAACCTTAGGTGTTTTTGAATTGTCACAGGCTTAAATGCCATCATGCAGAGTTACTTGCTTGGGTCTTTTACCTGACGGTGAACAGCCCCAGCCACAGCTCAGAGCACAGCACAAAGTTGTGCGCAAATCATGCATTGAGGAAGAATAGCCCAGGTTTTCACCAAGTCACTGAGGAAAATATTCAACTAGGTGGGACTGAATATTGAGCCTTGTGGATTGTCATCCAACACCTCCTTCCGTTTTACAACTCTCCTTTTAATAAACACGCTTCGAGGAAGACGTTCCAGCTAACTGAGGTGCATTATTTCAAGGGGTTAGAGTTGCAGGTGATTATCATCACGGAGCTATTGACTGCACTCGCTCAAGCCCAGCATTTTCCGGACTGCAGGGTCACAACTGATTAATAGGTTGTGAAATCAATGGACTGGGTTGTTAGCAGATTTAAAACCAAATTGAACGAGTGATATCAGTACTTCTACTCATGTTAGTTGAACTATTCCTCCAGGACAGTTTTATTTCCATTATATATAGGTATAGATGTATTCCAGATCACAGTGTAAAATGTACTTCTTGTGTGGTTGTGGTAGAAACAAGCGATTGAATGTTAGTGATCTAGCTTGTATTTTCCTTAGCAGATATATAACGGTATACCTCACAGGAATAGAACAACAGATGTCTTGCTAGCGTTTAGCCTTGCTAAGATTTAGATGAATCCAGTGTGGCAGTTACATAAATTTATGTCAACTTGAAGATATATAAAAGTGTAGGGGTGATATTCAACCTGCCAATAGGTCACAGCCTGACGGTGCCACACAAGGGTGGGTGTGGTAACCTCCCCTTCCCTCTCTGCCTCACCTTATCCTGATTGCTGCCAGTACCCTATGATTCATCCACACAACTCTGCACCCACCTGTGATCTTCCTGCATTTTGCACCATTGCTTGTAGCTGCAATGGGTCTGAAGAGGGACTTGTGGACTTGAGTTGGACTGAGCTGTGATGTTTTCTTGATATAAAGCTCTTGCTTTCTTCTTTCTTATAAAGCTATCTTTTATGTCAATCTGCTTCTGTAAAGATTTATTGATAGCCTTGGAATCCACAGAGAACAGTTTACTTGTCCTGTCTGGTCACTGTGGTTTGCAAGTGACTTAAGGATAGTGGGTTTGGTATGAATCTCTCTCTACATGACTATAATGTAATTTCTCACGGCTTGAATTTATTCTATTTACTTAATAACTTATTATTTTTTCCATATAGAAGATGACTTCAGTGAGAGAAACCTTTTCTCTTGTTCCTATCTGCAGTCTTACAGCCTAGAAGGTACGTAACAGGAGCATAAAAAATATACATTAATGAATGAATCATCGGAGGCATTTTGGTCCTCCTAGCCACATGGTCCAGACTCACTCTCTTCACAGGTATGGTCTTGCAATGATACTTCCAACACACCAGGGACCACCAGGGTAAAAGGATGTTCTCACTGACCCCTGGGTCGGGACACGCCTGGAGAGCTCAGCAGATAACAGGCTCATAAGACCAATATCCTCCTATTAATGCACCATGTGTGGACACTGTTTTCAGTTTGGAAGCAATTCTCAGAAGTCCTTTAAGGAAGCGAAAGTCAAACTTTACACTAATTTCGTTCAATTTAGCCTGTTCCTGATTGTCAGCATCCCTGAAGATTACTCTGTAGATCATGCCTCCAAGGGCCTTTGAGAGGACGGATGCACTTGGAAATTTCTGAGGTAGAGTGCCTTGAGCCTATATTTGAAGGTACTCAAGTGAGCATTCTGTTTTCCTCACTACAAAACTCCACCTGTGGACCAAGTCACGGCCCCAAGTTTTGTTTATTTTACTTGTCTGTCAGCTAAGCATCCCTCCCTGCTGGGATGGCATACATCAGGTTTCCTGGTGACAGGGTAAAACAACTTCTTGAGAGATGAGGAGAAAAACGGTGTCTTTTTATGTTGACGCTGCAATCTGTAATCTGTGAAGGTTCCAATTCTCCTTCAGGAAAAGAGACGACTTAGATATTCCAGTGACTGGCTGAGTTTGTATTATGTAAAGATGGATCTAAGGTAAGAAAGAGAATGGAACATTGTTTAATAATCAAATCTCAGAAGGAGAAATAAAAATTCACCACTAATGCATACACAAATTAATAAAATGAGAGTCGTTAAAATTCTACTTGATAGTCAAAGGACACATTTCCCCCCCATTTTCATCTTGCTTCTAGTTTTTGTTTTACTTCTTATTGTTGCTCTTGGGTACTTTAGAAGTGCCTTCTTCTCCCACAAGCACTCTCTCTGCGTCTGTGTGAGTTGACACAGGCCCGATAGAGCTGAAGACAATAGAAACAAGGATAAATGTGGCAAGAAAATCAATCTCATAATAAAAACATATACCAATGGGTAATGAATTCTATTTAGGATCTTTAGGAAAGAGAGGATCTGGGCCACGTTGTGTTTTATTGTCATGATCAAAAGAGCCCTCATTATGCTTCAATTTATAGAGTGACAGTTCTAATTCAATTCATTAACTAATAGCTACACAGGATTGGTCTACTGCCAAGTAGCATCCCTTTCATCTTTGCCTTCTGGTGTTGAATGTGAACCAAAAGTCTCCATTTATTAGACCTTGTATATTGGACTAACCTTCTGACATTCCGCTACTATCCATTAGGATAAAAGTCTGTCTCTTCTTTAGAAAGGGTGACTTTGGGGCAAATGAGACTCGGGGCTCCACAGGTTCAACCTGAACAATGGAAAGTGTGAGCGTGTCAGTCTGAAAGCCCAAATGGGAGATGTGTCTGAAATAGGGAACAAGGAAGGCACTGAAACCCAGTGTCAATGTTGTTGGTGTTTTGTTTTATGGTCCCTTATTTTTAAAAAATACTTGGAAAATTCAGGATAAGGGAGTGTTCTATTACTCATCTTACTTAAATGAAATAAGTCACACACACACACACACATGGGAGAGGGGGCACTTTAAATGTTTCTGGAAAATGAACTTAAACAATAATGGAATTTTTTCCACAAACTTTTCAAAGTTCTCTAATATGCAATGCTAAGTGTTGCATTAATGTTTAGCATTAATGCTAAAATGATAAATTCTAATGGATAAAAATAATTGAATAAAAGGGATTTTTTTTACCTGGAACTAACCATCTAGATGGATTTAATGATAGAAAGATATATTGGCATGTCATATGTCTTATTTCTGACTTGATACTTGACAAGTCATGGTTTGAATTACTATTGCTTTTTTAAAAATTGAATGCATTTGACTTTCAATTTATTAGCTTGATGAGCCATTTAAAACTGTAGCAAATTGCAACACTGGAGGAGAAAATGGTATCTTTATAACTACCTGTACTATATCCTATGACCCACTCCAACTTCATGAGTACCCGAATCAGGTCCTCCTAATGTGTGGGTTAGGTGCTCCGTTGTATGGTTATGAGTTGGGCTGAGACCTGACAGGTCAGCAGTTTGAAACCAACAACTACTCTGAGGGAGAAAGATGGGGCTTTATAAACCTCTTTAGAGTTACAGTCATAAACTCACAGGGGCAATTCTACCCTGTCCTATGGGGTCCCTATGAGTCAGCATTGATTCAGTGGATGTGAAGTCTTTTTGTTTTTCAATATGTTGGTTGCAATGTGATCATAGTGTTGATTGCTACGAGGCTGTTGAGACTCCTCCGTGTTCCCATGACTTTCTCCATTTGAATTGTGAATACTCTTCCTCACAGTATGCCAAGATGCTTGTGATGGTTAGGTTTTGTGTCAACTTGGCTCAGCCAATCGTCTCAATGATTAGGCAGATGATACCTAGTAATCCCCTTAAAACCTAACATAATAGAAGGCAATAGGATCCGTAGTGGGATCTGCTCTGAGCAGCGAAACAGTTGTAAAAAGATCAGGATGGAATATAACACACTTACTCGGGTCACAGCCCTGATGCAATTGAAATTAAGTTTCCTTGGGGTGTGGCTTGCTTCCTATATAAGTGAATGCAGTGGGAAAGCTTGTTTGCTCTTTGTGGGGTCTGGGTCCTGTATCTGGCTTATAGGCCTCTGGTTCTTGGACTTGCACCTATTGATTCTATGAGACATCAGTGCCCTGTCACCTAACCTGCCAAAATTGGCTTCATTCACCTCTCTAGTCACAGACCTGACTGTGGATTCTTCTGCATCTGCAGCCACCAACTTGGGATCTTCCTGACAATCTTGGGTATATTAGCTCCCCCAAACTACTTGAGCCAGGAGAAGCCTCCAGCTTAATGTCTGACCCACTGAATGTTTTCTTGATATAAATGTTGTCTATCTATCTACCCATCGTTAGTTTTTCTTCTCTAGAGAGCCCAGTCTCAGACAGGCTTTGTGGTCTTTGGTAGTATGAAAGGAATGCAAACATAAATGCAAATTCAAGCATAGGCATTGACTAGCACCATTAGTTACCAATGTATAATCTATATCTATATTCTTGATCTGTCAGATGAAACCACAAAACTAAAATTGTCACCAAAATCCTATGTTGGAGAAACATCTTTTTGGTTGGTTGTTTTGCCTGGTTTAAATTCATACTGACAAATTTCCTATCTAAACACTACTAATCAAGTAACTTTTTGTGATTAAGAGATGTAGTACTGATGAAAACCCACTCCCGTGATGTAACTGGGGAGTGAGGGACTTATGTAAAGACACCTGATAATTGAAGGGAAAATATTAGATATTTTGGTAGACATTTTTGTTGTTGTTAAAAAGTACCCCTAATGTACATTTATGTTATTTTACCTCAAACTGAAAAAAAAATCCTGAATGCAATGACTGCTTTTAAAAAGCTCATATTTTTCTTTGCTTGCCATCTATACAAATAAACACTCACAAATTACTTTCAAGTTTGTGTTTCTGGTCAAGGCAGGGACTGCCCCACTTAGCTTTTTTGTTTGCACCTCTGTCTGCCTATTTTGTCTTCCCAAAATTGAGAAAGGACTAAAAGGACACAAAAATATTCTATATTCTCTTGATAATTTAAATGTAACCCCCAAACACTTTTGTCAATTAATAATGGAGACCATCATTCAAGCAATGGGTTTGCCCAAGAGGGCACCCCCCAAAATTCCTTTATTTAGTATTGTATTTCACCTAGTGGTTCATGTCTTGCCCAGAGTCAGAATTCTAGCCTATACCTGTGAACACATCAACACACACACACACACACACACACACACCCCTTTCCCACAGACTGTTGTAATTTAAGTGTCAAAGTCCCCTACAATACCCTAATTTTCTGTAAGAAAATATGCAGACTTTGTAATCCACGGGGCATTGTTTCCTAGCACTGAGTTCCGAAATACTTCTGGCAACTGGCACCCCAGAGATTTAGGCGATTTCACCATGCCAGTGCCGGGCTGGATTGCTCTAGGTCACGAACCAACGAGATGGTTCTGAGAGTTACTGCGAACTTGAAGAAAACCTTCCTGGGCAAAAACGTTATAATTATTTACAGGGTTGGCTTAAAGGTGTTCCCAATATATCATTCTGTCCGTTTGACTGAAACCATATTTAATTATATAAATATTAACATATGTAAACACGTGTGTTTGTGGGAACATCTGGATAGGTGATGATCTGTCCTTTAGGGGCAAATCATTTAGCTTGCTTTTTAGAATTCTTCATTCTACCTGCCCGCCAACCCCCGCCACCACTCCCACCCCCAAGTCTATTTTTCAAGGCGTTTTTGTGGCAGAGACTGCTGGGTGTCCTTTTAGTGCACACCTACCTTCCTGGTTAAACCACATCTTAGCTGGCCTGTGGCTGCTCAGATTCAAGGCCACATGCCCCAGTCTCCTTTGCAACCAAGTGTGGGCATGTGACTAAATGCTGGTCAACAAAGAGTCAGCAAAAATGTCAGAGAACACCTCAGAGTACCTGACAAGAGAGTTGGCTGACACAGGCCTTTTGCCTGGTTTTTACATTTTGGGTTTGTTCTCTGTCCATCATTTCATCTCCTCTGCCGCCTGGAGAGCAGGTGGCATGTTGGACCAGGAAGATACGGTCACGTGTGATGAGCCGAGCGGCTCCCGCAGTTCCTGGAGCAGTCACGCTACCGGTCTTGGGCATTCTCCTCCGCTGTTGGACATGAGCGAAATCAGCAGCGAGGTTTGCTTGAGGGCCTTCATTTGGGGCTTTTCGGTGACTTCCACACACACCTGAACGTGCGTAATGTAACCGGCGTGCAGCGAGCTGCTGAGTTCTCTTCTGAAAGTGCAGATGTCGATGAGTGTGCAAAGATATACAAGAAAGCAAAATTTAAAAGTTGGGGGGAGGCACTAAAGCTACTCAAGAACAACAAGGATTCCCAGCATATATCCATTCAGCTTAGGCCAGAATGTGGACATGCTCTGTTTCCAATGACGTGTTTTCAGGCTGCACAGAATGGAGTGAGGAAAGGCACCAGGTCCAAATGAATCCTTTAAGATCAATTGTCAAGAGTCAATTCGGTGAGCTCAAAACAAGGATCCATGCCCATAGCCCCTGGGATTAGGGGAGGAATCATCCCATTTTCCTTCACACCTCTGTCGGCGATGCTGCGATGATGTGATGATGCTGGAAGCCAGGCCACCAGTCCTTCCACCCCCAGCACAGTCATCCATGGGGGCAGATTTCAGGGGGAGCTTCCAGACTAACACGGAGTAGGAAGAACAGTCTGGTGCTGTGGATCACGAGAGAAAATGGTTTAAGATCGTGTTTTTAGATGAGCCTCCTTATTTGAAAGACACCAACAGACTCAAGCACATGGATGATGGTAAGAAGTTGTTCTGTGCTGCTGGACATGGGCGTCAGCAAGAACCAGGGTCAACTCTATTACAAGTGACAAGAATTCAACCTTCAAACATGCTAGCGGACTGGGTGTGCAGGACTTGGGGCAACTGTGTGGATGAGACTTCGAACAGCTCAGCTGATTTTGTATGAAGCTGCCCTACCGGACCCTTAACCTTGGACCTCCTGTACAGTTCCCTATGGAGGCAAGCCCGAGGCAACTGCACTCTGTCCTTCGGGCCCCTATGTAAAAATAACTGCCAGCTGCTCCCATCCGGGTAGAGGCCAGGGGTCCAGCCCGAGCCCACACAGAGAGGGCAGGGCAGCCCACTCAAGCAAGCATCTGACGCCTGGAGATTCCTATCCCTTCGCTGAGTGTGGCAGCTGCAGCAAGAAGACAAGCACAAAGATGAGGCTCTGAGTCCCACCGACTTGGTCAGCACATAGGAATGGCAGCAGAGGAGGCAGCCATGCCTGTGAGCCCAGGGGTAAGACTGAGAGGCGTGCAGAGCCTCAAGCATTCATGGAAAGCCCCCACCTCTGGGCGTTAGGGAGGAGCTGGAGCAGGCGCCTCTCTCTCCCAGCTCAACACCAGGAAGGGACAGTTGGGGTGACCTGGGTGTGATAACAAGAAACAAAGCTAAATTTAAAGCACCAGGAACTAAAGCCCAGCAATGCCAAAGAAATGTGGAAAACTCACATGGCTTTGTTGAAGGGGGAAGGGGGGCAGTAAGCGCTCCAGATAATCCAGGCAAACTACAGATTTTTCAAAGTGCTAAGTTATTTCAAGGTGAAACCGGTTAAATGTCAAAGTCATTTTCCCTCATGGCCACCCCAGGTGGGTAGGGTAGAACTGTGCTCCCGGGGTTCTCAGTGACTGAGGTTTCAGAAGTGTACAGGCAGGCCTTTCTTCCAAGGCGCCTCTGGGTAGATTGGAACCTTTCTGTTAGCAGCTGAGGCCTTGTCCATTTGCACCCCCCGGGACACCTATTTCAAAGTAATAGGACTTTGTGGAGGGGCGCTCTTCAAGTCTAAGTTCTGGATGGAGCTCCCATTCCTCCCTAAGGGGCGATACACTCCCCTGCTCCAGGGCCTCTTCAGCATCGGGGAGACTCCCCCTTTTTCAGCTCTCTAGACACACAGACTAAGGTGAACACTTTCTATGGATGCAAAATTTCACACTTCTAACTCACATTTCATTGCCTGGTATGTAGAATAGTCACCTGGGCAAGGGAAGGTAGATGTAAGGCCACCCAGTGAGGTACTGGCAGAGAGCCCAATTCAGGGTGCCTGTGTCAGCTTGATAAGCCCAAACCCCCATACTATCACTGATAGGATAGGACTGGGCTGGAGAGGTCGAGGATGATGCAGGAAACTATTAACCTTGACTCACCCCATTTTAAACTAATGAGGGTGAATATCTATGACTTGCTTTTCCTCTTTCTCTCGCTTGCTGGTTCCATTTGGTCAGCTTATAGCTCCTAAGCACTAAACCTCTTGAAAGCCTTCTCTTGGATTCTCTCTGACGAATGTATTGGAGGAAGTCCTTCCCACCATGCTACACAATTTCAGGTCCTTTACTTTTGAGTGGAATACTCTCTGTCCACTCTCCACCCGGAAGTAAACTCTCAACATTTCTGAAATTAAACCAACAAATATTTCCTGAGACTACAAGGTGGGTGGAATGAGATGCTTGAGGCACAGTAACTGTACTCAGGGCGCTCTCGTTCTATTTGCGGAGGCTACACAGACAGAAAAATAAAACAGCCACCCAAACAGAGTAATTGTCAAAGACAACAACTCAGAAGATGTCACCACGGTTTGTTGTTGGGTGCCATTGAGTCTGCTCTGACTCACAATGACCCTAGATGCAACCGAGCAAAACACTGCCCTCACCATGCTGCACCAGGCTCACAGTCACAGCTATGTTGGAGCTCCATACTGCAGTGACCTCTTTG
>NW_022111373.1:82878189-82879823 GCF_000313985.2 Echinops telfairi | reverse complement strand
ACTCTATAGGTCAGTGTAGACCTGCCCCTGTGAGTTTCTGAGACTCTAACTTGTGTTTTTTTTTTTTTAACATCATTTTATTGGGGGCTCATACATCTCTTAGCACAATACATCCATCCATCCATGGTGTCAAGCACATTTGTACATTTGTTGCCATCATCATTTTCAAAACATTTTCTTTGTACTTTAGCCCTTGGTATCAGCTCATTTCCCTCCTCCCTCCCCCACCCATCCATCCTCACTGTCCCTTGATAATTTATAAATTATTATTATTTTTTCAAGTCTTACACTGACCGATGTCTCTCTTTACCCATTTTTCTGTTGTCCATTCCCCAGGGAGGGGGTTATATGTAGATCACTGTGATTGGTTCCCCTTTCTCACCGCACCTTCCCCACCCCCTTCCCCTCCTGGTATTGCTACTCTCAATAAAGCTCACTCCTGAGGGCTTCATCTGTCCTGGATTCCTTGTGTTTCCAGATCTTCTCTGTACTCATGTACATGCTCTGGTCCAGCTGGATTTGTAAGGTAGAATTGGGATCATGAGAGTGGGGAGGAAGATACATTAGAGAACTAGAGGATGAGACTTCCGGGAAGATGGCGACAGAGTGACACATGCCAGAGGGACTCTTAAGAATCCAGCCCAGGAGAGTTGCTTACAGGGAACTTTAACACAAGTGGAATGCAGGAGGAGCTTCATAAAGATAAGTAGGCTCAGATCCACGTGGTTTTGAGGGGCTGGGTTTTTTTGGCTTACCTCAGTGGAAGCCAGCTGGGGCTTGACCTTGGCCCCACCACTGTCTCTGCCGGAGCCGGGATCATTTGGAGCCTCCACACCACCACACCCCACCACCACCCCCGGCTTAAGGGCAGGGACTGGACCCTTGCAGCTCCACGGGCAGGGATCGGGGTTCAGCTACACTGTAGCTTTTGTTTACATCTCTGCTCTCTGTTTTCCCACAGTCCGGGAGGTCTGCACAGGGGTTTTTTCTCGGCACAGCCACAGCTTGCCACTGCTGCCTTGGGGCAGGGACTAAACCCTTGCAGCTCCACAGGCAGGGATCAGAGTTCAGATACATTGTTGCTTCTGTTTACATCTCTGCTCTCTGTCCCCCCACTTCTCCCCCCCTTCCCGGTTGGTCTTTGAGGGCTGCGCCCAGGTATTTGCTTGGCTCAACTGTGGCTTGCCTCCGCTGCCTCAGGGTAGGGACTAAACTTGCAGCTCCACAGGCAGGGAGTGGGACTCAGCTACATAGTTGCTTTTCTTTCCCTCTCTCCCCTATATTCCAGCACAGTCTAAATGGTCTTATTTTAACTTTTATTTTATTTCTCCCATGTCTCTTTACTGTTCTCTCACACTCCACTGCTGATGTCCAGACCATTCCCCTTAGCTTAGGAATTAGCTTAGGACTTACACCTGCACCACACCCAGTTAGGTGAACTCCACCTTGTGTAGCTAGCCCAGGGCTAGGGAAAGACCTGCTTTCCCTCCAGGGGATACTCTGGCCAACTTCTCACTGGGGAATTCCTGCCTGTGTACCTGGGAGCATAAGGCAGCTCGACCAACACTCATCAACATTCCAAGCTGTTGCAGGAACATCTGCCCAACCTCCGCAACACCAAATCAGGCAACCCA
>NW_022111373.1:82868474-82871857 GCF_000313985.2 Echinops telfairi | reverse complement strand
CTGGCTGGCTCCTAGACAACTGGAAGTCCCCTTACAGAACGGTCACAAGGAAGAGACTGCAACTCTTTCCTGGAGGAGAAGGTCCCATCTTTCTCCTGTCAAGGGGCAGGTGGTTTTGATCCGCTGACCTTGCATTTAGCAGCCCAACTCAAAACCGCTCCACAAAGAGGGCTTCTGTTAGAATGGAAGAGCAGGAGAAAGTGTGAGATGGTGCAGCCACAAGAAAGGGAGACAGCTTTTAGAAGCTAGAAAAGGCAAGGAAATAGTTTCTTCTCTAGACTCTTCAGAAAAAAATGAGGCTTGGATTCTGGTTCAGTGAGATCCACCCATCTCAGACTTTTGGTCTTCAGAGCTGGATGAGATTTATGCTGTGTCATAAGCCACTAATTTGTTACCGAGGTCCTAGGAAGCTAATACATCTGAGGAAGATATACAAACTATTGAGGTGGTTGCCCTATAATATCAGTTGTACAGCTCGGTTGAGTGTCTCTGATTTAGGGAGAACACAATCTAGGCACGAGGCAGTAAGGGCCTACCTAATGCAGGAAGTGGGGGCAGAGGAAAGAGAGGAATGAAAAGATCATGATGAACATGGATCCTGGTACAGATAAGATCTTGCAATACAGGGAATCCAGAACAGATTAAACCCCCCAGTACCAATAAGGGGAGGAGCAATACTAGGAGGGTAAAGGATAGGGGCTGGGGGAGTAAGAGGGAAGCTATCACAATGATCTACATATGGCCCCCCCCCACTCAGGGAGCAGACAGCAGACAGTGGGTAAAATGAGACAGCATAAGACATGAAAACTTTTTTTTATAAGTTATCAAGGGGACATGGGGGAGTGAGGAGAAAAATGAGGAGCTGATGCCACGGGCTCAATTAGAAGGAAAACATTTTGGAAAAGATGATGAGAATATATGTTTGACACAATGGATATACGTACAGATTGTGTGTGATAAGAGCTGAAAGAGCCCCCGATACATTAATAGCAATAAAAGAAATCCCCATGAGCAATACATGAAAAGCCTGTGAAAACTTGGGTATCTCCTTTTGGGAAATCTGAGCCAAAACGAAGCTTCCAGGAGGGGAGCCTGGGAGCGTTTGTAACGCGGAGGAAGACGGGCAGGCAGGTGAGGGACTTAGGAGTGTGGCATGTGCCTGGTCTCCAAGTATGTTGATGGGATTGGAAGGTCCCAGGCTGGTGTCAATGGTTTGCCATTTGAACCCAGCAAGTAGTCCTGTGGGAAAAGCCTTGAGGATCTCTTCCAGCAAGACTGCAGTCAAGAAAAGCCTCCCCGGGGGGGCAATTCTGCTCTGTAGCCCATTGGTTTGCTGTGAGTCAGAATTGACTCAGAAGCAGCAGGTTTGGTTTTGTTTTGTAACCGGATTGCCCGGTGGTCTGAGCGTGATACGTGCTTGAAGGAAAGCAGACTGGGTGTCAACAGGGAAGGGAGAGGAAGCTGGGACAGCGAGTGCTATAGTCAAAGGGCTTTGGGAGTGAAAGAAGAGAACCCGGGCTGCTCCGTGCAGGGCACGGTGGTCAAGAGCGATCACAGGATGCTGCGAGTGAGGAGAGGGCAAGGGGACTCCGAGGCTCCTAGGCGACTACGCTCTAGTAGAAAGGCCTCTGTGGGCATGGGTGCTGGGGAGCAGAACCAGGGGAGGACGGAGGAAGTCAACAAGGCGCAAACTGCAGGGCAGGTAAAAAGAAGATGACTAAGAAAAAGATGATAGATTAGAGACCATCAAGGACCTTTAACAGCAGTTTCCATGGTTTAGAAGAGGTGGCAGAAATCAGATTATTGAGCTACCTGGGGAAGTGGGTGGTGACAACTTGGAAGCTTTGGTACAGACTAACTTTTGGAGGTCGCACCACAAAAGCAAGTTGATGAATGGAGCCACATAGCAGAGTATAATGGGCTATAGAGTCAAGCAATCCTGTCCTCTACCTCCAACCCAGCCCAGCTTCTCCCAATCGACCTGAACAAGTGGTTTGACCTTAAGTCGTCTCAGTTACTGCATTTATAAAATAGCTATAGCTATATCTTCCTCTACTGAGTTGTCAGAATTAAATGTAAAAGAATATGTAAATTGCCTATTTTCATGTCTGGCACAGACAAAATAAGTGCCAAGATTGATATAGGTTTTTAGGCAGAGATGTAAAAGAGCTCAGAAACCCGACTTTCCTATAAATAGGGCTGCCAGATAAAATATAGGACACATAGTTACATTTGAATTTCAAATTAGAAATACATCTTTAGTAGAGGTGTGCCCGGCCCCTCTCCAATCCCAAATAGCACAGAGCACTTTTATGCTTTAAAAAAAAAAAAAGAGGTGTTGTCTGTGTTTGTTTTCTGTTGCCAGCGTGATAGACTGCGAATCTACTTTCCATGTCTTAAAATCGAGCCAACTCATCATCTTGTAGTTTTGGAGGCCAGAAGTTCAAGACCGGTCACGCAGGGCTAACATCCAGGTGTTGCATAGTTGTGGTGCGTTCTGGAAATTCTGGGGAAGAAAGCGCTTCCGTGTATTTCCCAGCTTTTAGAGGTCACTCACATTCCTTGGCTGTGGCCCTCTTCCTCCATCTTCAAGCCAACAGTGTTGTGTCTCTCTGACGTTCTTCCGTAGGCATGCCTCGCTGATTGCAGCCAAGAAAATTCTATTTCGAGGCCTCCTCTGAATCAAGAGGGCCCACCTGGCTAACCTACAGGACTCTCACCACTTCAAGGTCCCTACTCTGAGTCACATGTGGAAAGTCCCTTTTGCCGTGTAAGGCAACATAGTCACAGGGTTCCAGGGATTACAACAGGGCATCTTTGGGAGAAGGAGGGCCATTATTTTTGCCTATTGCACTGTGTATCTGACATTCAAATTCAAATAGGTATCCATTTGTATTGTTGTTGTTTCAGAATTGGCAATGTTATTGGTAAAACTGTTAAATTGAAATAAAATATGCTAATAGCCTCCTCCTGTTCCTAGACCCCAACTATAATTTTTATTACTTCCCGTTCTATCTCCAGGGGCATTGAATTATTTAATGTGGCTCTACTAGCCAGTCTTTAACTCCCACCAAAATACTGTTTCCTGCATGATTCTAGTATTAAGATGGGGAAAGATTCTGATAGGATTCACCTGTGAGTAATTCCGAGCAGGATGTAGGGAATGTCATCCAACTGTGTACAAAATAAGAAGGAGGAGGAGGGATTCCATTACCAGTGAGAGCCAGGAGTGGAGATAGTTCTCTGGACCCAAGATCCCTGAGTTGTGAGCCTCCTGGACCCAGAAGACAGCTCTACTCCTAGAGAAGCAGCAGCAGGTCCAGGAGCCGGAGCATGGAACAGAAATGATGGACTTCCCAACGACAGAGAAAGAAAGCTGAGTG
>NW_022111373.1:82866388-82867797 GCF_000313985.2 Echinops telfairi | reverse complement strand
TCAACAGAACTCCTGGAAGAACGGGAGGAGGAGTGTGACTGGGAGGAAAAACCCCAAAGCTCTCAGGCTCACTGTTAGCTTTCAGAAACAGGAAGTTCACGGATGACAGGAAATGGTTGCAGCAGACCCCATCTCCTTCCAGCACTGACATGGGTGATACACAGATTACCATTGGGAGCCAATAATAATGTTTAAAATCTCATAACTTCTGAAACTCACACCTCTACCTACCCTACTTCTGCTAGAGGACCAATCATGTGGTTTATGCTTTTCTTCCACCTGCCAAATCTCCTGCAAGTACTTCTTGTTATTAGCACAGGGAAGGCTGATGGCAAGGTATCCTGAGAAATGTCATTCCTAGCTTTGTAGCCCAAGCAGTACTGATGGCCAAGGTGGCACACACAGGGAAGAGAGCAAACGATGAAACCAAGGAAACCGGGGGCCTGAATGAAGACTTGGCGGTGATGGTGTTGTCAATGGAGGTGACAAGATCATCTCCAGTTCAGAGAATCTTGATCATTGCAACATTCTCAAATCCCTCCCTTGTTTTGTGACCATCTACAACTTGATCTTTTAAAACAGGACTTTATTAATTTGCTGCTAACTGTCTATTGTCTTCAGGGGACACAGGAGCTTATCTTAGCTCAGATATTTCAATCACTATATATATACTCTTGGCCATGAGAATTTTATTTTTCCTAGCCTAAGGTGGTAATGTAGGAAGAAGAGGAGCCTTGAGGAATATGTTTTAGTTTTGAGGGCTAATTCCTAAATAGGAAAATGTAATCATTTTATTATTGATTGCTGTGAAGCCAAGCACACTCTAAATCTAGTAGTCGAAAACAATGGCTTACTGGTGCTCAGTGAGTTCTGTGGGTGAGGACCTTAGGCTTCTACACAGTTTGGTCTGGAGCAGCCAGGTTTCCTCTGTTGTGATTGGCTTTCGCCAGGGATGACTTGGGGCCCACTAATCCTATAGGAAATCTTAGAATGCCATTCCTGCCACGTCTTATCAGTCCAGAGAAATCCCAAAGGCAGCCCAGATTCTAGGGCAGGGGACATGGCCTCTACCTCCGTCTGGAAGAGTTTGAATAGCACGTCCACCCCAGAGGGAAGGAGTTGGTGGTCGGCTTTGCAGACTGTGTACCACACTGACTCAGCTTTCTCCTCGTCAGATGTCGTTCTCCTCACCACTCACTTTGATGCTTACTGCCGTCATCTAGCTTTACTCCCAACATTAAGAACATTGGGCTCCGGGAACAGAAGTACAGACGGCCCTTTGTCAGTTTGAGAGCCGATTGTTACAAGTTGATTTTCAGGAACTGATCGAATTCATGAACTTGAGAAGCACAACTGATAACCTACAAGGATCTGAAAATAAGGCTCGAATCCTCATCAAAATAAGCGCA
>NW_022111373.1:82857950-82864613 GCF_000313985.2 Echinops telfairi | reverse complement strand
GAAAGCGGGTGTCGTAAGAATGATGAAGTCAACATATGTACTAAAGTGCTGGACACAGATGACGTATGTACAGATTGTGATGAGTTGTATGAGCCCCTAATAAAATGATTATTTAATTTAAAAACATCCATAGGCGGTAAACTAGGAAACCGGCCCCAGGTCTCGCATTTAAGCTCTCTGTCCTTTCAGGTGAGGAACCAATGGGCTTCCTGCTCTTTCAAAGGGAGTGCCAGTGGCAGAGTGGGCTGCTTGTGGGCTGTCGACCACAAGGTCAGCAGTTTGAGACCAGCAGCAGCTGCTCCCAGAGAGAAAGAGGAGGGGTTCTTATTCTGGTTAAAGAGCTGGTGTTGGAAATGCACAGGGGAAGTTCTGCTCTGTTCTGCAGGGTAGCCCTGAGTTCGAATGGGCTTCACAGCAGAGAGAAGAAGACTTGAACGGAACCCCTGAAGGCATACTGGTTTATGCACGGGGCGCCCAGCACCCCCACGGCCAGGAGTCCAAACCGAGCAGCTGCTCCGAGGAGAAAAGGGAAGCTGTCCACCCCCGGAAAGATTTACACTCACAAAGACCCACAGAGGCAGCTCCACTCGGCCCTACAGACAGACTCCGCTGTGAGTCAGAATCTACTGGATGGCCGTGAGCTTGGACTATTTTTGGAGTCTTCTAAAAAACAAAACCAAACCATGTTGGGGTATGAAAGCAGAAGTGGGGGAATGAAGATCACGTAAGCAAGGGTGGCAGAGGGCTAAGTGAGCCATTATGACGTATCCCCCCAGGGAGCAGGCTCTCCATCTCCTGCATGAAGCTGCTGTGTGTTCACAGCCCTGAGGTCCGGGCTGCCTGCAGGCTCTGATAACTTAGACAGGAACAAGTGAGAAACAGATAACAGAGCAGGAGCCCCAGCGAGCCTGTGGGCTGCCCGGGGCCTCCCTCGGGGCCAGATGTGGCAGGGCCTTCAGGGGCTTGAGTGAAGGCCGCCGTGTGTGTCTCTCCCTTTCTCGCTCAACCAATTCGACACAGTTTTGGTTTGCTCTCAGCTTCAAAAGGAAGCCTGAACTACTTGTTGCCACGGCACAGTCCTTTGAAACGGTTCTAGCCAGAATTTCAAAATGACCCGTCTGCTGTCAGTTTGTCACCCTGTGGTGGTTACATATGGCTGTGATGTTGCTGCCGGGAGTGCAAACAACAACCAAACAAACACAAACCCAGTAGGGCTGGCCTCCGGGCAAGGGTTTCAGTGGGACCTTCCGAAGTAAGACAAATTAGGAACTGAGGTCTGGCAATCCATTTCTGAAAACGAACCACTGACAAGCTGATGGATCGAAGGAGAATGGGGTCCAAATGCACTCCCAGATGCCGTGATCCTGACGATGGGGGAGGCCCTGAAGACTCACAGTTTCAAGATCAGCACACAGGCACGTGCCGAGAAGCATGAACTGTGTGCAGGGCTGGAGGGAATCGGGGCTTGGACTGGATGCTGGTTATTTTTGTCCTTGTCGGGCACTGTTCTTATTGTCACTGAGACATCCCCACCCCACCAGCCGGCCACAAACGCGACATCTAGAGCCACCAGGCCCATTCATGCATCTCTGCACCTTTCTACGAACCAGCCCTGGGCAGTAGCTATGGCTGGCTCTTCTGGGAAGGAGGAAGCAGCTTCTTTCAGCCCAGTGCAGGTGCAGGCAGTACACATCCTGGCCTCCTCTCAGGAGGAGGTATGCCCTCCGAGGCAGCAGCGTCTGCAGTCCTACTACAAGGTGCAGACTCTGGTACCCTGACTGAGAGAAGCTCAGGGTGTTGCTGAACATTGGAACCCTGCCGGCCAGTCTCTTATAGAGTAACCATTCCAAAGGGGTGGTGTTGCCTTTTAGATTTTTTTGTTTTTGTTTTGAGCTGCATTGTGAGCTCTCTAAACCACGTCTCTCCTTCCAAGTCCTTGGACCTCTGCCCCTTGACAGTGGCATGAAAAGTTTGGGCTATGTGGTCTCTAACTCCTCTTGTTGCTCAGACATCATACGAGGCCATCATCCAACAATGATTGGTGTTGATGGAGAACATCAGAGGCCTGGAAAATCAAAAGAAAGGGCAAACTTCACCCCACCCCGACCTTGGGATATCTTTCCTTGAACTGGGATGTGCATGCACTACGTAAGTCACACTACAGCCATCAAGAACTGGCTAAGGAGGTCTCCGAGTGCCTCCCCTGCCCCCTGATGCCCCATGCCTGTCTCTGTGCATCATTCCAAATGAGTATAAATGATGTGGAAGTGCTGGCTGATCTCCCGCCCCCGCCCCCAACTTGCCTTTCTAGTTTATCATCTAGTTAGCACTTTCCCTCCTTGGGAGGAGGGTGGGTGATGATTAAGTTAAGCTTGGTTTAAAAACCTTCTATTCATCTCTTCAGAAAGGTTCAAGAGTAAACAGAGAGGATGGTACTGTCAACCAGACTTTTAAATAACCAAGAGAGGCGTTACCTAAAATAATAGCATCTATTTGTCTGGTGCTTACCAGCCTGCATGTGATTACTCATTTTGTTCTTCCACAATCATGCCTAGATAGGACAGAGATAATTAACCCCATTTTACAGGTGTAGATACTGATTCTGTGAGATCCTTGGGTCGCCCAAATGTCATGGCTACTTAAAGAAAGGATGAGGATTGGAACCGAGTCTTATGATTTTTAGTGCCCTTATCATAAAGCTATTTAAAATCTGGCCCATCTTTCTTGAGGAAACGGCTTTTCCTTCCTATGACGCCCCTCCACCCCCTGATTTTCGATTGAGAGGGTGAAAGAGTAGAAGGGGAGAGAGGTCACCTCGGAGCTAAAACGTCTTTCAAAACAATTTGACTCTTGCCCTGGTCTGCTCAGACGCAACTCCTGCTTCCAGGGTTTGCCCCAAATTCCATGATCCCAAACCCAGTAGCAAAAACCAACTGCCAAGATATGTGCAGGCAGCCATGGTCACGCAGCCCAAGGGCCAACTTTCCCTTGTCCAAGCTGAATAAGCCATGTTCTCCGTCCGGTTTGATATTCGGTGGGACATCCCTCCACAGAAGCAGCAGCATCTCGGACACCTGCCTCCTTTGTCTGCCTTCATCCCAGGAGACAGAAATATTGAAGCTCTTGTTGTCTACTAATGACAAGATGTTTACCGTGAAACAGAGAAACAAGGAAATTGGAACTCATTTAAAGATGAGGTTAGGAAATCAGTTGTCGGTCTAATTAATTCTAATTCAGTGCTTTAAGAAGAACGTATCAGTTGAGAGCCTGCACAGTTCCCTAGTGCTTCTCGGGGGAAACATTTAGATCTGTTTCAGAATTCAGTCTAAAATATTGCTGACCAGTTTTATGTGGGGCGCATGCCAAGGCTTTTCTGTTCAGTGCTGTTGTGTGGAGACCCTGGCGAGGTCTGTGGACATTCAGAGCAGGAGGCAGACAGAGCTTTAAAACTAAACTAAACTGAACTAAACAAACACTTCAAGTATGCTAGAATGAAAAATGAAACAAAACAAAAACCCTAAACGATTGGTTTCTGATGTGCAGCATTTAAACAAGACGAATTTCTGTCAGTCTCTTTTGGATTGAAAAATCCCAGATCCTCCTTTAAAAAAAACATTTCTACATCATCTTCTTTATGATATGTTTCTTTTGTTTTGTTAGGCTTTATTTTTATCGTATGCATGAAACGTAACCGATCTAGCCCTTGAAAGCCTCTGAAACGAGAATGCTGAGAAGCCACGTGGCGGACCCATGTGGTGGACGTAGCTTCCAGCTCTGTGTTCGGAGGGATCGGCTGGTGGGGAGGTTTGGGGGAGGCCACGTTGAGAAGTCTGAAATTACTCACAAGATGTGGGCATTTGGACACATAACCTTGACACCGAGAGAGTGCAGGCGGGGTGCTCAGAAGAGGTTCTGTCTTAGTGGCTGGCCCTACCCTTGCGGGGGAAACATTTTGATCTGTTTCAGAATTCAGTCTAAAATATTGCTGACCAGGTTTATGTGGGGCGCATGCCAAGGCTTTTCTGTTCAGTGCTGTGGACATCACCAGATGGTCAACATTGGGCACAGTTGGCTGTAGACATCACCTTTTCAAAACTGTGCGGAGTTGTGAGTTTGTTCAGCGCTACCAGGGTAGTTAATGTCTTTTGAGTTTAGTTTTATTTTTTATTTTGTTAGTTTCAATGCTACACTTCTAAGTCATGAACGAGCTGAACCAAATGCCTAAGAAGATGACCACTTCCCTTTGCTTCTCGTGCTTCACTCTCTCTCTCTCATGTACACACACATACACACTCACACTCTCTCTCTCTCTCTCTCTCTCTCTCTAATGGGACCTTTCCCTGTTTTTTGTTTTTTGTTTTAACCATAAAGCTATGGTAAATGTTGATGTTTTCAGCCACTGAATTACTTCATTCTCTCTTTCTGCTAGTAGAAAGCCCCATCTTTCTCCCATGCAGTGCCTGGTGGCTTTTGAACTGCTGACCCTGGGGATTTCAGCCCAATGCATAACCAGCAGAGACTTGATGGCACTCAGCCCAGGTCAGACAGCCATGGAATTGGAACTCCTGAACTCAAGGCCTCTACTTTGTCCAAACGATTATCCCACCTGCATGCCCAGTCCTGGCCTTCTGGAGAGCCAGCAGAGAATGATCTGGCACACACAAACATTAGGGTTTCAAACACAAAGATCAATGCACATGAAAGCTACCATTCCCCATTCCAATATCCACTTGGGGAGAAAGAAAACCCCTATTTTTATCTTGGGCTACAGAGCAGTTTGCTTAGACTGCATGTCACCGCCTGATGGCTGCATGACAATTCACTCGGGACTTTACCTCCCCATGCCTCAGTTTCTTCATCTATAAATGGATGATGAGCACAGCCTCTCAGATTCATGCTTTTCACCTGGGAGTTGGTCATACTGTGGCGGCTTGTGTATTGCTATGATGTTGGAAGCTATGCCACTGTTTTATTTTTGTTGTTGTGTTGTGTTTTGTTTTCAAATTCCAGCAGGGTCACCCGTGGTGGCTAGGTTTCAGGAGTAGTTCCCAAGGCCCGGGCATCATGAAGATGGTGCAGGAGGGGAACAGCGATGCGTTCTGTAATCCATAAAATCTCCATGAATCAGAATCACGTCAATAGCAGCCAACGACCAACAACAGGGTTCTGGGAAGACAGGCCTGATAGTTTCCTTCTGCAAGGTCACAGCCGTGGACAACTCAGAGCAACACGGATCAATGCCGACCCTGCTTGGGTCAGCATGACTCGGGGTAGCTCACGTGGAACCAGTCTGCTCTGGGGCTCATAGGAGGTAAATACCTGACAACAGTAGGCGCTCTGATTTCTAAACTAGGAGAAGGAGGGGGAGAAATTGCCGGCATTCAAATGTAAGGGGACAATTTAGTTCATGTAAAGAAGCCCCCCGCCCCCACTCATTCTACCCTGTGCCTTTTGGATCCTGCCCCCCTTTTCCGGATCCTTTGTCTAGTCGTCTGCCTCTTTTGCCCATCTCTTCCCCACCCATGCCCATGGAGATCTCACTTGCCTCCACTGCCTCCCATTTGCAATGCTCATTGTTGCCTCTCATTCCCTAGGACCCCCCTGTAAAACAAATCTAGATATCTGAACGACATCTCTTGTACCATCCTCAAGCGCAGGAAGCAACAGTCAAGGCATCGAAAGTTGTGTTGCCTTAGGTAAAACTGCCGCACAAGACCTCTTTAGACAATTGAAAAGTTGTCCACATATTTGGGATTGGGGCCGTGCCCTCAGACTTCTCTATTGGTTCCCTCCTTCATGCCAGTATGTTGCATTCAGGTCTTAGTGGACCCAAATAGGTGGACAGTCCCCCTCTCCCCCCCAGAAGAATTCACTTCAGAGGACAGCACTGAAACTACAGCTCAAGGAGAGGGACATATCTGATCAGAGCACACAGGTACAAACGAAGGGGGGAAGGAGAGAGATTGGAGCACATCCTGGCCCACCAAGCTCCAGGGACGATAATCCTCCTCAGAGCAGCCAATGCACAGAGGTGATCAAAGTGCCAGCCCCACTACAGGACACGATGTCCCTCACCCACCCCTAGTGCCATGGGGGACAACACTAGAGACAGTGTAGGAATTGTGCCCAATCTGACTCCACCACATTAGGATGAAGCACTAAGGGCATGCAACAGAACAGCAAGGGGAGCAAAGCAATGAAGTCCTTGGTAAATACCCAAAATAGACTGCGGGGCCAAGGCATGGAATGGGAAAGCACTCCTGAAGGTCAACAAACAGACCTTGAACTATTTATACGCTTGTCTTTTTTTTGCTGTTGTTTTGTTTTCTTTGGTTACTTTGCTTTGCTCTGCCTTGTTTTTATGCATATTATTGTTTCTGCATGTCTATCTAGATAAGATAGGCAGGATAAACCATCCAGAGGAGAAAACAATGGGATTGACGGTTCGGGGGACATGAGAAAGGGGGAGGTAGGGGAAGGAGGTGTGTGTTAACAAATCCAGGGACAAGGGAACAACAAGTGATCCAAAATCGATGGCAAGGAGGGTGTAGGAGGCCTGGTAGGGCTAGATCAAGGGCAATGGAACCAAGAGGAATTACTAAAACCCGAATGAAGGCTGAACATGATGGTGGGACAAGAGGAAAGTAAAAGGAAATAGAGGAA
>NW_022111373.1:82847749-82856855 GCF_000313985.2 Echinops telfairi | reverse complement strand
GCATGTGAAAGACAGACATGGACTAAGGGAGACCCAAGAAGAATCTATGCATTTGAGTTGAGGTGCTGGAGAAGAATGTTGAAGGTACCACGGACTGCCAAAAGGACGCACAAATCTATCTTGGAAGAAGTGTGGCCGGAGTGCTCTTTAGAGACAAGGATGGTGAGACTTCCTCTTATATGCTTGGGCCATTTTGTCAGGCGAGATCAGTCCCTGGACAAGGACATCAGGCTTGGTAAAGTGAGGGGGCCGCAAAGGAGAGGCAGGTCCTCCATGAGCTAGATTGACACCGAGGCTGCCACAATGGGCTCAGGCATCGGACCAATGGGGAGGACGGCCCAGGACAGGCAGTGCTTTCTTCTGCTGCGCACAGAGTGGCTGTGGGTAGTAGCTGACTCAATGGCCCCTAACAACCATAACAAGAAGCGCAGGCACCTCACTAGGCACCCGTAGGAGGCTGTTGGAGACAGTGCAGGGCTTCGACAAACCTGCTTTCTTAGAAACTTCAGACTTCAGAACAAACCACCTTGTGATCCCCCACGTGAACTGGGGGTTGAGGACTGGGCTTTGCAGGTCCCTGAGCACAGGATTGCGAAATCCCCGGCACAAGCGTGCGCTGCGTGCAGAGGCGTTCCAAAAATAGTTTCAGACAGGGAGAACGGCTGCCTGCTGTGACTCACGTCCTCAGAGCACGTCTCTGGGGGCAGAGGAGGAGTGCGCAGGACGTGCCCTCTGCAGAGGGGCGTTACCTGGGGAGGTCAGCACCCAAGGCTGGGATCCCAGACTTGGAGATGGGCAGTGCAAGACAGCCCTTGACTCACACAGGAAGGTGAGAAGCCCAGGGCCCAATTTAAAACCAGCCAGTTTCCTATGCGAGGGGAGCCCTTCGCAAAACAGGAAGAATGATCAGCTGGTACCAAGTTCAGCAAAGGAAGCATGCTACATCTTCTCTTGCCTTGGTTTCCATGGACATTCAGCAGGGTGTGCATCTGCTAAGCACAGTTCACCAAAGGGAGACACAGTTAATCAGGGCTTCTGGTGGGTTCCTTTCAGTTCAACCCTGGCTGCGAATTTGTGTTTTTCACCCCAGGTATACTGAATCAGAATCTACAGTTTCATAAGGTGATTCTTATGTATAGAGGCTGACAGGGGAAAGAAAAAGGACCTTCAAAATTCAATTTTGGGGGAAATCTGTATGAATGGGATATGGTTAAAATGTAGATTCTGATTGAGTGCATCTGGGGTAAAAATTCAAATTCCCAACAGGGAGTGGAACAGCAAGGATCCAGCGTGGAACCAACCCTCACAGTGGGGGCAGCCAGAGCCAGGGACAGGGACACAGAGTCTCCAAGGCCTGCCTAAGGCATCTTGGTTTAGGGCCCAGCCCAACCTCATTTCCACGGTCACATGGAAGCAGCATCACTAGCGTTTATTGTGAGTCCCTGGATAGTGCAACTAGTTGGAGTTCAGAGGCAGCACCTCAGAAGAAAGTCCTGGTAACCTACTTCCAGAAAATCAGCCCCTGGAAGCCCTATGGTTCTACTCTGGTGCTCACAGGATCTCCGAGAGTTGGAGTCAACTCCCGAACAACTGCTTTTCATTGTTAGCATTCCTTGGCAGAGCCTCTGTGTCCAGCGACATGGGATGGAAACCGCCCAAAGAGAGTCCACCGAGGCCCTGCTCTGTGACCCGGACACCGGCTTCAGCAACTAGCCCCCAAGCATCGTTTCTGAATTTGCCTCCTCAAAGTGGGACTCCCTTGTTCAAATTAACTCAAAGATAACCTATGTGCTTTGATGGTCTGTTTCCTGAGAACTCACGATGAACGGTTGCTATCAGTCAACTTGGGCCATGTCAGAAGAGACCAGACCCTGGAGAGGAACAGCGTGCCTGGCAAAGGCGACGGGCAGCAAACAAAGAAGACCCTCAAGGAGATGGATGGACACGGGGGCTACAGCAATGGGCACCAGCATAAGGACCATGGAGAGGATGGTGCAGGACTGGCAGAGTGTCGGTCCGCTGTGCATAGGGTCGCCATGGGTTGGAACGGATTCAATGGCCTGTAACAACGCGTCAGGAGCCACCCGTAGGTAAGGAATGATGGTGTCAGTGAGGATTTGCTGCACATTGTCTCAGCCTTCCAACAAACCTGAGAGACAGGTTGCTTTGATTACCTCTGTTTTACCGGAGGAAGGCTAGCGTGGGCTGGGAAAGTACTCTCCCTAATCCTACACAGCAACTTTGTATCGGGTGTGGAGTTGCTGCACAGACCACGTTGTTCCTTCCATGAGGATTTGTTTCAGCTGTAGTGTTACGTGCTGTCGAGACAGCTCCAAGTCAGAGCCACCAGAAAAAAAACAAAGTTTTCCCTTTGCGGAGCCATCATCCCGATCACTGGTATGTTGGAGTCCATTGAGGGTTCCGCTGATTTTTGCTGGTTTCTTACTAACCACACTAGATCAGTCTTTCCAGTGCCGTGTCCAGAGTAAGCGAACTGAAGCCTTGCCATCCTCACTCCCAAGGAGCTTTCAGGTGATATTCGGATTCCTTCTGAAACTTGCTTGTTCAACCTTTTGACCGAACATGGTATATTCAATATTCTTCTTCTTCTATATTATTACATAATTCTTAATTTAGGTAGTTGAGGATTCCCTTTTCAAAGCTGGAATCCAAGGCTGTCAGTCAACAGAATGTGTCTCTAGGAAGAAGTCCCTGTGCTTGGTAAAGCAGAGGGGCATGAAAAATAGGAAAGCCCTCAAGGAGATGGATGGACGCAGGAATATTATGAGGATGGTGCAGGACCGGGCAGTATTTTGCTCTGTTGTGCATAAGACCACTATGGGTCGGAACAGACTCCATGGCATCTACCAACACTGTCTTCCAAAAAGAGCCCTAGGGGCACTGTCATATTAAGAACTGGACTTTCGACTCCACTCAGAACCTCCAGCTGCTCTGGAGGGGAGAGATGAGGCTATCTGCCCCCGTGAATAGTTACAGCCTCAGAGCTCACAGATGGGGTCCCGATGAGTCAGAAACACTCCAAGCAGGGGGCGTGCTTGGTTTCAGACAAGGAACTGGAGATCGTTTGCTTGCAGTTCTCATAAGTGGATGTTCTTCAGGTGGAAGGAGGCCTTTGAGGCTCTGCCGTACACTGAGGGAGATCAGGAAACATGAATTTGAGTGGCCTGGCTCCTCCGTCTGGGGCCAGCTTCCCAATGGTTCTGCAAAACTAAAGATTCACATGTCTGGGGGGAAAAAGACTTGAAAAGAAGGTTTTGTTTCAGAAGGCAGCTTACATCGCCAAGGTCATCAGTGGAGAGTCCTTCGGCCAGATAGTGAGTGCTGTTTCTAACTTCCTAACTGGCCTCCTTCCTGCTCACAAAAGGAACCAGCTTGACGCAGGCTATGATTTGAAAAGCATCTTGAACAACTATGGCTTAGAATGTCTTCCCAGTCAGCCTGGAATTTCATCTTGAATATTTTCCTTTGTTCTGGAAATGTGGGCACCTTTAAGACTACCTACACAAAATGCTAATTACCTGAGAACACACACCGTAATCCCTTTATCATCTGCCATCTTGCTGGCTTGCAAATCTGGGCAGCTGGCAGAGGGAATTGAGCCCAGGAGATAAGGGGAATCAAATGGATGCTGGGGTGGGAGGGGATTAAAGAGGGGCCCGAAGTGGGGCAGGCAGGGCTTCCCATGCCACAGGCCAGTTCTGCTCCTCCCTTCATGTGTTTCATCAGAGGTGAAGCTGTCTCTGTCCCTCCCACCAGAAAAACGTGTCTCTTTCTCCCAGCTTGTCCCTTCCTTAGATAAGGTACTGAGTCCAAATAGTTGACCACCCTTAATATGAGGGGTACCTCCCACCCCCAAAATGGACTTGTGCTGGGTGCAGCAGAGCTTTTGTATGTACTATGCATTTTTCCCAATAGGTGAGCACTGAGTTAGTGCACCCAGTGGCGTCCCCTGGGAAGTTTCTCTCGGGTCACAGTGAATTTTTTTATAAAAGCAGTTTTGCTCAAACCTCGTTTTTTGTGATGGCCGATTTAAAAGAAGAGTGTGTGACTGAAATTTTGTTCTCCTGCTCGAGAAAAATGCCACAGAAACTGTTGTGATGTTGAACACAGCTTACAAGGACAGCACTATAAGAAAAACTCAAGTATACGAGTGGTTTTCTTGTTTCCAATAAAAGGTGAAATGTCAATTGATGACAAACCTCGTTCTGGACACCTGTCAACTTCCTGAATGAATGAAAATGTCAATTTGTAGTGCTTTGGAGTTCATTCCGCCAAGTCAGACTATTAATCAAGCTTCCTAGTGAGAGGTTCTAAAAAGACTGCATTAACAGCATGTGACAAAAAAGGCCTGATTTGTGGGAGACAGGGCAATGTACCTGCTCACACAACCATTTCAGTGCACCAGTTTTTGGCAAAAACCAGCATGCCTCTCTTGCTCTATGCCCCTTACTCACCTGACCTTGATCCATGCAACTTCTTTTTGTTTCTGCAAATGAAAAGGGACATGAAAGGATAGCAATTTGATAACATAGAAGAGATGAAGAGAAAAATGAGGGAGGCGCTGTTAGTTATCCAAACAGATAAGCTTGAAAAATATTTCCAAGAATGGAATCACAGATTTGATAAATGTATTAAGTGTAATGGAGAGTACTTTGAAGGTGATAAAGTTGTTTTGTTAAAAAACAAAAACAAAAAACTAAACATAGCTTTGAGGGGGGAAAAATCTGTTTTTTTGGGGGGGGGTACCCCACCACACACTGGCTTATTTATAAAAAGGAATGGAGCAAGTGTATAAATGTGTGTGTATGCACATGTGCACAGAGGCAGGCTAGGCTCCATACCTGCAGATTTCCCTCCCTTGATGCAAACCAGGGACCCTGTCCAGCCTCCACCAGCGTGGACAATCCCAGGAACTGCACATAGAAGAGGCAGCTAGATGCAACTTTTCCTGCCTGTTTCTCCTCACGCCCCCTTCACACACACACACACACACCTGTGAGACCTCTCACTACAGGTGGAGGTGAGGCTGCAGCCAATTGCCCTCACTGAACAGAGCCACCGTTCTGTGAGGTGTGAAGCTCAGACATTGTCCACACTCACTTCACAACTCCCTGCAGGGTTACTGACGCAGCAGCTCCCTCTGATCTCCTCCTAGCGGTGAGCAGACAAGAGCTTCATAGAGAACAGCGCTTGCTGGAAATAAAGGAAACTTGCCCTATGAAGTTGGCCAAGGGACAGTCACACTGGGCCTCTATTCCCTTAAAAAAAAAACAAAACCAAACCCAAATCAATGCTTATAGAGACCCTATAAGACCAGGTAGAATTAGGCCTGTGAATTTCCAAGACTAACTCTTTACGGGAGTAGAAACTCTTGTCTTTCCCTCATAGAGCAGCTGCTGGTTTTGAACTGCTGACAGGTCACCATTGCTGTGTGGATCACAGCCCAACCTGTGACCACTCCACCACCAGAGCTCCTCACTCCCTGCAAATGTAAAGAAAATTCGTTGACATTTCCCTATGGCTCTAAAGTTTTATAATTCTATAAAATGGTACCCCTATTAACCTGGCACATACTTAAATATGTTCACATGTAGAAGGACATTGTCTAGATAATGCATAAGAATTCAGTTGTAGCTCTGTCTCTCATTAACTAAATAGAGATGCTGTAAAATTGTATTTTGCATAGACATGAACATTACACATTTATCCAAATGTAAGACTGGGTATTAACCTTTTATGACTGTATGGTTGTTTAAAGGATTTTCTAACTCCCCTCTGCCACCAGCCCCCCAAAGGTGAGCTTTCATCACCATTATTATTGTATTGTTAGAGAGGCAAAGGAGTATAAGCAAACGAATGTGGGTTTTGAAGCCAGATTGAGCAGAATTTCATTCCTGAATTTGAATCTTGGTTTTGTTATCTATCTACTCTTTGTGGGATCACATGATCACAAGTTACTTAAACTTCCTGGGCTCCAATTTATTTCCTGTCAAAACCCAATCCACCGTCGCTGAGTTGATTCTAACCCATCATGACCCTATAGAGGGGTCTGACGCTGTAAATCTTGAAGGCAGCAGACAGCTGCATCTTTCTCCTATAGAGCCACTGGAGGCTCTGAACCGTGGACCTGTGGCTAGCAATCCCATGCTTATCCCACCAGGGCTCTTGCTTTAATGTCAAATAGGTATATAATAGTATACACCTCATGGAACTAACTCGTGTGGAGATGAAATGGAATCGTCTGTGTTCCATACTTGGTACTTATGACATTTTTGGGTATTGTTTAGTGTGCACGATGCAGTCCATATGTATTTCTATATCTCACTTCATTCAAAACATGCTTTATACAACCATTTATGTGTTTAATCATGGACTGTATATAGCTGATTCAGTAGAGATGGGAACTCCAATGATGCATAAGAGCGAGAGGGTTGCTGATACAACTGCCTTAGTAGGAGAAAGGTGCTGGGTGGAGCACAGGTGGGTGTACCCTTTGCTGGGAACACAGATGGTTCATCCACAGTAACAGAAGTGTCCCTGGGCACCAATACTTGATGTCCCAGTTGCTAATCGAAAGGTTAGAGGTTTGTGTCTACTCAGCGATGCCCCAGATAAAAGCACTTTTGGATCTACTCCAAAAGGAAACCAATCAAACGTGGAAAACCCTGCGAAGCACAGTTGTAGTTGGACATACAGAGGGTTGCCGTGATGCATATTAGGCTCAACAGCAACAGGGCAACAAAGAGAAGGGGGTGCCCTTGGGCACAGATGCAGAGAGATATGCAAAATGTGCCAGCAATTGTTCACGGTTCCCCAGTAAGTGTGTATCACAGATTTTATAGGTTTGGAAGTCTGGGAAGACTTTCTGCTTTGAAGTTAACAGGTAAAGTATCAGGACGACAAAGTCAAAAGAAAGATGAGCAAGAAACTTCTAAATGAAACCAAATCAAGCCAGAATCCCTGCTGTCAAATCAATTGTGACCCTCAGAGACCCACTAGGACAGAGTAGAGCTGGCCCTTTGGGTTTCTGAGGCTATCTATCTGTGTTAGTCTGGGTTGACTAGAGAGAAAAAATCCAGAGACACTCATAGGTGTGTAAGAGAGAGTTTTATATCCAAGAGTAATTGTATATTAAGAAAACATTCCGGCACAGGCAAAATCAAGTCTATAAGTTTGATGTTAACCCATAAGTCCAATATTACGCCATGTGTCTGACACTAGACCATAAATTCTACTACAGTTTCACTCAGCCCATGCAATGTGAGCAGAAAGCCTTGTTTTTCTCCCTTGGAATGGCTAATGATTTTGTACTGCAGACCTTGTGGTTAGCAGCCAAACTTGTAATCCACTAAGCCACCAGGGCTCTTTGAAGTCCCTCTACCATGGCCCAATTCCTCTCTCCTCAACTCAACATGTCAATGTCTTAGAGACCACCGGAACTGGCATCAGCTCCATGAAGAAAGATGGCGCTTTTTACTTTCATGAAGAGTGACAGTCTAGAAAACTCACAGGGAAAATTCTACCCTGTCCTGTAGGGTTGCTACGAGTCAGAATGGAACCTGTGGCAGGCAGTGACAGGGAGGTTTTTCCAAAACTGCAGGAAGGAGTCAGGAGCAGGAAGTATGTCCTAGCAGTGATATGCAAATGTGCCAGGAGATGGGTTGAGACAAAGGCTTGTGGGCACTTGGGGACACCAGGAGGGGCTGCATCCTGCCTGGAGTACTAAGAGGGATTGAGGTATGGCCGAGGAGTGCTGGGAGAGGGTGGGGGTACTGCCAGGGACAGGCTGAGAGTTGGCAAAAGCTGTGCCCTCACATACTTGCCATAGGAAACCTTATGCGTACTATAGAAACATTGTCAGACCCTGAAGGCCTAATGACGAGTTACAGAATATTACCAGAGAGAAAGCCAAAAGATGAGCCTCTGATGTCAGGAAACACCCAAAATATGGTTGAGGAAGAGCTTCCTTCTCAAACTACTGTTGACTGTAAGGGCATGGACGGAATAAAGCCTGCAGGAGTAAGTCTTTAGACCTTTCATTTGCTGATGGGCCATAACGCAAAACGAGAAGAAACAGCTGCAAAAAACAAACAAACAAACAAACAAACAAACAAACAAACAAACAAAAGACCCATAATAATTGAAACTTGGAATGGATGAAGTATGAGTCCAGGAAAATTGGAAGCCATAAAAATAAGATGGAATGCATAAAAATCAATATTGTGGGCATAAAGACCAATATCCAAGGCATTAGCAAGCTTAAATGGACTGGTATTGGCCACTATGAGTCAGAAAATCATTTGGTTTACTATGGCGGGAATGACACAATCAAGAGGAATGGCATTACATTCATCATCCAACAGGACATTTCAAAACCAATATTGAAGTATAATACTGCGTGTGATAGGCTTTTATCTATATGCACTCAAGGAAACCCAATCAATACAACTATTTTTCAAATCTTTATGCACTAACCTTGAAAGTTAGTGGTGTAGAAAATGAAGAATTCTACCAACTTCTTCAGTCTGAAAATTGATCAAACGTGCAATCAAGACACATTGATAATTATTGGTGTTTGGGATGAAAAAGTTGGAAACAAAGAGAAAGAACAGTAGTTGGAAAATATGGGCTTGGTGATAGAATGCAGTGAAGATCTTATGATAGAATTTTGCAAAACCAATGACTTGTTTATAGCAAATGCTTTTTGTCAATAACCCAAATGGTGACTGTATACATGGACTTCTCCAGATGGAATATGTAGAAATCAATTGACTACATCTGTGGGAAGACATGATGGAAAAGCTCAATTTCAGCAGCTAAAACCAGACCAGGATGTCTATGGAACAGACCATCAATTGCACATATGTAAATTTAGGTTAAAGTTGAATAAAATTAAAATAAGTTCATGGGAGCCTAAATACAATCTTGAGTCCACCTAAATTTTGAGAACTCAGGAACAGAGTTGCTGCATTGACTACTAATGACAGAAGACCTGACAAGCTGGGTAAGGACATCAAGCATGTCACTAAAGAAGAAAGCAAAAAGTTGGCTCTTGGAGGATCTTATATGAAGTAGGAAGAAGAGA
>NW_022111373.1:82844947-82846040 GCF_000313985.2 Echinops telfairi | reverse complement strand
TGCATTCCAATCACCAATAATTGACATTGTATTTCTATTGCCTATTTGATCAATTTCTAACTGAATATATTCATAGAATTCAATTTCTTCATCATTAACTCTTGTGGTTGGTGCATACATTTAAATGATAGCTGTATTGATGGAATTTCCTTGAAGGTGGATAAGTACAATCCTACCACAGATAGCATTGTACTTCATGATGGATTTAGCAAGAACCTTTCTGACACTGCATGCCATGCCATTCCTCTTGATTTTGTTATTACTTTTGCTTGTATTATTCACAGGATAGTAAATCATATGATTTTCTGACTCAAAATAACCAATACCTATCCATTTCAGCTCACTAATGCCTAGGATATTGATCTTTATGTGTTCCATTTCATTTTGACCACTTCCAATTTTCCTAAATTCAAACTTCGCACGTTCCAAGTTCTAATCCTTAGAGGATTTTTGCAGATACCTTTTCTTGCCTTGAGTTATACTCCATCGGCAAATGAAGATCCAGAAGCCTCCTCCCATACGTTTAACTGACTCCCTTCCAAGAAATCAGCTCCTCTTAAGTCACATTCTGAGTGCGTTGGGACCTGAGGGTCCCATCCTTGGGCAGTGTCACGGACAATGCTCTGCTTCCTCCGTTTAGGCCTTCAGTGTCTGACAATGCTTTCAAGGTGTGCATGAAGTTTCAGTGGACTTTTCCTCCCAAGTGGGGAGCTGAGCCCTTCTTCATTGTCTGTTCTTAGTCTAGAAGCCCTACTGAAACCTGTTCACAGTGGGTATTTGAAATACCACTGACCTAGCTTCCAGTGTCACAGCAACACACAAGCCAATGCAGCACGACAAACGGACAGCTAAGTCATGGATTATTTAGTGTGACTTCCTTTACTTAGACAGTTCTGCTTTTGAGTCTCTGAATGGTTCAGACAGGCAGTGCGTCCAGCTACCAACTGAAGGGCTGGAGGGCCAAGTGTACTGAGAGACATCGCCATGGTGGAAAGATCTGGTGATTGGCTTTGGGAAAATTCCCCACTGGAAACCCTATGAAGCTCAGTTCTACTCTTGATACCCATGCTATCTATATGAGTTGCTTTCAACT
>NW_022111373.1:82842222-82843688 GCF_000313985.2 Echinops telfairi | reverse complement strand
CAAGACTCTCCATGATCATGGGGGCAGGGGTCACAGAGCCCCTCCTGGTATTGGTCCTGACCCCTCTCTCCTGTTGGCTGAGGTTGCTTGATGAGGTTTAGCCGGTTCCCTTCCCCTCGAACAGCATTCACGGTGCAAATGGTGCAGCTCTTGGCAGCTCCTAGAAGAAGGATGATAAGGATTCCATTCCCCTCCTGGGAGAATGTGCAGAGGGAAAGGGGCAGGGGTGGGCGTTAGGGGCTGCCAGGCCATTTTCTTAGGCTTCATGCCTACCTCTTCAGATGTGAGATTTCTGGATAAATCGTAAGGTGCTGATTGGGGCGAAGGAGGTTGAGAAGTCGGGGAAAGGTCGAAGTGGTTTTGAAAATGGCATCATTGCCCTCATGAGAAAGTATATCAAATAACCTTCCAAGTGCGGTTGTCTGATGAAACCACTTGCAATTCCTCTTCCACCTCACTACCTAGCCAGCTGCAGCAGACGCACTAGCTTAGGGCTCTTCTCGGTTTGGCCAGACACTGCACAACTAGACAGAGTCCCCTATAAGACACAAGGTTTTTGTTTGTTTGTTTCCTTTTCAGAGTTATTTCTCTTCCAGGAGAAGAAAGAAAGAAGGATGAGTGTAGCATGCTCTGGGTATTACTGACCACTCTCCATTGGGCACGCCACCCACATGCCAGCCAGAGCTCACGTGGCACTTTCCAATCACTGCCATGCTCCTGCCCCACTTCCCCACCTTCCACAGGGACAACCCCATCCTGAGTCTCCTCTCTGCTCCTCAGATCATCTGGCCCCTTTGGGAGTGTTTGAACGTCTCATTTAACAGCCCAGCGCTTAACCGTCTGTGCCACGCAGGGAGCTCATTTTGACATAGTGACCCACTTTGCCTTTCTTCTCTGCAGAAGAGGCTGATCCTCAGGGGGAACGAGTCACATTGTATCCATAACAGTGCAGGCAATCCCCAAACATCAGACACGTCCCACTTGTTCAAAGTCCTTCAACAAGCTTTGAAGGAAACTTAGCAAAGTAGTTACCCCTGGGTTAACACCTGGTAGGAGGCTGTGCAGTCTGAAATATAACTGACACACCACTTCAAAGCCACTGGAGATAGGAGGTTAGAACAGAAAGACCATTTCTCTCTAACCCTATCAGACAGCGTGCTTTCTTCCAACAGAGCAGGATGTCCCAAGGTTCCAACAGAAGCTCATGGTCCTCCTGAGTTACCACAGTGCTGCCATTTTTGTATGGCTCCACTTGAGTCCTCCCATTCATCAGGCTAATGTTATCATAGCTGAGAAGGAAGTCACGTGAGGCTGGTTGCCTCCTGTCCCTTTGTGCCACATTTATACTCTGCCTGGAAGCCAGTAGCACAGAGTGGTAAGTAAACATGGAATAGAAGCCAAGTTCTCTCTCCTATGTTTGAAGGGAGCATGGATGCGCACTCTCAAGCGTCAATCATCGTGACCTG
>NW_022111373.1:82819273-82841336 GCF_000313985.2 Echinops telfairi | reverse complement strand
CTAGGGATAAGTGTGTACATTTCAAGTTACTATTTTTAATCAAAAGTTCTCAAATAATTACAGCCTACAGGAAACCACAGAGAGAAAAAAAGCTGTAGCCAGAAATATGCTCACTATCGTGGCTCATTATCAGAAGTCGTAAGTCGTACTTGGGAGTAGTCAGGTAGAGTGACATTGTCAACACGCGTCAGTTTCTGACCAACTCCACTCTTCCACCCTTTTGTCATTTCAGGAGTTCAATGAATGACTTTCCATTTCTCTCTATGGATAACTGCTCAAGGTAAGAGGCCCGAGACTTCTTTCTACTATAGTGTGAATGACTAATAATTTTATGTGTTACATGCTTTCAGATCATTCATTTAATTTATCAGACTGGATAATCCTATGTCTACCAGAAGAAGCTTGTTGTGATAATTGGGGATTATGTCAACTAGACATTCCTGGCTAGGGGTGGCGTTAAACCTGTCAATCAAGTCACAGCCTGATGACACCTCCAGGATATCATAAGCTTTGTATAAGAGCAAGGTGAACAGAGAAAATCTGTCTCTGCCACTTTGCCTTCCTTCTCACTGGGACTTCACTGGGACTGCATGTCTGCCTTTGGAGGTGCCCATGACCCTGAGAGCTCTCAGCACCCACACCTTTGGGTCCACGTGATCCTGTATCCACTGGCCTGTGCTCTTCTGTTTCCCACTTCACCATTCTCCATCGCTGATATGAGGCTACATGAGTCAAACGAGGGACTTATGGACTAGCATGTGGCTTAGGGACTTGAATTGGAATGGGCTGGAATGCCTTCTTGACATATTTACTTCTTGATATAAAGTTGTTTCTTATATGTATATGAGTGTCCCTGGATTCATTTCTCTAGATAACCTGGCCTAACACAAAGCCCTAATAGGAATCTTTGAAATCAGATTATGGATCTGGGAGAGAGTCAGTGGTAGTGAGTGGAATTGTCTTCCAGCCCAAAGGAAATCTCACTAACACAGAAGGGGTTGATGCTATAAATGAAATCTTATCTATGAATGGGAGATAAAACAATATTTGATAAGTGCATATGTGTATATTTAATTGTTATTCCTATTCCAGGAATGTAAGTGGTCTGAACAAATGGAGTCGGCACAACACGTGAGATTATCAGGCCTTTTGTGAAAATGAGTAAGACAAAACATTGAGAAGACACACCCACCACCCATATATTTTTAAAGCACAGACCATGGTCTTACAATAGGAGGGTGGATGGGACAGGCCTTGAGGATACGGGAGGACCTGGGGACTTCAGGACAACAGTAAACCAAGGCCATGGCTCCCAGGTGCCCCAGGACACTGGGATAGGAGGAACCTGGGAAGGCTATAAACTTAGGTAGGTCACCATTAAGGATTATTTCAGGAGTCATTGTTCTCAAACTCCAAAGGCCTTAGGTGTCTGTAGCCCTGGGGATCTGCCCACTTCTTTGGTCTCATTTTCTTCACAACTTCCTCCACTGACTCCACCCCTGTGTTCCAGCCAAAGATCTTTGCACTTGAGTTTCCCAAACCTGCAATACTCTTCCATTTCTTCATCTCCTCTACTAAGAAGTCTCCTGGTAGTGCTAATGGTTAATATTACTGACATGCTCGCTAGCCATTGACTCAATACTGACTTGTGAAGATCCTATAAGACAGGGTAGAATTGCCCCCTTTGACGTTCTAAAACTCGAATGGTGATGGAAGTAGAAAGCCCTATCTTTCTCCTGTAGAGCTGCTGGTGGTTTTGAACCTTGGAGCTCACGGCCCAAAGCAAAACCACTACACCACCAAGGCTCCTCACCAATGGTAGCTCAGCTACTAAAGGAAAGGGTGGAGCTTCAAGGAAGCTCAAAGGCATCATAGAAAACAGGGATCTACATATAATCTCTTCCCTGGGGGACAAACAACAGAAAAGTGGGTGAAGGTTTACGTTGGACAGTGTAAGATATGGCAAAATAATGATTTATAAATTATCAAGGGCTCATGAGAGAGGAGGGAGCGGGTAGGGAGGGGGAAAATGAGGAGCTGATGCCAAGGGCTTAAGTGGAGAGGAAATGTTTTGAGAATGATGAGGGTAATGAATGTACAAATATGCTTTACACAATTGATGTATGTACGGATTGTAATAAGAGTTGTATGAGCTCCCAATAAAATGATTTAAAAAAGCAAAGCAAAGAAAAAAAAGTGTGGTGGTCCACCCACCCAAAAGGGACCTTCAAAAAGCCTCTGAAGTCCAGGTTTATTCGGACACACGTGATCACTGTGAGTGAAAATGGACTCAGTGGTAGCTGACTCCTCTCCTTAATTCTGACTAATCGTACCCATAGCCGCTCCAAGGTGAGAGGCTCTGCAAAGCCACTGGGCTTCCTCAAACTGGACACGGCTTGCTGCTCTCACACATACTGTCCTTCTCCTGTAAAGCCACGCATCCTCATTTGTAATGGTGTGTCTGTGTGGGCATTGATTTGTGCCTGCAACCCCCTCCCCTGCACTGCTCCAAAGCACAAAGGAAGAAGTGGCTTCTGCTGGGTTCACCGTTGCTTTCTGGTGCCAGAACACAGGGCTTGGCAGATAATATGTGCTTACCAAGTGTTCATCGGTTATATGAATGAATGAATCAATCAATAATTCTTTCACGGAGGCACTTTAGAAGAATAAAATTTTTGTTCAGCCTTGAGAAGTATCTAAATCTCTCTACACCTCGATTTCCTTATCACTAGTATTGAATTTCCACCAAGCTTAGTGGCCTAGTGGGTTACAAGTTGGGCTACTAATCACAAGGTCAGCAGTTTGAAACTGCCTGCTTCCCTAAGAGAGAAAGATGAAATTTTCTACATGCATATAGATCTATGGTTTTGGAAACTCACAGCTGGGCTGTTCTACTTTGTCCCGTAGGGTCATTATGAATTGGAATTGACTCAATGGCCATGATTTTTTTTTGTGAGTCCGTTTGCCACATTGTGGTACCTTGTGTGTTGCAGTCGTGCTGGGCGCTACCTGCAGGGTCTCCCATGGTTGCCAGGTATCAGCAGAGCTTTGAGAATAAAACAGACTAAGAAGAACGGTCTGATGATCTACTGGTGAAAACCAGCCAATGACAACACTGTGGGTTAGAGAACACTGTTTAAGATTTTGACTCCTTTCCTGTGGACACCTCATCAGGAGGCGCTGGGCCCTGGAGAAGTATATCATGTGTGATAAAGTGGAAGGCCAGGAAGGTAAAGGAAACCCTCAACAAGATGGACTAACGCAATAATCGCAACAATGAACGCAAGCATGTCAATGCTCATGAAGATGGCTCAGGACAAGGTGATGTTTCCTTCTGTGATCCACGAAGTTGAGTTGGAGTTGACTCATCAAAAACTCTCAAAATAACAGCATGGCATTAATAATAGTACTTTTAATGCAGTTGTATTGTGGATTAAATGAAATAATACCGTGGAAATAATTTAGTATATTTTCAGTACATAACGAACACACAACACTTTATTATGATGCTTACTATTTAGCTTTCATTGCGTTGGGTAAATCTACTGCACAAGACCTCTTCAAAGTGTTGAAAAAGCAAGGATGGTACTTTGAGGAGCAAGGTGTGCCTGACTCAAGCCAGGGTGTTTTAATGACCTCATATACATGTGAAAGTTGGACATTGAATAAGGAAGACAGAAGAATTGTTGTGTTTGAATTGTGGTGCAGGTGAAGACCATTGAAAGGACCATGGACTTCCAGAAGACCAAACACATCTGGCTTGGAAGACGTACAGCCAGAATGCTCCTTAGAGGCAGGGATGATGGGACTTCATCGCACATGCTTTGGACATATTGCCAGGAGAAATCAGTCCCCGGAGAAGGGCATCATGCTTGGTAAAGTGCAGAGGCAATGAAAAAGAGGCAGACTCTCAATGAGATGGATCAACACAGTGGCTACAACAATGGGCTTAAACATAAGAACAATTGTGAGGATGGTGCAGGACCTGGCAGTGCTTTGTTCAGTTGTAGAGAGGGTCACTATGGGTTGGAACCAACATGACGCCATCTCACAACACCACCTCTTGATCTTCAGGCCCTAGCTTCCTCTTCTATGAGTTGATGATTTCTGAGGTTCCTTCTGGCTTTAAACATGCGATGACTTCTACCTAATCCCCAAACAACAGTTCTTTGTTCTCTGCATTTGTCAACCTGGCAACTTTAGCAATCCATCTATTCTTCTTCTTTTTTTTTTTTAACAGTTAAAAAAAATCTACAGGAACCAGTAATGACTCAGCAACTCGTAATAACACCCATTAATTTAGAGCATGACCACAACCATTTGATGAATTTGTGTTTAATGCTCTGAAGGTTTTTATTCTTCTCAGGAGTTTTCAGAGAGTGGCAAGAGGGAGGCTATTTAGAATGATGATACTCCTTTCTCATCTTTCTTCCTAAAGAGAAGTTGTCTTTTTCTTTGGATGATCTGCCTTACTCAAAGGAGGGAGAAAAATGCAAACATCCCAGTAAGCCCCCAGTTATGTATTTGTGTGACACAAGTCAATGCATTAAACATACACTTCTGTTCCACACTGCTATTTGATAACTCTATATTTTGCTAAATGTAAACTCACATGGAAGAAGTAAAATTCCTTACTTAGTAATTGGATAAAGAGTGTATGGTCTTCTACTTCCAGTGCAAAACACAAGCTAGGCTCTCAGAATGGGCAATGGAGAGTTTTACGTTCATTTTGTACAGGAGACAGGTGCGGTTCCCTGACGGAAGATAATTATTGAAGAATCTTACAGTGACCTGGGGTCCAAACTGATGCCAAATAAGCCCAAAGGTTAGAGCTGCATGATCAGACAGCCCACATTCCTTTGCTTACCTTCCAAGTCCCGTAAGTGTGAGCTATATTTCATGTTTGCTTCCCATAAACACATCCTTATTGATAATGTCAATAAAGTAAGTTTCATCACCTCGTTGGAATGGCTGCGCCTTCTGTCCCGGCAGTGGGTTGCCTTCCAGAAGAACAGAACAAAGCACCATAGTGTTTCTAGCGCCTTTCATTCGGCACTGGGACCTTTGCTATTTAGCCCACACTTCCTTCTTCCCAGACCTTAGCAAATAAATTATCTCAGTCCAAATAATGGTCTCTGTACTGCAGGCAATTGCAGCGGTCAGCACCTTTTACTTCTAAGACCTGTGTTCTTCCAATGCTTTCATTTAGACTGGCCTGTACTATCTAGAAATGTCTCGATGATATCTGAAGCCGAAGGGGGGGGAGACAGGACATCGAGGAAAAAAATATTTTTATTAAAGCCAACAGCCCCCATATGTATAAAGCAGTCTAGTTACCAGGTACTGGCAAACACACTGGACTTCAGGGACCCAATGAGATCTCATGCCATGAAGTCGGGTCTCACTATTTCCATTTAACAGACAAGGAAAAAGGCTCAGCAAGTCCATTGATTTAAAGAACAAAGCTGGAACTCAAATCCAGATCGTTTGATTTCAAATCCTAAGTGAGAGAATAGTATTAGTAGTCTTATTACCATTCAAAATCACAAGGCCATTTGTCTGAACTTCCATTCACAGGGGTCACCAGAGGAATCAGAATTGGTATTGTTGACCAAATTTATTTAAACCAAATTCACTTATTATTTCCCAGACAAGGTCTGGCCACGTTATTTTAAACACAGTTCTCCATCAGTACAAACCCACTGAACAATGAGCACTCCACGGGCTCTGACTGAGAAAGTGAATTCAGAACAGACCTGGTGATGGGGTCAAAATGAAACAATGCCTGGAAACGTCTATTAACCTTCCACAAACAAAACTAAGGAAATGGGAGAAGAAGGAAGAAAAGGAAAACCTATTTATGTCCTGCAAGGCGAGAGCACTGGAAGGGAGTTCTGAGTCACCGATCTCACCAGCGCCTGCCCCCGGGTTTGTGGTGCTTTTGCTCGGCCATCTCCAGCCAGGCCAATAGGCGGCCACATCTGCAGACTCCCGCCACGTGCTCCCTAAACCATTCACTTCATCTGTATCTTTGTCAATTCAAAGCGCAAGAGCTATCTCCTCTCACCCTTCACATCAACCCCATACCAGTTATCCGTGGGTGCTTATGTGTTTGTAGTCTGTTAAAAAGGAAAGAGCCATTTGAAGATGCATGCTCAGTGTGTGACAGGCAGGAGATGGTCTCAAACTTCCTAAAGATCTCTCGAACTGCTTATGTAAAGCGCAGCCTGCCTCTGGAGATGCGAAGATAGTAGGCTTCTGATGAGTCTGACTCAGAAGCCTACCTTGAGAAATACCGCAAGGCCAGTTCAACCAGAGGCTGTCAAATGGATTCTGACTCATGCTGACCTCATTGTGTGTCGGAGGAGAGCTGTGTTCTACAGCAGTGTTTCTCCACCTTCCTCACGGCCCGACCCTGTAATACAGTTCCTCATGTTGGGGTGGCCCCCAACCATAAAATTGTTTTTGTTGCTACTTCATAACTGTAATTTGGCTACTGTTATGAATTGTAATGTAAACATCTGATATGCAGAATGTAACTTCATTGTTACAAATTGAACATAATGAAAGCCAGTGATTCAGCACCAAAACAATATGTAATTGTAGATTGTGAAATATTTATTTCTAATGACAAATAAATGAAAATTTTGTCTTGAAGCATGGCGTAGCACAGGTACCAGTCTTCACATCCGATACTCATAGGTGGGTGTATCTGCATGTGGGTGGACCTGCCTGGAGACGGATTGAGGAGCGGTGTCTCAGTTCCTAAGACCATCAGAAATAGGTGTTTTCCGTTGGTCTTAGGTGACCCCTGTGAAAGGGTCCTTCGACCCTCAAAGGTTGAGAACCACTGTTCTACAGGGTTTTTGATGGCTGATTTTGAAGACGTAGGTTACCGGCCCTTTCTTACAATGCACCTCTAAGTGGGTAGCCTGTGAGTTAGTAGTGAGTGTATTAACCATTTTACCCATCAGAGCCACCACTTCTCTGTCATTTTGTCATAATGTGGTAGCTTGCATGTTGCTATGATGCTAGAAGCTATGTCGCTGGTATTTCAAATACTAGCAGGGTCACACAAAGTGTACAGAGTTCAGCCGAACTGCCAGACTCAGCACGGACTAGGAAGAAGGAATTGGCTGCCCACCTTAGAGGAAGTAGTCGCTGAAAGCCTTATGCACAGCACTGAAACATTGTCAGATACTGAAGAGCTAATGAACAGAAGTAGAACATTGTCAGCGATAACACCAAGGCAGGCTCCTTGGGCCGGAAGGCGCTTGACAGCTGGCTTATTGGACGAAGAATGCAGCATCAGGATTGGAGGATGGTTTATTTACAACCTCAGATATGCAGCTGACACAGCCTTGCTTCCTGAAAATGAGAAGCACTTGAAGCACTTGCTGATGAAGATCAAGGATCGGAGCCTTCGGTATGAATTACAACTTGGCATAAAGAAAATAAAAATTTCCACAACAGAACAATGGGACCATCATGATAAATGGAGAAAAGCTTGACGTTGTCAAGGGTTTCATTTCTCTTAGACTCATAATCAATGCTCATGGAGGCAGTCAAGAGAGTGAATGATGCATTGCATTGGGTCAATATGGTACATGAGACCTCTTGAAAGTGTGGAACCAGCATGGTACTTGGAGGACGATGGTGCGCCTCACCTGAGCCATGGTGATTTAAGTTGCCTCATATGCATGTGAGAGGTGGACATTGAATCAAGAAGACAGAAGGAAAAAAATCAATGGATTTGAACTGTGGGATTGGCAAAGAATATTGAAAGTACCACAGACTGACACAAGAACAAATAGCTCTGTCTTGGAAGAAGTAGACCAGAACGTTCCTTATAGGCAAGAGACTTTGTCTCATGTATGTTGGATGTGTTGTCAGGAGAGACCAGTTCTTGGAAGAGAACATCCTGCTTGATCGAATGGAGGAGCAGCTAAAAGAGGAAAGCCTATGACAAGATGGATTAATAGAGTGGCTACAACAGTGGCTCAAATGTAATAATGATGGTGAGGATCATGTGGGACTGGGCAGTGATTTTTTCTGTTGTACATATGAGGGGATACCCCCCAAAACAGATTTCCCCCCCAAAGTGATGTATTTAGTATTTTTATAAAATAAAATAACCGTATTACCTTCAAAGTACTCTCCATCACACTTACTGTGATTCCATTCTTGGAAACATTTTTCAAACTCATCTGTTTGGATTGCTGACAGCACCTCCCTCATATCGCTGTCCTTTCATGTCCCTCTGCATTCTTGGAAACAAAAAGAAGTTGCATGGAGTAAGGTCAGGAGAGTCAGGTGCATGGGGCAAGAGAGACATGTTGTACTTTTGCCAAAAAATTTGTGCAACTGAGATGACTGTGAGAGCAGGTTCATTGTCCTGGTAGCAAAACCAGTTCTCCTTCTGCCACAAATCAGGCCTTTTTTGTTGCACACTGTTATGCAATCTTTTCAGAACCTTTAAATAGAAAGCTTGATTAACAGTCTGACAGTGGAATGAACTCCAAATGCACCATCCCCCTTACATCAGCGGAGCCTTTTCCCATTTTTGGTGGGAGGTACCCCCTTGCAGGGTCGCTATGAGTTGGAACTGACTCGATGGTACCTAACAACAACATCCCTCCGAGACTCTGAGAAATACCACACAGTTCTACTTCAGGTAAGTCTGCTCTGACTTCTGGAAAGCCAGTAGGTTCCACAGTAGAAGAACTCCACAGCCCTTCCTGGCTGGAGTCTTGATGTACTCAGATCAGCAAGCGTTTCTCCTGTGGCACACTAACAAGTAACCTTTAGTTAGGGGTTGTTGAGTTGGTCCCGATTCCCAGCGACCTTCTACATCCAACAGAATGAAATGCTGCCCAACCCTGTGCAGTCCTCTCATCATAGCAGCCATGGTGTCAACCCAAAATTGACAAGGGCCTTCATCTTTTTTTTTTGCTGCCCCCATCCCCACCCCCTTACTTTACCAAACACGGTGTCTTTTTCCAGGAACTAATGTCTCCTAATGAAATGTTTAAAGTATGTGAAACAGTCTGTCTACCCTTGCCTCTGAGGAACATTCATTATGGCCATACTTCTTTCAAGACAGAACTGTTAATTCTTTGGACAGGGCATGGTATTTTCAGTGTTCTTCACCAACACCGTAATTCAAAGGCATCCATTCTCCTTCAGCCTTCCTTATTTGATGTCCAAATTTCACATGCAGAGAGGTAGTTGAAAAGACCATGGCTGGGATCAGGCACGCCTTCGTCCTCAAAGTAGCATCCTTGCTTTTCAACACTTTGTGCAGCAGAGTTACCCAAGGCAGTGTGCCATGTGATCTCTTGACTGCTGCTTCCAGGAGCACTGATTGTGGATCTAAGCAAGACAAAAATCCTTGATCACTTCAATCGTTTGCCCATTTCCCGTAATGTTACCTACTGGTCCAGCTGTGAGGATTTTGGTTTCCTTGCTATAATCCTTGATCTTCATCAGCAAGTGCTTCAAGTCTTCCTCATGTTCAACAATTTAGGTACTGTCATATGTATTGCAGGTTGTTTAATAAACCTTCCTCCAATCCCGAGGTCACAAATGATACTACTGGTGAATAGCCTATTGTTATAAAAACAGGTAACATTTCAATATATTTAACAATCAGTGCTGCATGGTCAGATAAGCAGTGTGATATAAACCAGCAGTGTTCATTGTGGAGCATCAGCCCTGCACATAATATTTCAAATACTGGTTTTCCGATTGTGTCAGCCCCAAAAGACTGGGGAGTCCACATGTATTCTCAAGGTCCCCTTCTGCTTTCTCTCTCCCCTCTCTCCCCACACCCACCCCAATACAGAAGATGGTGAAATTAGTAAAGAATCTCCAAGGTAATCCTTGGTACTTTTGCCCAACTTTGGTTACTATATCTTTCCCTGTTTAATTTGTTGCATACGCCATGCCCTGACATCTTATTCCATACCAGACCAAAGTTTTCAAATGTGCAAGTCTATTGTGCCTGGGGAAAAATGTTGAACTTTTGCCTTTGTAATAAGATATTCTCCAATTACCAACTTTAGCAATTGAATATAGTTGAATAATAACTGAATGGGACACTTTGTCACTCAGTCATTATTCCAGCTCCTATGGGGGTGGAGTGAGGAGCGGCTGGAGGTCAGCCTATTCCTACGGGGAGCTCGGGCAGCACAGACGAATGCTGTGAGTTTTAAAAATGCACACACACTATTCTTTCCAAAAAATAGCCAATGCTCGGTAGTACAAGTCACTCGACAGATCTGCAGGATGTTGTTCCTACCTCAAGCTCAGTAAAGAAATGGCAGGATGCTTAGTGTTCATTTAAGACATTTTGATACATGGACAATGTGCTCAAGGAACAAAGCAATCACCTGGGTAATTCAATCTCAGATGAGCTTTCTGGGTGGAGAGACTCCAGATAGATGAGATCATTTTCACATGGGCCAGAGAGACGTGGCACTTTCCCCTCACTCTCCACGGCTTGTTACCTCAGATCCAGGAGAGAGGTCAGTATCCATTACAAGCTCTGAGCACCCTTATCTCGCTTTGATGTGTACACAGCCATGTCTGCTGATAATTGTGCCATGTCTAGTTTATCTGTGAAGTTTAGAGAGGCTATTTTTCTCTCTGTTTCAGTCTTCATTTTTTTGTTGTTATTGGTTGTTTTTTTTCTTTTCTTTTTTTTTTTTTGAGGGGGCTTGTGGTTGGTTGGTTGTTTGCTTCTGTTTTTCAGAAGGACAGTGGCCAAATTTTTTTTACCTGGGATTTGGCAGTAAAGATAATATGACACGTACCTCTTGGTGGTGGATAGACTTTGATGTATGTACTTCTTGTGTATAATGCTTCCTAGAACCGCATGAGCATCACTTCAGGAAAACCCCACCTGGCCTGGCAGCCATTAGGGAACCAGAGTTCAGTCACTGGGGCAGGCAGTTTCATCCTGAAGGTCTGGGATGTCTGCCTTCATGTCAGGACAGAAGGCTGCTTTCTCAGGAAAGCAGTTGCCCTTTTCCAGGGCACCTGAGTCCCGATTCCTGTAATCTCATAGCCTTGTTTTATTTGTATATTGGTATCACCACCAATGAGGTCATAGAAACTTCCAAACTGGTATCTCATGCTTGGGCCAGGAGGGGTATTTCCCGAGATGCTTTAAGGACTTAGGAGGGATGAAGTGCTGTCTGCTCCTATACCACCTTCGCAATTGCTGCTGTATTTAGGCCCCTTGTTCTAGCCACTGTGTCAATCTTTCTCATTCAGGGTCTTCCTCTTCTTAGTTGCCTTCCTATTTTACCAATCATGATGCCTTTGTCTAAGGATGGGTCTCTCCTAATAACATATCCAAAGGACTTGAAAGGAAGTCTCACCACCCTTGCTTCTAAGGGGCATTCTGGCTGTACTTTTTCTGAGACAAATTTGTTTGTCCTTTTGGCAGTTCATGGTAATATCAATATTCCTCGCTAGCACTATAACTCAAATGCATTGATCCAGAAGACAGCACTATTTACCTAGATTCCATGGTCCTGGTCCCCCAAATTATACCCCAGGAACCAGAACCCTCATTTCATTGCCCTACCCCACCATGCACTGAGTCTTAGAGAACCCAGATAGCATGCCATGCTTAGGCAAACAGAAGCCACTATCTGTCTGACATGCCTCTGAGAAGTTTCTAGAATGCTCTTGGATGTTATCTTCAGTCATGTTCTTATTGTCTTAACTACCACCACCTCCACTGACCTCATTTTGAGCCCAGCATGAGGGTCACAACTTGTTCCTTTAATCAGCATTAGCCTGAGTTCCCCCTCTTGATTCACCCAAATTGCCACTCCTTGGGCAGCTTAACAGCCTTTGTTCTTGATTTTAGCTACCTGACCATGCCTTGGATTAGCTTGCCATGTCTGATTATTCGGGTTGGACACCGTCTGCTCCCTTCCAGGGCTATGCCTGCAGGAAGGACTGTCTCCTTCCCAGGCCCTTGCTCTAAGTGCCTCTGGCAGTTGTTGCACAATTGGGCAGCATGGAGATCACATGACCACCATCTACAACAGCAAAAATGCAAAACCTGTGCCATCCATTTGGCAACAACATTGGCATCGTCTTCCATCCATTCTGCTAAGGCCTGGCCATAAAGATTTTGGTCTGCCTATTACTCAATGCCGTCAGACCAGACTCAAATCAGGTTGGCTCAGGTTATGGGTCAGGCGGACTACAATAAGGTATATATAACACAGGAGTCCAGATTCTATCTAAGCCTATTCCCATCAGACTCAAGCTAGAGGGGAATATACAAAACACAAGATTAAACAGGACTTCTTTAGAAATTGACCAAAAATAAACATACTCTTTTTCTTTTGATTTGGTTTTCATAGGAAATAGTACATGTCTTTTTTGGCCATATAAAACTCATGTGATCATTTTTCTAGGAATAAGAGCAGCAGTAACATCAGGTAAAAAAGCATTAAGTGAAAGAGGTGGCGTCTTATGATGTGGTGAAGAGCTGTCGTTGCTTATAGAGGCTTCCTTCTGTGACCCGAACCATTTTTAAATGACTTGAAAGAAGCCAGCAAAATCATTAAGCTTTTGCATGTACATTTACCTCATTTTTAATCCTTACCAACAATCTTTCAAATTTAATTGTTATCCTCCCCATTTCCCAAATGAGGAATATAAGGCAGCCTAAAAAGAGTAGGCTAATGGCTTTTCCAAGGTCACAAAAACAAGCAATTGAGTAAAAAGTTGAACCCAGTATCACCGGCACCAAAGTGCACAACTAATTTCTGAAAACATCGTAGCCTTAACCAAACGCCTCCAGAGAACGAGCCACTGGGCTTTCGGTCTTAGGACCATAATCTGAGAGAACATCTAGGTTACTTGCATAACATAGTCCCCAAAGAGAGTGTTCTACATTCTACAGTGATAAGTAATGACTGGCATCTTAAAAGTGTAAGTGACTATCAAAGATTCAACAGTTGAATTCTCTCCACCTGGAGCAAAGAAGATTGAAGGCAAACTCAAACAATTAGTCCAAAGGACAAACGAGCCACAATCTCCACCACCTGCAACCCGGAGAACTAAATGGTGCCTGGCTACCACCCCTGACAACTATGATGGGGATCACAGTAGCAGGTTCTGAACAAAGGGAGCAAGACATGCAGGGCAAAATTCCAAATCACAAAACGGCCAGACTGAGGGGTCTCTTAGAGACTGGCAGACCCCCTCACACTAGGGCCTTTAGATACTCTTAAAACCTGGAACTGAACCCATGCCCAGGGATCAGCTTTTGCCTAAACAATGCACAAGCCATGTAGGCAAATAATAGCATCAGAGAGGAATTTATTCTTTAATACAATCAACCGCTTAGGATCAAAAGGGCAGCATTTGCCCCCAAACAAAGCTCTAAATGCAGAATGGGGCAGGAAGAAGCCCAAATGGATCCGGAGAGGGAGTCCAAGGAGGAAGTAGGGTTGGCCCATTGACAAGATTGCAACCAATGTCACTCAACAAAACGTGTCTAAAGGGTTGAATAGAAAACCTTCCCCCAAACTTCACTAACTCTCTCTCTCTTCTCTCTCTCTCTCTCTTTCTCTCTCTCCCAAGAGATGTTTACCCAGAGTCCAACAGGATGCCATCAGGGAGAGAGCATGGTCAAGTTACCGCTGGGGGAGGCTTCTAGTACATTTCCCCAAACTAAGAGTTGGAAGGTAAGTTTGGTAATTGGTTTACTTTTAATAGCTGATTGATTTTAAGCTGCCTGGCCAGACCAGGCAACAAGCAAGGGAATGAGCTTAGTTTGAAACTGGATTTCTGATCTTCTGGGAAGTGTTTTCACTGCAGTAGGCTTTGATTCTCCAAAGAAATTCCTAAAGATGCTCAGTCACAATTTGCTGCTAGGTCTCTGTAAATACACTGACGTGTGGGCACTCAGGTTCACACACACGCATTATAGGTATGGATCATTTTGAAGTCATGACAGGGAATGGTGCTCTGACAGTCAACACAAAGAATCCCCAAGGCAGGTAGCATTGTAAGAAGTTTTTTGTTTTTAAAAGGAAAACCTCCGGAGTCTTCTCAGAGACAAGTGTTAAGATAGGCAGTATTTCCAGGCTGTGCTTGAGGGTTTCAAGGCAAGTTCAATGAAGCTACTGGTGACAGAAACCTTGCTACTTTAATACAAATGCTCAGTGGGGTTATCGATACAGTCTCTGCATCGGGCTGAGATCATCCTGGGCTGAGTTCCAAGAATGTAAGCCTGACTTCTGTGCCCACGGTGAAGCTGGTGTTTAACTTCATTAAGCCCTGGGATTCAAAGCCTGTTACTTGCCTTCAGAAAATCTTTACAAAATATTTCATAACATAAGTAATATTCATTGTTTTCAAATACCACCCCTTTTTGTGTGTCCTCATCTCCTACCTACCACATTGAAAAATAAATGTATTTTCAGGTCTGATATTGATCTTATATCCCCAAATGTAAATTCTCAAGAAAACTTTGTTATCAGTGGAAATGCCTAGGAGAAAATTGTAAATGAAGAGTGTTAATTTCAAGAGGGAATATTTCATAGTCTATTATTTTTGAGGGAAAATTAATGTCTACTATTTGGTTGGAATGAGAACATTCTTTTTAGGCAGTACAACCCTCTTTACAGCTTCGGGAGTCCTGCAAGTTATTAAAATAGTTAAGGATGTCTACTAAGACAAATGCTTCCTGCCCATCACTTCCAAAGAGCCCACATAATATATGTAATGTGAGTATTAAGGATAAGTGAAATACCAGATCAAGTTTTCTTAGTCGATGGAAGACCTCAAGAAAAGAAAGACAGGTCTAAGTCATAGCATAAACTCTCAGGAAGAAATTCCTTATGGGCACTAGACAGGAAAAGACAACAGAATAAGAATGTACCCACAGTGTGTCAGAGTTTGGGGAACTCTTTTCTAGCACTCGTATAAAACCTGGTGCCATTTGGTTGATTGTGACTCATGGCAACTTCATGTGTGTCGGAGTAGACCTGTGGTCCATAGGGGCTTTCAATTTCTCGCTATTGATCACCAGGCCTTTCTTCTGAGGCTCTTCTGTGTGGACTCAACCATTCCAACTTTTAGTCAGCAGCCACACAACTTAAAAGTGTGCATCACCAAGGAATTCCCAGCACTGATAGAAAGATCGCTAATTAGAAGTTTAAATGGTGGCTCCCTACTATATACTAAAAACAACCTGTTAATGCCAGCTAGTTGCTTTGTTTTTTATGCAGGGGGCCAGTGGGGGGAGGGAGGGATAGGGGGAGGAGTGGAGAGGGAGAGAGAGATTCTATGCATCCTAAGGTGTTTAGCTACATCCTGGCCTCTACCTTCTAACTGCCAGTAGCATCCCCAATCATGACCAACATGTTTGCAGATGTTGCTGGGGATGGGGCTTGGGGGCAGTACACAATGTCCTTGGTTGGAAAGTACTACATGCCAGCCATGATACTAGACTCAAACATGCCACCGGTCATGGATATGACAACCTTCTGTTCTTCTTTACATGGGCCCAGCCTGAGCCAGACCCCACTGGATCGCATCTAACAGCAACAAATGCACTTGGGAAACTGGAAGGAAAGAAGGAAGAAGGTGAACACCAATAAGCTGCACAGGAGACCAACCAGGTAGCACATCACAACAGTGATGAGTCTAGTGTTTGTCTAGATTTCACCGTCACCATACCCACAGCTAGCTGTGTCACCTGGGCTAGCAGCATGCTTTCGCCAAACTTCACCCCTCTACCAAGATATTGAGGTCAATGGAGCACATATGGCCCGTATCAGGTTGTTATGGAGTTTAAAGGAAATAATCCATGCCCTGCATGGTATATCCACTCAGTGGGTGTTGGTTCACACCTACTAGGGAAGACCCCCTTTATGGTTAAACCATCCCACCATTGGCGACCTCCCTTATTCTCCTCCCCTCAGCTCTGAGAAGATATTGGCTTCAAAAGGAAGCTGGAGTGCTCTCTCTGCCCCCAAGAATTATGGAGTGATGGGTGACTAACTAATTGGTTTCTTCAATCATATCCTATCTCTGTGTGCTCTTCAAGCGTGACTGAAAGCTGATCCATGATGTTGTCAATGGGCTAGTCTGTCCCTGCTTGTGAACACAGGGGAGTAGTAAGTGCATCAGGACACTAATCGAGGGTAGGTTGAAAACCACTTTTCTAAGTTTGATCTACTAGAATACTCATCTAATCTGTTTCCAATGGAAGTTTCAAAGGCAATACCTTGTTTACTATTATCCATGACCCAGGAACCCTGGTAGTGGTTATACATTGGGCTGTGCTAGCAAGGTCAGCAGTTTGAAACCACCAGCAGCGCCTTGGGAGAAAGACAGGGCTTCCCACGTCTGTAAAGACTTAGAATCTCAGAAATGTACAGGGCCAGTTCTCCCCTGCCCTAGAGAGTCAGTAGTAACTCAACGAGAGTGTGGTTTTTGTTTGTTTTGAGCCAATGTGAGGAGCTGTTGTTATGTGCTGTATGTCTCATATTCTCAAAAAGCCAATGGTGGGTTGGAACTGACAAACTCTCCATTGTTATGCCATGAAATCTATCATACAGAAGAAGTCTATATTTTGCTCTCTTCTAATTCTGGAAACAGGCCATATTCTGCTGGCTTGAGAGATGCTCTAAGCGCAGCACAAACATTTTCTTATTTAATTACGTTCTGTGAGTAAATACTGTGAGACATCTGCTACACACAAGGGTACAAAGGTTGATGCCTGCATGGGGGTGGATTTGAGCCTATGTCTCTTAGGCGTCAAAGTCACTGATTCATCTACTATAGCATGCTGCCTCCCACATAATTATTGCTCTTGAGCAGCAACAAGCAGGAAAGTCCAAAGCGAGCATGATGACCACATCATAGTCCCAGCTCTACAGAGCCCAGGTCAGGTACAGTATTTGACCAGATGGACAATTTTCTGGGATTTTGATAAATAGACAAATTTACAAAGTTTTAGATCTAATCCACCCATAAGGATGACTAAAATAGCTGTCCATCCATCTCCAGGATCCACCCCATCGGCCCAGTTGCCTGTCCCCCACCCCACCTCCACTTAACATACGAAGTGGATCTAATCCTTTGGTTAACACTTGATTGCTATTGATGGATTTTGGAGAAAAATAAAACCCGCACAATCCTGTCCTCCAAAGCCATTTGTCAACCATGTAAATTTGACAAAGAAATGCCCAGACTTTAAGGGTGATCAACAAAATGGAAATAGCCCAAGGGAATTTCCCTGAATAATACTGTGGATAGGGAGTGACATTGCAATTTAAATAGCTGAGAAAGTGTCTTAAAAGGTTTTCTGGGAGAGTGTACCTTTTCATGGTGTGGCAATGTTATTGTCTCAGTAAAGGTAATGAAACGTACAACTAACTGAAATTCAGTTTTTATACCTTTTAAGTTTGGGTGGTCACACACAGCTACACACATATGCACACAATACAATTCTCTATTTTATTTCATCTCTACCCTGGTACTAGCTGTGTGACTTTGAGCTAGTTATCTGAACTCTCTGGGCCTTACTTTTCTGCTCTATAAGAAGAGAGGTTTAACACTGCATCCCAAGGTCTCTTCCTACTCTTGAGCCAAAGATGTTATTAACTGACTAGTGCCCTCTACAGGCAACTTTTGTCACAATATGGGAATACTTAATGGGACTATTAGCACAGTTCTTTGGGTTTATTTAATGTTGTAACTTGGGAGTTCTTGACTGATAGAATTAACAAGCTCATCTGCTGACCAAAAGGTTGTTGGTTCGAGTCTCTCCAGAAGTACCACAGAAGAAAGGTTTGGTGATCTACTTCTTAAAAATCGGTCTTTGAACTCAGCACCATTGTACTCTGACACATGGAGTGGCCGTGGGTTGGAGTCCAGTCAGTGATAACTTGGGGTGGGGGTGGGGGGATGGGGGGATTTTTGGTTTAGGGTCCAACATATGTAATTATTCATTGGTTGTGATGCAATTAAAGAATTTGGATTTCTCCTACAGTTCATTTTCCAGATAATGAATATGAGGACTACCATGACTATGAGCTTTTCTGACTCACAGGCAAGTTCCTTGATATGAAAGTTCTGGAGTGTTTAATAGTGACCTTTCTAAACCTTTGCAGTTGTCTTCAAAATGCTCAGTGAGCACTGGAACCCTGTATTTTCTAGCTGTTCCAGTCCTCGGTACCCTTAAGAGCTGATGACTCTGGACTTCCCCATTAGATTCAGAAATGGTTGCCTCCCTGATGCCTGGTGATCATGAGAGCAACCCATCGTAAGGGGGGCTGTCCTGATGGTCGTTACACTGCTCGTGGAGAATGTGTGCATGCGCAATACCTGATTCACTCACTGTCAGTTCGAGGACTTAAAAAAAATTTCAATCTTTCCTGCGAGACCTACTCAGATGGTAGGACAATTTAGAACATTTCTAAAGACAAAAGCCATAGAAACAAGTGTCTGACAGCTTCGGGTAAGAACTGAGGCAATTGTAGCCTGCTTTTCATTTAGAACAGTTTAACTTGTGTTTTAACTTTTATAATTACACAAATATTTGTGCATTGAAGAAAAGTATAAATTCAGGTAAGAAAAAATAAGAAAGTAATAACATTCTATTCCTACCACCTATAATTTACCACTGTTAACACCTGTGTGTATATCCTTAAAGCCTTTTCTGTGCATATATAAATACACATATACATATTTTTACCCAAATGAGATCATGTTGTACATGCTGTTTGTAACCTGCTTTTTATAGTTAATGATCTCCATCTTTCTTTGCCAATAACTTTTCATCATATCTAAAATACAATCTGTATTCAAATTTCTACCCTGCGCTTGTCCACAAAATGCCCCATACAGTTGGCTTATACAAACCAAGCTCAAACAAAGGCCATACGTTGCATCTAGTTACCATGTTCCTTCAAGCACTTTAATCTAGCATGATTTCATCCTTCCTTTTATTATTTTCTCATGAAACTTCTTTTGGAAATGAAGAAAGCAGGTTGAAGGGTGTGTGTGTGTGTGTGTTCGCCTGGTTCCCCCACCCCTTTCTGGTTTTATTCGTTACATAAACTAGGTCTTTAAAAAAATTGCCTTACTTTCTGTTTTATCTTCACCTACAAGAGATACTGCCTTACTGGTATAACAGATGGCCAATTGCTTAAATATAAAAGTTTTGGTCTAAAACGAAATCTGTAAACCTGCTTAAAAGCTTGGAAAACATTTCTGTTTTTCTATAGGTCTCTCCCTGCACTAACCCTTTCAGCCCAGCACAAAGGGAAATCAACGAAACCTTCTGGAAGGCCCTGTGAGAAGCTGTACCCACGGCCAGTGAGGCTGTTCGGAATCCAGTCCTCTCTAGAGGACAGAGTAGAACTGCTCCTTAGGCCTTCCAAGACTATAAATCGTCTTGGGCGCAGACAGCTTTATCTTCCTCTCACAGCATAATGGGTGGGTTTGAACCAACCACCTTTCGGTTGGCAGCACAATGCTTAACCCACCTCAACACCGGGAATGCTTATAATAAGTTATAGTAATGGACAAAGTAGACGTGGTATCGCATGGAACATAAAGTTTGGAAGGAAGTTGGGTCTGAAGTTAGGCCTTAAATTAGTCAATAACATTCAATGTTTAATTAGGTATTGATAAGAACAAATGCTAAAAGGACAGTATAGAATAGAAGGTGACTTTAGTGTTTTTGTGAGAAATGATTCCAGTACTTGAGGAAAGGCTTCTCCAGGCCATGGAATTTCAATCGGGGTTAATTAAGAAAGATGGTTCAGACAGGGAGGCTAGCACCTGTGAGAGCGCTGAGGTTCAGCACTGGTTTCTAGCATGAGGACGGGGGAGGAGGACAGAATGGGTAAAGCTAGAAAGTTAGGCAAAGAGTCGAATCATTCAGGTCCCTTACGTCAAGTGAATAATGTCGGACTTGATCATTTGGGAGATGGGGAGGCATTGAAAAGTGTTAATTCACAGAGACACATGCTAAAATTTATGTTTCACTAAGAACATGCTGGTTACTTTGTACAGATTAGACTGAATGGGCAGACATGGATGTAGGGAACCAATTAGGATGCAAATGTGATGGTCCAGCTGAGAGATGCTGATTGCTTGGCCTATTGTAGTAGGAACTGAAGAGAAGTGATTTCACAGGTATTTAGAAGTTTAGGAAATGAAATAAAAATAACTAGAAGACTGATTGGGTAGAGTGGAATAAAAGGAGACTGCCCAAAAGTTATATATATATAAATATCAGCATTGTTCCTGTTCAAGTAATTATCAACTGATCTAAATGACTGTAAGCCTAAAAAGAAGTTTATTGATTCATGTAGAGAATAAGTCACATAGATCAGATGCTTCAGGCATGGCTGGGTGCAGGTGTTCAGATGATGTCTTTCAGAATAGATCTTTTTCTAAATATGTATCTGTTGTGTTAACTGTATCTTCTCTGGAAAGATGCTTTCTCAAGATAGCTGCTGGCAACCCCCAGTCCCTGTCACCACCCTGTAGTAACTCCAGCATAGCAGAACTTCTCAATATTTTCTGAAAAACTCCCAGAACTGAGCATAATTGGCAACACCTGGTACCATGTACACCCCTACATCTAAAAGGTAGTGTTGGTCTTGTCTGGAGTGAATACCAGGAGTAGGGGTGATACCATGAATTAAGATGGCTCTTCTCGCCATAGTTTGTGGAACTTTGACCAGATGATGTTTGTCCTGATGGCAATAGGTAAGAGAACGTGAGGGGAGCTACGAATAGGATTCTATGATTCAGTTGTCAGTGGTTATTAACAGATTTAATTGTTATTGTAAAAACTTGGAACTCTGACATAGGAATTGGTCCATCTTGCCATCCTGCGGGGTATAACAAGATCCACTGCAGACACAGGGTGAGAAGATGTCACTAAAATCGAAAGAGAAGACCCAGGAGTGAAGAGCATTCTTTGAACTCCTAGATTTCTGTACAATGAACCCTCTTCAGCAAGGGTAGACACAGTGGCAGCATGGGTGGGCTTAAACATCAGAACAGGGGTGAGGATGGCACAGGACCAGGCAGAGCTCCCAATAAAAGGATATATATATATATATATATATATATATATATATATCCTTATATATATATATATATCCTTTTATATATATATATCCAGAGCACAGAGAGCTTCCTAGTCTAAGGGTTAAATAGAGCTGAATGCCTTCAGCCCTTAATTGGGGTTGTTGGGGTTGCAGGCGCACAGATATAGAGCATCTTTGAGCTGAGGCTCAGATGGAGTAGACTATATCAGCAGAGCTAAAAGAGTTTTGTAGCATGCTTCAGCAGGCCAGAGGCCAGGCCAAGGGGTGGAAGGGCAGAGAGAGGCCTGCTTATGGGCATGGCTGAGAAGAAGTATCCTCACCCAAGAACTGTATCCTGAACATTGCTGATCCTACCTTGTAACCTGTTAACTTCCCTAATAAACCACACGATTGTGAGAGTGGACTGTGAATTGTGTGGGAATTGCAATTATTTCTTGAGCCCAACTGAGAAGTGAAGTGTACTGTGGGGATAATGGGTTTGGGTCAGAATTGGTTAAAAGGTGAAGGCTTGTCTAATTTCAGGCCCATGGGATTGACCTTGGTTAGCTGATGCTGCTGTTGGGAATTTGCCTTCCCTATTGTAAATCAGAGGTCAGAAGAGGCCATTTCCACAGTGTCCCTCAATTCCTCTTTTTAAAATTTTTCTTTCCCCTGTCTTTACAATGCAAAAGGAATTTGAGGAGCATTTACTAGTAAAATGATGAATGGATGTTAAACAAGAATGACAGTTCTTATTTCAGTTAAACCCTAGGATTGTTGTAGATGGTGTACTATCACTGGAGAAGAGAAGTGTTGGTGGGAAAGATCACAGGTTCAGGTTTTGACATGTTTATTTTGAGGCCTATTTTGTAATCATTTTATTGGGGGCTCATACAACTCTTATCACCATACATACATCAATTGTGTAAAGCACATTTGTACATTCGTTGCCCTCATCATTCTCAAAA
>NW_022111373.1:82787573-82817670 GCF_000313985.2 Echinops telfairi | reverse complement strand
AGGAAGAGCATGCAGGATCAGGCAATTTTTATTGTTGCTGTTCTGTTGTACATGGGATTATCATGTGTGAGAGCTGACTCAAGGACATGGGGGAAACCCCCAGCTTATTGCTACACTGAAGAATAAGTGTTGGGAAGATGGCAAAGATGACAAACTCCATTGAGAAGTTTGCTATGATGTAGCAGAAACTAAGACAACACGAGCTAAAGCAAGAGATGGAGTGAAGGTGTCTAAGGAGGATTTTTTTTTAATCCTAGATGAGCTCTTGAGGGGGAAAGATAAAACTATATAAGGTTAAAAGAAGTAGAATATAGAATCCAGATCACAGGTGGACGAAGAGACCTTAGAAAAGAGAAGTAACTCATTCTACATCTTTATTAGAATTGGAAGGGGAAAAGTGGTATGCCAAAAGAGGACTGTGTATTGATCTGGAGGGCAAAAGTTGAGGTCATTTTTATTTTAATGGCGTCTGTTGCCTCTGTCTAGTAGGAAGTCATTTCATCTGCTTAAAGCCGTCTGAGATTCAAAGAAATTAGAGAAACTTGAAGCAGTGCAAAAACTAGTTGGAAGTAGAACAGAATCTCAGAGCAGTGCCCGTAACCCAGTTGTGCCAGTCTGGGTAGACTAGAGAAACAAATTCATGGATACTCATATGTGTATAAGAAAGAGGTTTCTCTCCATGCTCAAGAATAAACTCAAGGTGGATCACAGACGTAGAGGTAAAACCCCAAACTATTAGGACTATCAATGAGGGAATTGGAACAAATCTGAGAACTTTGACTCAGGGAATACATAGGCTATCGGAAATAGGGAAGGACACAAACACAGAGGAAGCACGAATTGACAAGTGGGGTATACTAAAGGTGAAACACCTGTGTACATCGAAATAATTCACCAAAAGAGTAATTAGAAATATCACAGAATGGGAAAACATCTTCTGCAATGACACACGAGACAAAGGCCTTATTACTAAAATCTACAGTACTAGCTAGCTTCCAACAAGAAAAAACCCCTGATTTTCCACTGAGGAGGTGAGTAAAGGACCTGAACAGAAATTTCACAAGGGCAGAAATCCAAATGGCCAAAAATATGTGAGAATATGTTCCAAATCCCTAGTCATAAGACAAATGCAAATCAAAACAAATATGAGATACCACCTAACACCCTCAAGGTTGGCCCATTTCAAAAATTCAGAAAGCAACAAGTGTTGGAGGGGCTGTGGTGAGATAAGAACTCTCATCCACTGCTGGTGGACCTATAGGTATGTACAGCCACTATGTAAATCGATTTGGAGATATCTAAAACAGATGGAAATTGAGCTACCATATGACCCAGCAATTCCCCTACTGGGCATCTACCCAGAAGAGGCAAGAAACAAACCACGGCCAGACATCTGTGCTCCAGTGTTCATCGCGGCGCAGTTCACAATTGCAAGGAGTTGGAAACAACCCAAATTTCCATCAAGAGACAGATGGATTAAAAAATGGTGGTACATACATACAATGGAGTACTATGCATCCCTAAAAAGCAATGATGAACACAGGAAGTACATCGCCGCATGGGAAGAACTGGAGGAAATTATGCTAAGCGAAGTAAGCCAAGCACAAAAGGACAAGTACAACATGAGCCTGCTGAGGTCAGCTCAAAAATGCAAAAGGGGCATAGGGTAAAAGTTACAGTATACATACATTCCTGGGGTGAGGTCCAGGTAATACAGCAGGGGCCAGACTAAACCCAGGGATACATATGGTAGCCAACTAAAAAGGAGGGGCGGGGGAAGACATGGGTAACCAGGGGAACAGGGCACTAACCCACCCAAGGGGAGGGTGTTGTGTATATCTCCAAATACTTCAGCTCTGTGCTCCAAGACAAGAACACAACACACTGGCATGAAGCAGGGAACCAATAGCGTTGCCCGAGGGGCCAGTCCCATTACCAACTAAGTGGACAGCACCCTCCCCTCCCCCAGAAGAATTCATTTCAGATGATCGACAGAAGCTACAGTTCAAGGAGAGGGACGTGTCTGATCAGAGCACACATGAGCCAAAGAAGGGGAGGGATTTGCCTTAATCTGACCATTTGGCCAATTCTTCCAACAGGACTAGGGAGCCTGTTTGCTGAACCTGAGTACATGAACAGGTAGTTGGCTATCCAGATATGATGGGGAAAGGAGCTGATGGAAGAGTCATTTCCTGCCATATCATTATTCAGTGGATTGATACAGTGGCTGCAAGGATGGGCTCCGTCATGGGAACAATTGTGAGGCAGGATTTGCATGGCCACAGAAGGTATTAGTGTGGCTTTTGCCTACTTTCTAGGCTTATTGAAAGGAATGTCATGGAATCCTTTTTGGATAGGGAGGGACGTGAAGATAGGAAGGTGCTGATAGGGGAAGGAAGGAATTCCAAGGGAAATGGGAGAGTAAATGTGTAACAGAAGGACCGGTCGTCACCATTCAGCCAAGCTTGAGGGGCAATCTTGAACCATGAAAGCACCCTGACTTAGGCTCTGGATGACCTGGTCCAAGTGCCAGGTCCATCATTTACTAGCCGTGTGGTTCATATTCGTCATCTGAAAATTTGAGATGGTGGTTTCTTTCCTGCGTACCTCTTTGAACTGTAGTCAGTCCTTGGTCACCTGTGGTGCTCTGTGGTGTGAATTATATTAGAAAGCAGTCTGAAAGCGTGCTTTCCACTGTGGCAGTGAGAGGCACAGGGGCTGGCGGTTCCCCAAGGCCTGAACGCTGAATCGTGCTGGTCTCATGTGCGACCTCCTTGGGCCAGCGCAGGAAAGTAGATCATGCACACTTAACCATTCGCTGCTGCTATTTACGAACAAGCTGTTCCTCAGCAGTGCTGTGGTGATATTTCATTTTTTTTATTCCCTAATAAATCTTCATGGATAATTCACACACTTTAAATGTTGGCCAGGGAACACATGGCTTAAGGCACTGAAACACGGATTGAAATCCTAGGGGACATGGGGGTGTCCTTATTTTCTCCCCAACATGGACAACTACAGTTGTAATCCTTTCATCTTCTCTATGAATTTCCCTCTCCTTATTAATCTTTCGCTCTTGCAAACAAAATGAACAAATTTTAAAGCATTTCTTCCTGTGAACACCCTCATTGCAGTGAATGGCACCACCCACCTCCCGGTGGCTCATCCCCAAACCCGAGATTCCTGCCTTTCCCGTTAGGCCGGCCCACGGCAGTCCGCGGGCACCTTTGATTGACATCACTTTTGAGAGAAAGCCTCTTTTCACTGCCCCAACTCCAGTCACCATCATCTCTTGCTCTATCCACTCCAGTAACCTCTGAAGTGGTTTCCCTGCCTCCCGATTTACCTGCCTATAACCCATGCTTCTCACAATCAATTCTCAAAATTTTCTTTTAGAAACCTGTATTGGAACTCATTTACAATAAAATCTAAAACCCTTTCTCCCAGCATTTTCGCTCTACCTACGACCTCATACAGGCCCCGCGTGGCCATCGTTGGGTCCCTGGACTTCACAAACTTAGATCCAGCACCGTAGTGGCTCCTTTGGCTTAAAATGTTCCTCTCTATGGTCCTCATGTGGCTGGTTCGTTCTTGTTAATAGAATCTTAGAGATAATGGTATCTACTCGTAGAGGACACTGTGCTAAAAATAGAAAGAATAATTTAATTTGATTCACAGAAATAAATATTTTAGCCTGTCCTTTCTTGTTTACCTCTCTATCTTTTTCATCCTTGAAAAAACTCCCTTTACGCATCTCTTAAGTCAGTTCATGGTATGTGTTAGACTTCACTTAGCGAGCTGCCTGTTATAGGAGGGGGCAGTGAAAAGAGGGAGGCCTTCAGCAGGACAGATTGACACAGCGCCTACAACACTGGAGCAAGCATCAGAAAATGGTGAGGATGGCGCAGGACCAGGCAGTGTTTGCTCTGCAGCGCCTGGGGTCGCTGAGTCAGAGCCAAGTCAATGGCTGCTGCCTTTGGGGCTCGGTGATTGGAGGAAACATTAGTTGGGGGTCAAATAGGTCTCTCCCTCCCTTTTTCCTTTCTCTAGCTGCTCCTCCCTGTTTTCTTTCTTCCCTCCATGGAATTAACTTGTAAGAGCCCATGATATATATAAACCAGTTGTGTTTCTAAAAATAAAGACAGTTATGGTCTAAAGAAGGAAGCACTTAATTGAAGTGCAAAGGACTCATAAGATGCCATTGAAAATTCTATCTTCTTCCTATTTGTTTCTGAGCCTCCATTTCCTTATATTTGAAACGGCAATGGAAATTGCTATTTCAAAGGTTGCTGCCGAGTGAGGCAATGGGGGTATCTATCATTACAATAACACTGTTTAACAGCAACCATGTAGTATTTCTTATTACTCTTGGGTTGTTTGGCCAGTTTGCTGATCTGCACTGAGCTCTTAAATTTGCACTCCGTTGGCCAGTCAACCGAGGCTTTCTGGACTCGGTGACTCACCTCTGCTCCATAAAGGCCCCCTGAGCTAGTCTGGACTTGTCTTTTTAGTGGTGTCATGCTGCCAAGAGAGAAATCAGAAACCTGCAGTACATTTCACATTTCTGCTGGCATCAAGTTTGATGCCATTCCATTGTCCAAATAAGTCACATGGCCCAACCCATGACCAAATGGCATGGATTTGGGGAGTTAGGAAATTCTGTGGCCAATAATGCAGTCAATTTACTACAATGGTGTCTTCTCCACTGTAAGGCTCATATTCTTTCCCTCAGCAGCCTTGACTATTTTTTTTCTGCTGTACTCTCATTTTAGAAATCATTATTAGATATTTATTGAATTCCCAATATTTTCTAGATATATGTGCTGGGATGCTACAGATAGAGCAGAATGTGTGACAAATCAAAAACTCCTGTGATCAAGTTCGTTACAGTTCATAGTGACCCTCTAAAACAGGGTTAAAATTGTTCCCTAGGGTTTCTGAGGCTGTAAATCTTTACGGAAACAGGCTGGCTCACCTTGCTCCCTTGGATTACCTGGCAGATTCTAACTGTTGACCTAGAGTTAGCAGACTAGTGTGAAACTCTCTATTCCACCCTGGTGACACAATCCATTGCACTTTAAGGATTTGGGCAGAAATGAGCAAATAAACACATAAAGTATACATAATTCCACCTAGTGAAATGCGCTCTAAAATTATTGGTTTGCAACTCTTTGTGAGCAGGCCAATCTCTTCCACTGTGGGGTCTGATGGCAGGACCAAACGTCGTCATCTGTGCCTCTCCAGTGGCTTACCTCCATGGCTTCCTGGTGGATCGTTAATAGATAATGACACTGAAAATAGAAAGGAGAGCTTTGCACACGTCATGGCTTTGTGCGCGGAGGATCCAAGAGCTGCTTCGTGGCATTACTGATTGATTCTTCAGCCCTCAGTCCTTCTCACAGGGATTGTCCTCTTTCCTTGATACTCCCCTTGACAGGCTCATCCTAAAGGCATCTGCCCTGACGAATGTGCCCATCCTTCCGCAGTGAATCTGACCATCATGGTTCCCATGAGGGTAGCCTCTTACTGCTTCTCTCCTCACCAATAGAGCTTTCGCTCCCTGTTTCAGGCCCTTGTAGGACTCATCACATTCACTGTGGGTGGCAAATGCAGAAAGGATCAGGGCCACATTGACCTGATGCTTGCTTCACTTCCCTTTCGTAAGGGCAGCAATTAATCGTTCTGAAGGAAAAGGATATAGGAGAAAAGGAGGGATTTGTATCGAAATCTATGAGATTTACCACTGATCATTAGGGTGCCTGCTTACCTGTTGGTTTAGGCCTCTGTTTAAATGTGATTCAAAGTCTTCTGTCCATAGAATCATATGCCTGCTAAAAGACCCTGGTTCAAAAGACACCGCTGTGGCTACTTCTCTGGGCTGTGGTGGCTCAGTAACGACGTCCCCTTCTTTTCCATGGGGTATTGCCGTGCCTCACCCCCCGGTGAAGGCAGAGCCTGCCTCCCACTCTAGAAATGGAGAAACACAGAGTCTAGCTTTCCTTCCCCTCACTGGCATATGTGGTGTGCACAAGGAACCAAAGCTCAGCCAAGCAGGCATGCCAGAGGAGTTTCCCCAGTGACCACGAGAGCAGAGCAGCAGCAGCACCAGCAGGGAACAGTGTCTGATAGCTGGTGTCCAGTGGCCCATCCTCACTGAAAGATTCCTGTGACATGGTTTTGGTGATGCTTAGATTCATGGTTCCCCACTTCTGAATTCTGAACCTATTCATTGTCTTTTAAATAAACACACCCACCCACCCACAGGTTTCATTGACTTTTTTTAAAGTTCATACCTGCCTGTCTATCAATTGATCTATCTCTCTCTATAGCAAAATGAATGCAGTTTGTTGTTTCCAACTAAGAAACCCAATGGATACAAACAAATATGGTGTTTTAAGAAACTTTCCTTTATAGGAAACTCTGGACTCTTTTGTCTTCCATTGAAACAGCTCCAGTTTGAGGGATCCTTGACTCAATCATGATGGTTTAGAGGTGGCAGATTTGCCCTTCCACTGTTGGTAGGCCTTTACCTAATCTTGCCCTGCTCCTGCTTTCTGCCTAGTAGTAGAAATGGTGGTGTCTTAAGGGTTGGCTGATTTGTCAACTCTCTTCATTTCAAATAGCCAGGATCAGATATTGTTCAACTCATACCACAGAGGGAGGGATGTGCTTCCTGTACTCTGCAAATGTCAATAGGCTAGCCACAGACCAGTCCCTTAAAAGTGTCAAGATGAAATGAGACACTCCAAGTTCACTCCCACTCTAGAGTGTGTGTTCTGAGTTAGTTACTCTATTGTCTTTACTTGTGGTTTTGTTAAATGAACACTATAACTGGAATTTTTGGCTTACTAATTGAGTTAGTTAATTGTGCCAGCCTGGCCAATAATCACATGTGGTGCTGGTTGAAAGGCGGAGGGATAAATGGGTGGTGAGCCTCGGCCTTTCTAGTTCTCGGGTCTCTTGTTTTGTGATGGTTGCATCGGGTGCAGCTGCCTTAGCAGTTCCCTGCTTCAGCTTGCAAGATGGAATTCCTGCAAGACATCCCCAAGGAGAAGCCGCATGGATCTATCCCAATGCAGCCCTGGGTGCTGGAGCAGCCATGTGGAGACCCCTGCCAGTGCTGAGATGCTTACACGTTCACTGATTCAGCTTTTCTCCTGCAGTCGGCATTATTGCCTCTGTTTTGTGAGGTGGAGGACTTTGTGGACTGGTGTTGGGTGTATGGGTTAATGTTGGACTTGTGGGCTTGGGCAGCATTGGGTTGGGATGTTTTCGTGATGCACATTTTCTTTGCATAAAACTCTCTCTTATATGTGAGTTGCTGTGGATTTATTTCTCCAAAGTACCTAGACTAATACACTAATGCATTTTGTTATAATGTCCAAATTAAATCTATAGTGATAGTGTTTCATTTCTTATGAATATATAACAGAAACTAGTAGTTGGAAGCAGTGGTTTAGTAAAACCACCTAATTTGATCTTAAGTTTGCACAATCTCAAAAGGCTAGGTCATTAACATTTTATTTTGCTGGTTGCTATGCTATCTCACAACTTAGAGATAAAAAGAAAACTATCACAGGAGAGGAAACTTTGAGCTTAGGTTCTCTGCTTCAAGTTCAAGGCACAGGAGAGGGAAGGAGAAAAGACATATCAAACGTTGGGTGCCAGGTTTTGCTTCTACTTCCATGAAAACAACAACAACAATTACAAATTCACATTCATTGGAAAAGAAGCATGTGCCAGACATGTGATGATTGATTTACAGATACTATCCTATTTGAGTTTTGAAATAACTCTCTGAATGGCTATTATTATCAAACCCATTTTATATATCAGAAAACTGTTTTTACATTGTTCATTGACATGATCTTGCTTAGCTGAGAGTGAGGAGGAATTGAGCACTTGCTGATGAAGATCAAGGACTGTAGCCTTCATTATGGATTACAGCTCCATGTGAAAAAGACCCAAGTCCTCATAACTGGACCAATAGGTAACATTATGATAAATGGCGAAAAGGTTAAAGTGGTAAAAGATTTCGTCTTGCTTGGATCCACACTCACTGCTCATAGAAGCAGTAGTCAAAAGATCAAAAGACATATCACATTAGATAAATCTGCTGCACAAGACCTCTTCGGAGAATTGAAGACCAAGTATGTTACTTTGAGGACTAAGTGTGCCTGACCCAAGCCATGGATTCTCCATTTCCTTATATGCATATGAACATTGGACAACGAATAAGGAAGATCAAAGAAGAATTGAATTGTGGTGCTGGAGAAGAATACTGAAAGTACCGTAGTCTACTAAAAGCACAAGCCACTCTGTGATGGAAGAAAAAAGGCCAGATTAGTTCTTAGAGGCAAGGATGGCAAGACTTTGTCTTCCATATTATATTTTGGACATATTGTCCAGAGAGACCAGTCCCTGGGGAAGGACATCATGTTTGATAAAGTGGAAGGGCAGTGAAAAATAGGAAGTTGTCTACGAGATAGACCGACACAGTGGCTGTATCAATGGGCTCAGACATAAGAACAATGGTGAGGCTGGCACAAGACCAGGCAGCATTTTGTCTGTTGTGTACAGGGTTGCTATGGGTCAGAGCCAACTCTATGGTACTTTACCACACATCTTAATTTTTGAAACAGCCCTCTGAATGGCTACTACTATGGTCATCTTCATTTTCTGTATCAGAAAACATGGTTTTATGGCGTCAGTTGACCAGCTAGTGAAAATGGTTGACATACTTAGTTGCTAATTGGAAAGCTGGTGATTCAAGTTAGTCCAGAAATGCCTCAGGGTAAGGAAAAAAAATCCTCATGATCTACTTTTTAAAAACCAGCCATTGAGATCCTATGGAGCACATGTTTACTCTGACATACAGAATCAACTCCATAGCAACAGATGCTTAGAAATCTCCTATAGTACTCCAAAGGATGCTTTTTCTACTCTACAGAAAAACAGGATAACATATTTTTAGCATCATCCAAGAAAATTCACCTCCCAAAGAGTAGCAAAAGGTTACATTTAAAGAGAGGAATCAAGTTGCTAAGCGAGAAGTCAACAATGCCTAGATTAAATCATTGCCTTTCACGAATCCCCCCAACCCTACCCCTCGACCTCTTCCTTCAAAGAACCCCTGACAACGTGGGTGAAATAGCCATCTTCTGAAGGCACTGGCTGTTTTATATCCCGGCTTTGGTTTGTTCTATTTGAATATCCAGCTATAATGTTTTTCTCTCTCTACTCTTGGGCCACCTCATTTGCAGTGTATGGTTGAAGGAGTTGGAGTATGTATCTGAAATTATTTGGTGTATATTTTATGGCCATTGATGACTATGGTCCTTTGTTTTCACTGGAAAACAAGACATTCAGATGACATCGATGGCAAATATTTCTCTTCTTTGCTTCCAACTATCACTTGTGATCTGCCTGACTAGTTTTATGCAAAAGTCACATAAGACTTAAAAAACCATGGTAATTTCATCTATAGACTAGAGATAATGGTACTTTATATGACTGCCGCCAGGGAATGAATCTAGATGATCTTTTGAGCCGTTATTCTTTCTACACTAGACTTATAAGTCAGAATAAGAAAATATTGTTATGATACAAGTAACTACTTTCTTTTCCCCCCAAGTTTTATTGGTATAGGATTCACACATCATACAATCCAACAGTTCAATCTCATCAAAAAGAATTGTGCAATCACCACCACAATCAGTTTTATAACGTCTTCATTCTTGTACTCATCAATATTAGCTCCATATTCCTTCCCCCCTACCAGCGTCCCTTGCCATATCCCCAAGGAACCACTAATCCAGTTACTGTCTCTATAGATTTACCTAGCCTGGATCTCATATACATGTATCATTTTAAAAATTAGCAACAATAACAAAATAAAACAGATAACCTCATTCAAAAAGAAGACAGAAAATTTAAAAATTTAGATCAAATGATAAGGTACTAAATGTTAACCTTAGTGCATCTGTAACAATGCATTCCAAGGCATGCTGCATGATGGCAAGGCCATTCACATCCCTGATACGTAGTCAAAGGAGCTTAGTCTATGTGTGGACCCTGCAGGTGGATTTTTGGCATCCATTGTTATCCATGTCCTTCTGTAAACCAGGTGTTTACATGGTTTTAAGCTCTAGTACCAGTCCATCCTTTAGATTCAGATTATATTTACACTCCTTGGATCACACAGATTGGTGAACTTCTTCCATGAGAGCTTGATGCCACATCTAGACAGCTGCTTAATTGAAAACAAGTCTTCAAAACCCAGACGCTATGTTTCTGATAGCCTTGCACCATCTAGTCTCGTCACCACGCTTTTCTATAGCACCTATGTCTTTGGTGATCTCTTCATGAGATGAGTATCAATCAGGGACATGTCCTAACAATTAAGGCGAGCCCCATCTATTCATGTATCCATGCTCTATTTTTGTCCCTGGTTCACCTGAGAGACATCATTGTCATTTTATGTTAGGGACTATGATCTCCCATCTCCCTGGAGTTTCACATTCACTGTCATCAATTCAATGCTGATTCATCGTGGCCTGATAGGGAAGGGTAGAACTGGCCCTGTGAGTCTCTAAGAGTGAAAATCTTGAGGAGTAGAAAACCTCTTCCTTACCCTGCTGAGCTGGTTGGTAATTTCAAGCTGCTGATCTTGTAGTTAGCAGCCCAATGTGCAACCAGTATGCATTGATAGGGTCATTAGTTTAGCCAGTGGTATAGCATTTAAAGCACTGTTGAGAAAAGGAATTTCGGTGAGTATAGGCCAGCTATGAACCACAGTCATGAATAATGGTTTATACAAATTAAACTCTCAAAGTCACTGTTCTCAGAGCATGTATTCTAATCCAATCCCCTAAGCAATGAGGTAGAGAGCCTGCCTAGTGTCCATGAAATATATAGCATAGCTTTTTAGAAAACTTCACCTCAGCTGGGGTCAGTTTTTCAAGATGTCAGGAGAAGATTGTTCAGTTGCTGCCATACAGACATGTGTATTCTAAGGTCACCCCAATCCAACAGACACTTCCATCTCAGTGATAAGGAAACCTTACTAGAAATTCTAGTCAAGATGGGCAGGGGCATGTATGTCTCAGAGAAGGCAATTACATCTATGTTGGTAGGAAAATAGGGATGAGCAACCTCCTATTAGGAAAAAGCACTGTACAACACTTAGTGGGACCTAAGCAGAGAATATACTACTTGCTACTAGGTTCCTGCTTGGACGCTTTTGACACTGTTTCTATGCAGCCCGTGGTGACCCAGCTTATGTGTAGACTACTGGGACTTTAGACTCTGTTCTTTCGAGGCACACAGCCTCCTTCATAGGCCACCCCAGAAGAAGTCGATGAGGAAACTGCTCTAAGTGAACTGGGCTTAACTCAAACTCACCTGTTGCCATTAGCCTTAAGACTGAAACTCCCCAGGGTGAGAAGAAGCAGGCGACTACTAGGCCAAGGGCATAGAAATAGTCGATGTTGGTCTTTGGTTCAAATCTCTTACCTTGAGGGTACCCAGTGAAAGGTGGCCAGGAACTATCATATACTTAATATTTTACTGGCTTCCTTGCTTTATTATGACGTGTGTTATTCTGGTCGGCATGGCTCTACTGTTGTCAATGACTATTACTGGAAGATTTGCCCATTACCACTCCCTATTGTTTGTGTAAATAATGACTCTTATAAATACACATCTCAAATAGATATCTTAGATGAGGGGGCTTCAAAAAGTTCATGGAAAAATATAATTGAAAGATAATAGTATTTGCCTGTAAACTTTTTGAAGTCCCCTCATTCGTGGTATTCTTCTGAATACCATTTAGGTTGCTAAACAACCTTAATAGAGGGGAAACCAGCCATCCATGTCTGCAGGGCCACTCTGCAACATCTCACTAGCCATAATCTACCAAACGCTGTATTTAAAAAGTAGTTCCTCAAGGCTTCTCATTTCCAAATTGCACAAAAGATCAGTTATAGAGTATTTAACACCAGAGCACCAAGTTCACGCTGACCCAGAAGGAAGGGCAGAATCATTTGGTAAGTGAAGCGTGACCTGCTCGCTTTTATTTTTCACTCAAACCCCTCCTCCATTTTGGAAACACTCAAAGTCTCATGTGACCTTCCCTAGGAACTATTCATGGTGGGATGTTAACTTAGTGTTGCATTAAAGGGCCAAGAACTTATGTTTGGCCTCTTTCCTGCTAGAGCTGACAATAGCCTTTCCACTGAAGGCAGGGGGGCGGAGTGGATGCTGTATTCTCTAGCTGGTGGGGGAGGGAAGTGCACCTTCAGTATCTAAGTTACTGATGCATTTACAAGAGTTTTCCTTCCTTTACTTGGAAAAATTAAGATGAAGTCAAATGATAGTTAAATCCTTTCTCTGGATAGTGAAGAAAGTAAACTACCACTAGAAACCCTCTTTGCTTTGGAAACTAAGGGCTGAGCTCTGGGACTTGTATAGAAGCACCCATGAGAATATTTTTAACTTTTACTGGGAATTAGGTAAAGTTTCCAGAGCAGATCAGCTATTTTGCAATCAACAATTTCATATACATTTTGTTTCAATTTATCCATTGCAATCTTTCCAAGGTACGATTACTTATCCCATTTCTTCCTGTGCTACCTGTTTCCGTTCCTTCTCCCTTATTAACCCTCTGAAGGTTTTCCTTGGACAAATGCTTCCCCTCCCCTCATATCTTAAATGCTTGATGATTCTAACATGAGAGGATTTCAATTACAGACCCGAAGAATGTCTAAGGGCCATTGTCTTGCATATCCCACCAGTCAGTGTTTGACCAGTAAGCCTGGTCTCATTTATGATTTTGCATTTTGCTTCCTAGTTTTCCCCATTATACCTGAGACACTCTCATAGGATTCCTTTCAGAGGAGTTGGCAGTGGTATCTGGGTAGTGTCTAAATGTCTGGTTCCAGGTTTCTAAGGACTGATGTTTGCATGGTTCTTTAGTCGACTGGACTAATTGTTTATATATGTCTTTCCATTTTCATCCTACTTCTTCCCTTTCAGACAGGGCAAGACCAGTAGGATAGGGAAGATTGGCTTTGGAAACTGTGTTATGCCAATTCACCTTGGTATCCTGATCTCCCAGGCCTATTGACTCATTCCTTCAAGGTGTCTGGTGTGTCTACAAGTTATTATAAACCTGACCCTTGTATACTCCACCACATTGATGTATGTGTAGCAAAGATAAATACACACATACAAATATCCTCTGTCAAATCTACATGTATTCGTGAGTATGTCCCACTCCATCTCCTACACTTGTTCAGCCTGTGTGTCTGGACAAACATCTACTTGTAGATCACCATTATTGCAGGACTGTGTATATGATCGTATTTACCTCTGTTACCTTTCGTTCGTGCAGACCTCCCAATGTTTTCCCCCGCTGCCATCATTTTTTGCCAATCAGAATTTTGAAGCCTTCAATGATACACTATGCTTCCTTGAAGAAACCGTTATTCACCTTTTAAGGAAGATTGTAGTGGCATTAGTAGGATTACTAATAACTACCTCTACCACCACAGTGATGTTTTAGATGCCACCTAGTCGATTCCAGCTCATAGCAACCTGATGAAGAACAGAACAAAACATTTCCCAGTTCGGAGCCATCCTCATAACTGTTGCTATTCTGAGCCCATTGTTGTAGGCACTGTGTCAACCTATATAGGTGAGGGTCTTCCTTTACTTTACCAAGAATGATGTCCTTCTTCAGGATGGGTCTCTACTGATCAAAGTATGTGAGACCAAGATTGGTCATCCTCACTTCTAGGGAGCCTTCTGACTATACTTTTGGCAGCACATGGTATAGTGAATAGTATTCTCCAACACAATACATCAAAGGTATTAATTCTTCCGTGATCTTTCTTATTCATTGTTCAATTTTTGCAAGAGAATGAGGCAGTTTTTGGATGCATATGGCTTAGATCAGCGGCATCTGAATGATCAAAGTGACGCGTTGACTCTTTAGCTTTTTAGAGATATTGTGTAGCTGACTTTCCTTGTACAATGCATCCTTGGATTTCCTGACTACTGATTACGTTCCATGGCTGTTGATTGTGGGGCCAAGTAAATGGACATTCTTGACAACTTCAATACTTTCTCCCTTGATTGTGAGGTTGCTTATTGATCCAGTTGTGAGGATTTTTGTTTTCTTTATGCCGAGGTATAATCAATATTGAAAGCTGTGATCTTTTATTTTATCAATAAGTGCTCCAAGTCTTCTTCAATTTCTGAAAGCAAGATTGTATTATCTGCATATCAGAGGTTGTTAATGAGTCGTTCTCCAATCCTGATGCCTTATTCTTGACATAGTCCAGTTTCTTGGATTATTTTGAGAGCATGAAGTATGGCAAAAGAATACAACCCTGGTGCACACCTTTCCAGATTTTAAACCAGTGTGTCCCCTTGTTCTCGTGGGGAGCCCTGGTGGCATGGTGGTTAGACCTTTAGCTGCCATCCACAAAGTCAGCAGGTGGAAACAACCAGTCAATCCACAGGAGAAAGATGGGCTTTCTACTCCTGAAAATAGTCTCAGAAATTCACAGGGGCAGTTCTGTCTTGTCCGAAAAGGGCCACTTTGAATCAGCATTGACTAGATTGCCGAGAGGTTTTGTTGTTCTTTTTGGACAAGTGCCTCCAGGTCTGTGTCTGATGACATATTCTGGACTTCCCATTCTTTGGCATGTTATCCTTGTTTGTTACAATCCACAGTGTTTATTGCCTTTGCATAGTCAACAAAACACAGGCAAACATCGCTTTTTCAATAACAGCAATGGTTAAGCCAGACCAGTTGATTCCAACTCGTTGCAACCTTATGTGACGGAGTCTACTGCTCCCCAGAGTCTCCAAGACTGAATATTTTCAGAAGTAAACAACCTCATCTTTCTCCATTCGAAGATAGCCTGGTGGCTTTGATATGCTGACCTTGCTCACCAATAATAATATAAATATTAAGTATTTATTATAGTCAGAAATATTTAGGTGCTTTATGCATAATAACTTATATAATTCTCATACTAACCACATGAGCTTAAGTACAACCATTACTTATATTAACAAATGAGAAATCTGAGGCACAGAGAGATGAAGAGTCTTATCCAGAATAATACTAATCGTAATTGATAGAGCTGAGATTTAAATCCAGGAAGTCTTGTTCTGAAACCCACATAGTTTAACCACCGCACAAGATCTGTGATTTCTCTATATCCATGGATATGTTTATAGCACATATAAGTATATAGGGAGAAATAAATGTAGGGGTTCAATCCAAAACATTTTCCCATTTCTGTTTACCTCAAACCACTGGTCATTGATGGCTATAGTGATACACAGCTCTCTCTAGGAATGTATTTGAAGCCATACATCAAGGAGGCAAGTCTGGCTCCCCCTCCTCTCCCTCTAGTTTCTCTTAGAGGAATATTGTAAGTCTACTGGATTCCCCCTCCTCCCCAGCTGATTACAAACCAGTCTTGATGCATGGCAATCCCATACATGTCAACACAGAGCTGCGCTCTATACAGTTCTCAGTGGATGGAGTTGGAAGTAGCACTTGTTAGCTGTCATTGAGTCGGTTCTGATTCACAGCAACCTTACGTACAACAAAGCGACACACTGCCTGGGCCGGTGCCGTCCTCAGAACTGTGGTGTTGCAATGGCATTTTCAATGGTGTCATATGCATTTGAAAGCTGGACAATCAATAAGAACAAGAAGAATGACGAAAAAGTGATGCCTTCTAATTATGGTATTGAAGAAGATCAAACATACTATGGGCTGCTAGAAGCCTGAACAAATCGGTTAGAAGAAGTGCACCCAGAACGCTCCTTCTAAGTGAGGCTGGCTTATGTGCTTTGGGCATATTATCAGAAAGGAGAAGGGTATTGTGCTTGGTAAAGTGATGGGTGAGTGTAAAGCATAAAACCTAAATGAGATGAATTGGTACATGGGTTGTAACAATGGGCTGGAACGTAACCAATGTGAAGATGGCACGGAACCTGGTTGGATTTCATTCTGCTGCACGAGGGGTTGATGGGAGTCAGTGCAAAGTCAAAGGCACCTCACATCAGGAACAATGTCACCACGCCTTCATCTCTGTATTGTAACTCCGATTTGATGAGTAAATATGGCTTTGTTGTTTTAATTTGAACTTCTTTGAATATCAGTGAGGTGTTTTTGGGGTGGTTATTTCTTATCCCTTGCCTATGACTGCATTTTCTTTTAGGCATTAGCTTTTCCTGAAAAGACTAATCATAACTCTTGCTATAACAAGTATAAACATTTTACCTATTATAGATGTACACGTTTTGTAAACATATTTCCCATTTTGCCCTGTACTTTTAACCTTGTTTATAGTTTTGAGATGTACAGAACTGTGTGTGTGTGTGTGTGTGTGTGTGTGTGTTAGGTTGTAAAATCCATTAGTCTTTTAAAAATTTGCTGTCTTAACAGTTTCTTGGAAAATATATCTCAACCCAAACTCCTAGACATTGTTTCAACCTATTTTGTAGTTTCACTTTGATATTTAATTCTTTAGTCAATCTGGAATGTACGGACGAGGATAATACACGCTAAGAATTCAATTTGCAAGTTTTTTTCTTTCTTTTCCCTCCAAATGTTTAAACAGCTATCTCAGCATCATTTATTTTTAAAATGAATTTCCCTCTACTGATTTTAATTTTATTTTAACCCACACACATTTGGGTTAGTGCTTTCTATCCACTTCCTTTGATGTGTTAAAGACTCAGTGCTTTCTATCCACTTCCTTTGATGTGTTAATCTTGATTCTAGTTACAGGTTTAACTGATGACACTTCATGACTAATCTCCTCTTATCTCAGTAGCCCTCTCCCTTGGATACCAAGGTGAGTTATAATAGAAATGAATGTTTCTTTTCTTGTTCTACTATAGGTAAACCAGCCATGAATTTTGGAACCCAAACCAGAACTTGTGGACTAAAAATAGATGCTTCCCCAGTCAGGAGTATGTGCTTGTGAGTGGGTGGAGGGGATGGGCAAGGGAGGGGCGGCAAGTGCTAGCTAGTTCTAGGTATCAAATGGTTTCCCAGACCAGATTCTTAGTGTGCCTTGTGTTCTCAAACAAAGACAGTATCTGGTCTCTGCAGTTGACTTAGTGATGGTGGCCATCCTGAAACCTCTCCCTATTCAAGAAATATTTTGCTTTATTCAGTGTAAGTTTTTGTAAAATTTTTGCAAATTGCATTCACTTTTAAGATATTCAGTTTATAAAGAAATGTGGAAATGCCTGAGAAGTTAGACCTAAGCAACTATCTATGTAGAAATGTAACATTGTTCGGTGGAGTCATTGACAAAATTCACTGTTCTTCTAAATCCCTAAGATATAGCCATTTCTGTGCTATAGTCTGTGCAAGTCACTTGAAATCATGAAAGATGTGAAATCATCCAAAATTACCCTAGACATTTTCTAGTCCGATCTCTTTGTTCTTTCAGACCCGAACACTAAAGGGTCCCAAAGGTTATATGATCTGGCCACTATCCCTACTGCGTTGCTTAAGACTGAAAGTTAATTAAATCAAGAAGTCTGGCTAGACCAGAGGATGTACACTGGTACAGATAGGAACTGGAAATACAGGGAATCCAGGGTGGATGATCCCTACAGGACCAGTGGTGTGAGTGGCAAAACAGGGAAGGTAGAGGGAGAGTGGATAGGAAAGAGGGAACCGATTACAAGGAACTATATGTGACCTCCTCCCTGGGGGATGGACAACAGAAAAGTGGGTGAAGGGAGATGTCGGACAGGGCAAGATATGACAAAATAACAATTTATAAACTATCAAGGGCTCATGAGGGAGGGGAGAGCAGGGAGGGAGGGGAAAAATGAGGACCTAATGCTAGGGGCTTAAGTGGAGAGGAAATGTTTTGAGAATGCTGAGGGCAATGAATATACAAATGCGCTTTACACAATTGATGTGTGTATGGGTTGTGATAAGAGTTGTATGAGCCCCTAATAAAATGATTAAAAAAAAAAAAGAAATGCAGCTTTCAGGGGTTTTATTAAAACTCAAAACTCATGTCCAAGTGCTGAAAATGGAACAGCTTTATACTTTACCAATGTAAACATACCTTTGATAGAAAAAAAAATCTTCTGCAATTTCACCATTCCTTCCTCCTCCTAGTCTAGTGACCTTTGAAAAGAGCGAACATGATAGACCATCTGTTAAGGCATAAACGGGGACCTGTGGGCCCACAGTTCCAAACTACCAGACAGCTCAGGATAAAGACGGGCTTTGTACTCCCATCAAAGCTGCAGTCATAGAAACTCACAGGGGGTTCTAGCCTGTCCTATGTGGTGGCGATGAGTTGGCGGCATTCACTAGATGGTGGTGAGTTTGGTTTGGGCTTAGTGGGACTTCTGGTGCACAGAATTGGATTCCTTATAATCCTGATGAGTTATAATCCCACATGGGTCCTTGTGTGGCATCCTTTTATTTAATCTAGTTAGTTGTTTAATCAATTATTTTTAATAAGGTAATAAGTACCCAGAACTGGCCTTTGAAAACATAACCTTAGACCTTGACTCTCACCTCCATTGGACTGGTTATCTGGTTCCCATATGACCCTGTTCATCTGCCTCCCCCAACCTGCAGCTCCTATCATCCTGAGGACGATACTTTTTATTACCTCCGTTTCCTTTCTGTGTGGTGGTGTTGCATCTACGGATTCATGAGAGTCCCTGGGTGGGGCAGGTGGTAATGAGCTATGAGTAGATGAAAAGTGGGAGGGCTGCAGCCACCCATAGGCGCCTCAGAAGAAAGGGCCTGCCCTCGACAGCCTGAGACGCATCACTGAGCACTCTCTCGTGTTCATGCGTATGTGGGGTTTGTTCAGCACCATCAACATGGTGATACATGATGGCGGAGAATATTTTCCCACAAAGTAAAAATGATAAGAGAGGGGGCAGCAGATAAAAGTATAAATGAAACAATATTGCCCAAGATGGAAGCTAGATGATAGATACATGGGGGGACGAGAGCAGTTTCTCTGATATAAATATATATATATATATAATTCACCCATATTAAAAATTAGTAAATGTTTTATGTAATACTTTGGGTCTTTTTTTTTTTAACCGAATGCCTTATTACTATTATTGCATATTTTTATTTCCCTATAGCTTTCCCTGTTAATAGATCACAGTTTATTTAAAATACTTTTCAACACACCCTTTGAAGCACTAAGTGTTTTTGATTTCCCTAACATCCAAGGCAGCCATATTTTTCTCTTTCCCAGAGACTGCAGTTACCCTAATTTTTTTTTTGTTTCCCTATTTTACCCCCTCCCAGGATTCCATGAAGCGGATCTAGCTGAGGATGAGCCCTGGAAACAAAAATGTTGGACTTTTACTTCCTTGTTGTTGGATTTCTTTTACAGTCACCACCCACCTCTTGGCTTCCCTGGGGATTCCCCTTTCCTGCTCTCCTCCCAGCTCCCTTCACTTGACCTTGCCACATAGGACCCAGAGCAGATGTCAAGGGGGACTGAACAGTGGCACTCACTTGTATTTACAAGTCCCTGCAGTGCTACTCCCCCTTTTGAGCACATTTCTCTAGGGTCTTTTACTCAGGGGCCTCTTTCCATGTGCTAGGTCTTGGTTGGAGCTAAAATTTGGGTGTTTCATGCATAGACACTCCTAGAGAGTCAAATCTAGAGAAAATAGAATGTGTTTCCTGCTCCATTTCTTTTCCACCCCTTTGATTTTTTATTTAAAATTTTTTTCACCCTTTTGATTTTTTTATCCACGTACCCATATACACTGGAGAACAATTGTGCTCCATAGGGTATCTAGTGGTTAATATTTGGAAAGTAAATTGCTAGGTCTTCCTTTAGTGAGATACAGGTTCCTTTAGTACCTATACAGTATATCACATTAAGTGTTTGCACGGCCAAGGGACACCCCATGAGACTTAAAATATCACTTTGAAATGCTACTCAGAGTAACTCACTCAGAGGCTTGTTTATAGTCTTCTTCTCAGGACCTTAAGCATATTGCTTGGGATATGAAATGCTAATCATTTATTTCAATCATCAAATATATTGGTTGTCTATGACATGCTAGGCTGCTTACTCGCATTGGAAAACAAGATGCAATTTCTGCTCTCAAAGTGATTTCCATTCATGAGGGAACATAGAAAAATCCACAAAGAGCTCCCATAGAAGCATTCCCAACGAAGAGTACATTCCGAGGTCCATGAGCCCTGATACTTTCCCCTTAGTTGCCCATGTCCTCCTTAAAAACATCAGGCTGTATTTTGTATCTGCATTGGCATAAAGGTGAACATAATAAAATAGCTGCCTGACTTAAAGACCTTTTTTTTCCTTCTTCTTTGGGAAGAAATTAAGACATTTTTGTGTCCCCTGTTCCCATACTAAAAGTGGGTTGAGCCCTGGATGCTTGGTCTACTGTGCTTCTGGGAGGAGTTGGCCCGGCTTTCAAAAATGTGTTCTTTGCTCCTTTAGAGAAATTCAGCGCCTCTTTATTCCTGCCAGCCCTTCTGAAAACGAGAACCTATATATCACATTGGTTTTACATTTGACGTCATCATATGGAAGAATATCTATTGATGAAGAATGACTTTGAAGTCATATTTAGATAAATTTACATTTATTTTATCATGATAGCAGCTACAAATAGTTCTGTCAAACAAGAATAAGAACTAAAAATTAATTAATCCTAACAATGGGACATATTTACATATATTAACATTTGAAGATAACAACCCTTTTAGGATGGGTACTATTAGTGTTACCCACCTTTCATAGGTGAGAAACCTGAAACACTCAAAGATTAAATAACTTGTTCAGGGCCATACACTAGTGAAAGGCACTGCCAGGATTTGAACTTGAAGTCAGGCACCAGAGCCTCAGCTCTTCAGCACCATGCCGTTTGACGTAGAACACAATCTTGTGAAACAGATTATCTACCCCATTTTCTAGCCAATTGTGGATTCTCCACCTTTTCCAAAACTTCAGTCTGCCAGGAATCACAGTCCACACACTGGGAATCTATAGTTAGAGGAAGGGAACTGGGATTCAGCACTTATCTGTGTGTTTAGAGTAAAGGCACTAACATTAAGCAGTGTAACATTAACATTTATTTTAAATGCCAGAAATATCTCTATTTCAGGAGGGTTCCCTGGGGGGAGAAAATGGTAAATGCTTGGCTGCTACATGAAAGACGGGAAGTTCAAGTCCATGGGAAGCACCTCAAATGAAGGATCTGATGACACACCTCAAATACAAAACCAAAAGACCCCCAGCCACTTAAAACTCTATGTAGCAGAGCACAGTTTGAGCCTAGCACACGGTTCACCATGTGTTGGGATCAACCCTAAGCTAACTGGTTGGCTGTTTGGTTATGTGAATGCAGGAGTCACCATATGCGTGCTCTAGAGCTCTCTCTGCTAGCTATCCATTGGCTAACTGAGCCCAAAGCTGGATGTTCCCACCCCCACCCTCCCTGACCTTGAAGGTGATTTAAGACAGTTGAGCTCTCGCAGACCTTTGCCTTGGCCATAGGCTTAAGGACTGGAATTATATTACCTGCAATTAACTGGAATGTTGATTCATAGAAAAAGAATTTAGGTCAAAAAAATAATGTCTGAAATTCTAGGGCCACAATGTCAGAGAAATCTTATTTGCCAAGTTGAAATTTATGTAATCAAAAGAGTAAAGGCACATTCTCTTTCCAAAAATGTTATTGCAACCGGCACAATAATTCTCCCTAAATGAGTGCCCAAATATCCCCACCCTCATTCCTTTTCAGTGCTTTCTGTTGAAAGAAAAATGTCCTCATGAAATGATGCCAGTAACGCCAACATGTAGCTATGCCAGCTTGAGTGGCGGAGAGGAAAGGAACGCCCAAATTGAGGTTTAAATCATGTGGGTGGGGGGTGAGCGGTGTGTGTGTGTGTACCATACTAATCCACAAATACAGTTTTCTGCTTTCTAAATATCATTTGCTTAATCAATATTTTGGTACAGAATTCAAAGCCATGGTAGAAAATTATGGTACTTTTTTTTTAATTAGAGAAAGAAAATGGGACCCAGGAATATGCTGTCCATGAATAAAATCAGGTACAATTAGTGGAGGAAAATATATAAAAGAGGACCCCAAATTGTCCCTTAGATTGAGACATTTAGAAAACAAATAATGAGGTGAAAGATAAAAGATCCCATGACTATCTAACATAACATCATCTCCTTTCTTTTTTTATCACCTTATTGGGATATCTTATGGATATCATAACATTCCATAGTTCAATCATATCAAGCAGTATTGTCAATTGTTGCTACAGTCAGTTTCAAAAATTTTCTTTCTCCTTGAACTCCTTGATATCAGCTCCCCTTTGTCTCCCCACCCCCCCTTTTCTGGCTGCATCCTACACCATCCAATATATATCCATTCATGTACAATTCTATCGTTTGCTTCTCTTGAGTGATGTTCTATAATTCTGCATTTTCTCTAGATTACGTATAATACCAAACACAACCTAGAGACAATAGAAACTGAACGGTACTCTTTCTTAAAAGGAATCAAAATGTGTGTTCTTAAAAATTGGTCAGACCATTCGATACTATTGGAGTGTGTCCTTGTGTGAAGAAAAATGTCTGGTCACTTTGCTGGAGTTCCTGGAATGGGATTTCAAGTACAGCAAATGTTTCAGTTAGGGATTGGGGATAGATGACAGATGGTGGATTTTCACCTTTCAACACATGACCATAACTTCTGTACTGTCTGAGTTTATTTTCAATCCCATCCATAAGGGCTTATTGTTTATAATAAGCTATCCTCCAACGCCTTTTCCAGGAAAAGATTCTCCATGTGTGTGTCACCCGGCTTCACTTCCCAGGCTGCCCAGTGGCCACAAGGAGTCCAGGACCCAAGGCCAAGTGTCAAGAGCCAATTATAGGGGAAATGAAATTTCCGGTCCTTGTTCATGGTTGTTACTGGTGCCTATTCCCAAATGCATTCGCTGAGAATTTATGACCTTCGTTTTACTTTCTCACCTGGAATGAAACCTGTGCCAAACAAGCCACCCTGTTTACTGTAAGAGGAAGGAAGAAAAGAAAAAGAGGATCCCAGAGGCCAGCTTTCTAATTTAAGGTGGGAAAACTCAATAATTTTGCTGACAAGTCAACAAGCTACACCTACCCTCAGCCAATATAAACATTAGACAATACTAACTTTATTCTTGGTATTGTGCTTGTGTTCTCATTAAACTCTTGCCTTGTCTTTATTTTGAAGCTAGTGAAGGCGAGCCCTTGATTTCTTCTAGATGTGCGTCTTTCTAGGGGGCTAGTTCAGAAGCCTGGGGGCCCCTGGGGAGCATACAATTGCCTGGACACACTCTAAATAGACGACTCTACTCAAAATGTGAGATAGAAATAAAAAAGTCCTCATACCCATGGATGCCAATTTACTTTGGGTAGAATCTGGAAAAAACTTTAAGTTTGATCTCAAAATAGCCTGAGCAATTTTAGTTTCCTGACAACATTTGGTGGCAAGCCTGTCTGGGAACACCATCTTGAAATCCCCATTTGTGTGCCGTAGATAGCATATCATCTGGGCACACCCAGAGCTTCTGCGACATTAATCACCGAGGCACACCTGGCATGGAACGAAGGTGTGAGGAGGGAAGGAAAGTTTGGGATGGACCGCATATTTTGTGTTTTCTAAATTTCTGTTCATTTCATTGGCTAACAACTTACCACGATGTTAACTCCGAGAGGTGTTGAGGGATCGTGGTACGAGCATGGGCATCACAGTGAGGTGGACTTGATTCTGAATCTCAGTCCCCCATGACCTGCCTGTGTGACCACAGGCTAGCTTATGGACATCTCTGAACCTTAGTTTTCGGTTGAGACAATGCATGGCAAAGGCTAGCACATTCCCTGCATGTTTGGGAACTGGGGCTCTTCCATTTCCATTCTTTCCTTGTCATCAACTCTTAATGAAAACATTGAAAAGTACTCAGAATATATTCCATTCTCACAAGCTATGAGTTTTCCTTTATCATCAGGAGCCCACTGATCTGTAATTTAAAATTATTATTTATTTTATTATTATTATTTGAAAAGGCTACTTAAAAGTTCATAAGTATTTCTGTTTCTAGAAATCAAGTCACTTTTAGGTAGACAATTGGGTTTTGAGTGGAGCTGTCAGTGGGACTCAGTAGATGGAAGGCTAATGTCTATTCACTGTTCTCATGGAGAGAAGAGCATACCAGGATATTTATGCCCTGCTGGAGAAAATCGTAGGACTTAGTTGCTATGGTGATGACATGGGCAAGGCCACTCCCTCAAGCACCAATTTATTATGAGAGGCAGAGGATTCTTTGAGGGCTAAATAGAAATGAGACGTAGGCCAGTTACTTTAGAGACTCCAAGTTAGTAGAACAGTTCTGTAATAATGAAATATTTTAATGGAACTGATTTAGCAGGAAAAGTGACTGGGATGGTATCCTAAGGGAAAGTCATCATAAGATAAATTTGAATGTACTGAGCTCAACAACAGGGTCCCCATTATTGAAAAGGAGAGCTGGTTCGGCATTGATATGTCCTCCCCTAGTGATTCATCCTGAGGCAATGGCCGTGGCCATTGGAAAGGGATTGTATGTGTGAGAAATAGAGGACTGATCATAAACAGGTGTCTTGCTGGAACCCAGTCTGGTATAGTGCACAGAGGATGGGACTCCAAGGACAACATCCGACCCTGACATTGGTCCACCCCCAGATACGCAGTGTCAGCAGCCATTCTGCCTGCACTCGACCGGTAGACTTTTCTCTTTTTCCCTGGAGACACATAGCAAGAGTAGTTTTCTTTCATGCATAACTAATGTTGGCCGATTTGGACCAGGGTTCCGAAACTCGTTGCGGGCAATAACCAAGACAGAAAGTATGAACTTCTCAGTGAGAATTTGGACTAGAGCTATTATAACTTGAATGTTTTAGGAAATGTAAGGCTATTTCATATTGCAAACTGATGAGACAGGATGTATTAGTTATGCCTACATGCACTTGAGTTGGCAATCTTCATAACATCTGTTCTGAGCCCTTCTGAGAAAATGTAAACTAAAGAATTTGTGAAAATTGCATAAAGCCCGAAGTCATAGAGCAGTAGCACCTCTCCATCATACTTTCTTCCTGTTCTCATCCCCAAATGGTGGTTGTTCTAAAATAGAATCTAACAAGACAGGTATGTTAGTCTGCCTTTAAAAAAATAGTTTTATTGGGGCTCCTACACCTCTTCTGTCTTTTGAACTAGACAAGAGGTCAGTAAACTTTTGAGATGGTAAGAGCTAATCCTGGCCCTCACAACAAGTTAAAAATTATTTGAGAACCATCAATATAGTTTCATAAACAAATGAAATCACCTCTATCTGAATACTATCATTATTCAAATTAAATTTTACTCCAGAGTCACATGTATCTACCAAAAGGACCACATGTGGCTTGACAGCTGCCATTTGCTCACCCCTGAGCTCGACAATCCATCTATCTTTGCAATGCCTTTCCAGTTGCCTCTTCCCACCAGGATTGCCTTTGGCTCACTTCATTTTATTAGACCCACTTCTGTCTGCTTTGAAGGCTGATGGTGGTGAGATAAGTGAACACTGCCATGTACTCCCCACCAGCTAACACGCTGCACGATGGGGAAACACAAGCCCAGACGGAGGTCTCAGAACCCCAGATGGCAGCTGCGGTGCTGAGGAGAGAGGATGAGTCCAGGATCCGGGGAGAAGAGGAAGAGGGATGGCACAGAAGTAGGGAGAATTGACCCACTGATATCGTCACGGCTGCTGATAGCAGTCATTTGGGGACGGCATTGGGCAATATCCAAAACAGGGAACACAGAAAGGGACTGAATCCGGTTTTTAAAGACAATGCATATTGGCCATGGGAATTCACAGGCCACACACATGGAAGCGGGCAGAGGAAGACCGTGATGCGAATAGTGCTAGCTAATGTTCCGGAGGCCTGAGATGTATTAGTAGAAACTGCATAGGCGGTACGGCAAGGAGACTACTTTGAACAGATGGTGACGTCAAAATAAATGGCCGCTTCCCTGCCTACAGTGAGATACCACAGGCGAGCTTGTGAAGGGATTTCCCCGAGGGAAAGTCAGAGAGCTCACCTTTATCCCAGGGAAGTCAAAGTCCGTCAAAGTCCGTCATGGCCATCCGATTCTGTGACCAACAAAACCCCCCCTTCCCAGGAGTACGTATTAAGTTCTAGATATCAAACGTTGAGAACCGAATCAGCACTGAAAACAGACGACAGCAAAAGTAGGCTAAGACTGTCCTTTAGTGGTTCTCAGGAGTAATATTAAGCCCAAATCACTGGGTTGATTCTAACTCACAGCAACCGCATGGGGTGAAGTGGAGCTGTCCTGTTGGGGCCTCAGGGCTGTGAGTTTTTGTGAAAGCAATGTGCTGCACGTTTCTCCCGGGCAGACCCCAGACTTTGGGTTGGCAGTTGGATGCATGGGTATTATGTCTCAGGAATACTCAACCAGACAAATTTCACACCAAAACTTGAATACATAGATTAAAGGAAAAAAAAAATCATCCAAGGTCAACAAAAAAGTGAAACATATCAATCATAAGAAAAGACTCAATCAAAAGCAAAACACGAAGAAGAAATTTCTTCTATATAAAACCTTACTAATACAAGGAATTGATAATTTTCAAACTATTGTGCTAAATATGTTTAAAGAAGGTAACAAACAAACAAACACCGGAGAAAAAGTGGAGGAGATCAGGAAACAAATGAAGAAACAAAATAAGAAGCTCAACAGGGACTTGAAGGCATTAAAAAGAGAAAATTACTAAAATTTAAAAATAAAGCAAATGAATTAGGACCCCAAAAAAAGTATATGAAACACTCAACAAAGGAGTCAAACAGACACAGACAGGAAAAATGAACTAGAAGACAAAAGAAGTGAATTTATCAATTCTCAAAAAAATAGGAAAAAAGAACAAAGAACAAATTTTAAAAGGAAATGTGGGATTCAATGAAGAAATTTCAGGACTGGGCAGTGTCTGGTTCTGTTTTGCATAGGGTCACTGAGCCAGAAATGACTTGATGTCACAAAACACCAACAATATTATAATGATTGGAATCTCAGAGCACAATGACAACAATAAGGACACAGAAATTATTCTGCTAGAGAAAATCAGCAAGAATTTCTCAGAACTAAACAGAGAATCAAGCTTGAAAGGAGCTACAGGAAACTAAACAAAGGTGTCATTCAAACACAAGGGTGAAATCCAGACATCCCCAGACAAACATGGGTGGAAAAAAGAAAGAGAGTTGTCCAAAAGCTACAACATCCGTAATCATAAGGATCAAGTATATGACATTTTCAGCATATAAACCCAATAACCAAATCATGCAAACAATGTAACACCAAGTTTGTAAGAAGTAAGTACAAAGTAAATGTATCAGATATACACTGTATATTGATATTAATGGAGAAACACCAGCACAAATGATAAAGGGAAGGGCATATTAGGAATAGATTTATTATGTTAAGATTGTATGTTAACTTTTGTTCATATACTAAGCATTTTTTTGCAATTATAGTTGTGTAATGTAATATGTGATATCACTAAATATTTACTGAGGAGGCAAATTCAGAAGACAAAAGATAGAAAAAATATTCCTCATAAGAAACCAGCCAAATGCATTTCATGATGCTCACCTTCCCAACACGGTCGCTGAATACAAAGTGGGTGCATAAGCAAATGTGGTGAAGAAAGGTAATGGTGCCCAGATATCAAAAGATATAGTGTCTAGGGTCTTAAAGGCTTGAAGGTAAACAAACAGCCATCTAGCTGAGAAGCAACAAAGTCCACACAGAAGAAGCACACCAGCCTGTGTGATCACAAGATGTCAAAGGGATCAGTTATCAGGCATCAAAGAACAAAAAATCATATCATTGCGAATGAGGGGGAGTGCGGACCCAAAGCCCATCTGTAGGCAACTGGACATCCCCTTACAGAAGGGTCGCAGAGACGAGCCAGTCAGGGTGCAGTGTAGCAATGATGAAACATACAACTTTCCTCTAGTTCTTTAATGCTTCCTCTTCCCACTCCCCACTCCCATAATCTTGATCCCAATTCTAGCTTACAAATCCAGCTAGACCAGAGGATGCACACTGGTACAGATGGGAACTGGAAACACAGGGAATCCAGGACAGATGAACCCCTCAGGACCAGTGGTGAGAGTGGCAATACCACAAGGGTGGAGGGAAGGTGGGGGAGGAAGGGGGAACCAATCACAAGGCTCTACATATAACCCCCTCCCTGGGGGACGGACAACAGAAAAGTGGGTGAAGGGAGACGTTGGACAGTGTAAGACATGACAAAATAATAATAATTTATAAATTATCAAGGGTTCATGGAAGCGGGGAAGGGAGGGGGTAAAATGAGGAGCTGATACCAAGGGCTCAAGTGAAAGCAAATGTTTTGAGAATGATGAGGGCAACAAATGTACAAATGTGCTTGACACAATGGATGTATAAGAGTTGTGATAAGAGTTGTATGAGCCCCCAATAAAATGATTTTTTTTCAAAAACAGCCATATGTAAACAAAAAGAAAAATCAAGATATGCAACACTAAAAAAGAAAAAAAGAAATAGCAAAAAAGTGAAATAAACACTTTGTTTTCAATAATAACTTTTGTGTTGAGCTGAATAATCTAGAGACATAAAAGGAGTGATATGTATATGTGTATGTAGAGAAATAAATTTATATAAAGAAATGGCTCACATAGTTCTAGAAATAGGTAAGCCCATTCCAGTTCAAGTATGTGGGTCAGATATAATGTGGAGGCTTCTCCTGACCTGTGAACTGTATGGTTTGGCAAATGGGGAGCCTATAGATGAAGCAGGAAGACTATGGATTGGTGGTGGCAGAGCTGAGTGAATCTGAGGTTGGTTGACTAGGGGTTGGTGGAGGCAGAGCTGAATGAATCCGAGGTGGGCAGTCTGTTGATGGCTCCTGATTTTGGCAGGTGATAAATCAAAAGGTCAACAAACCAAATGCAGAATTTGAATCCAGCAGCAGAAGTCAGCTAGCTTCTGCAGTTGTTAACCTACACTAAGAGTAGGCCACAGCTCCAATGAAACCTCTCTCAGCTGTATCAAGGCTGTGATCAAATTAAGACGGTAGTACTCTACCCTATTCTTCCTACTACTGCTTGTCTGTTTCACAGATGATCCCATCCTGGAGTCAACCACACTATGCTAGATCATTTCATGGGAGAGTCCTAACTCAGCTGTATCATGGGAGAATAAAGCTTATCTATGACAACCTGAAATGTAATTTGTCTAACTACATGCCCCAGAAAAAAAAAGCATATAGTAGCAGAATGAATTTTTTTAGAAACCCTGATCTATCATTTTTTTGTCTATAAGAGGCACACCTTGGACTTAAAAATACAACTAGACTAAAAATAAAAGGAAGAAAAGAAATATTCTATGCAAACATCAAACAATTAGATGAAATAGACTTTAAACCTATTATATGATATAAAGAAGAACACTACATATCACTAAAAGGGTAATTCTAGCAAGAAGATATAACAATTATAAATATACACACACCTTTTGATACTTCATACCTGATACCTGATCCCGTTGACACCTCATGATTACAAACGCTGGTGTGGTTCTTCCACAAGGGCTTATTTGCTTCCCTGCTGGATGGCTGCTTATTTAACTTCAAGTCTATAAGACCTCAGATGCTATATCTTCGGGTAGGCAGGCACCGGGCGCTCTCTTCACCACATTTGCTTATGCACCCATTTTATCTTCAGTGAGTGTGTTGGGAAGGTAAGCATTAAAGAATGCCACGTTATTAGAATAAAGTGTTCTTGTGTTAAGGGAGGCCTTGAGTAGAGGTCCAAATTCCATCTGCTATCTTAATACTTGATATATAAATATATGTACATTGGTCTCTATCCATTATAAATTAGTCTATTTACATATATACATGCCTATAGCTATACCTCTATAAATAGCTTTTGCCTCC
>NW_022111373.1:82767085-82786316 GCF_000313985.2 Echinops telfairi | reverse complement strand
TCCAGGGACTGTCTTGGAAATTCTACCCATCCCACTTCCCTAAACCTATAAAGCACAGACAAACATATAAAACAAGGGCAAACAACAAACAAGGACCCAGAAACAATGACCATATAAAACTGGTAAAGATTTCAATCTAAGAGAATATTAAAAGTTTAGAATAAAATCACTTTGGGTTACAAGGGAGATCAAATTACAAGGTGGTGCATTCCATACTAAGTCAAGCTGCTAAAATCTGCTTTGCAATGCTTTTTGTCTGATTTTAGGGCAGTTTACTTTCCTAGCCTATTTACATGGAGGATTCACCAGGGACTCAATCCAGACAGCGATCATGCAGTTGTATTTGGTGCTACCCCTAGCTTTCCACAAACCAGATGTTTGGAAATTCTAAAGCCACTGGTCCCTTTCCTTCCTGAAAGTTTGAGTCTTATTATATGTAATCCTTGGATCACACAGGGTGGTGTGCATCTTCTCTGGGGACTTAGCAGACTCCTCACTTAAATAGCTGCTTGTTTTGAGATAAGATTTCAAGATTCCAGATGCTATTTTTCATGATAGCCAAGCACCATCTGATTTCTTCACCACACTTTGCTATGACCCTTGTCTTCAGTGATATCCTGAAGAGGGTGAGTAATAGGCAGGGCCATGTCATAAGAACTAATTTTTTCTTATATTGGGACTACAGTCAAGTGAGAATTCAATTTCCATTCATATAACTATTGTTTCTATAAGTCTCTGGCTCCCTTTTGGAGGTATCATTGTCATTTTATGGTAGTACACCATTGATCTCCCCCATAGGGCTTAAGGCAGCTCTATTGATGGCAGCATTAATTTAGTCAATGGTAAGGCACTGTGAAGCAAAGTATGTTATACATATGTAGAACTTATCAGACACCAATATATGAATTGCTAACTTGTACACCTTCCATATATGGTTGCCTGAGCATTAATTACACATGGAGATATATGGTAACACTTTCAGCCACTCTCATGTATGGGGGCAGACCAAAGAAGAATCAATGCAGGTGAATTGTGGTGCTGGTGAAGAATAATGACAGTCCTGTGGACTGCTAAAAGGACAAACAAATCTGTCTTATAAAAAGTACAGCCAAAGTGCTCCATAGAGGCAAGGATGATGAGACTTCGCCTTGTATATTTTGGACATGTTGTCAGGAGAGACCAGTCCTGGAGAATGATATATCTAGTAACCTAAGGGGGAGAGCAGAGGAGGGAGGCCTCTGGAAAGACAGATGGACACAGTGGCTGCAGCAGGGGCCTCAAACATAAGAGCACTGGTGAGCAGGATGGTGTTCCTTATTCATTGTTTGACTTCCGCATGCATTCGAAGCAATTGATATACCATTGCTTGGGTCAGGCATGCCTTAGTCCTCAATTTAACATCCTTGTTTTCCAACACTTTAAAGAGGCCAAGACTCAAGATAGAGTGTTGAAAATTTTTATGGAAAAAAACATTGTATGATACAGGACATCTCAAGGAGAAATGGAGGAATGTTCAAAGTCGTTGTGTTAACAATAATTAGCCGATGTTCAGCCATGTCGGGAGGAAGCATATAACCAAGAATTGGTGGCATTGAAGGAAGCAATCCAAGCTGCACTGAAGCCTTTGGTGAAAACAAAGCTGCAGGCATGGATGAGATGCCAACTGAGATATTTCAGCAAATGAAAGCAATACTGTAAGCCCGCTTTCGTCTTTACCAAGAGAGGTGGTAGATATCTGTATTGCCAACTAATTGGAAGAGATCCATATTTGTATCAGTTCCAAAGAAAAGTGATCCAACAGAATGTAGAAATTACCCAACAATGTCATTCAGATTACACATCACACATAAGTAAGATTTTGCTGAAGATAATCCAAAAATAGTTGCAACAATACATCCATCGGGAACTGCCAGAGATTCAAACTGGATCCACAAAATGATAAGTACCAAGGACAATATTGGAAAGGATGGGAATGCCAAAACACTTCATTGTGTTCCTGAGTAACTGGATCAATAGGCAGTTGTTCAAGCAAAACAAGAGGGTCCTCATGGTTTACAGTCAGGAAAGGCAGGCTTCATGTTCATATCCATTCACAATTCTGATTCAATCTGCATTTTGAAATAATCCAAGAAGCTGGACTATATAACTAGTTCAATATCAGGATTGGTGGAAGACTAATTAAAAATCTATGCTGGACAAATAACACAAACTGGCTTGCTGAAAATGAAGCGGACTTGAAGCACTGACTGATGGGGATGCAGTATTACAGCTTTCAGTGTGGATGAGGTCTCAAAAATGTCACCAGATTAATAAGCAAGATCATGATGAATGCAGAAAGCAGTGGAGTTATCAAGGACGGGATTTCATTTGATTTGGATTCACAATTAATGCTCATGTTAGCAGCAATCAAGAAATAAAACAGTAATTTCTTCCAAGATGGTGCACTAGGGAGACATGCTAGCAAAATTCTCTATAACAAAGACCCAAGATACAAAATGAAATAGCTACAGATAATAATGCTTGAAACCTTAGCATCTATTCTTATAAAAAACGAATCACCAACTTCATACAAAAAAGAAAGAGACCCAAGTAAGCAAAACACCACTAAAGAAGAAGAACAAACTAATACTTCCCAATCTCAAAATTGACTGTAAAGCTTCAGTAGGTAAAAGAGCCTAGTACCGCCCCAACCACAAACTCATAGCGCAACGGAGCAGAATTGAGAACCTAGAATAATCCATCCACATATGGACAGCTAGTGTTTTATAAAGGATTAAAATCCATTAAATGGAGGAAAAGATTACCTCTTTAATAAATGGTGCTGGCAAAACTGGATATCCTTATTTCAAAGAAAAAACAGGTTCAAGACTTCATATTATATGCAAAAATGAACCCAGGGTGGATTAAATATATAACTAGAAAACCTAAAGCTATACATATCAGCTAAGAAACAACAGAAACAAACTTGAGAGTCCTAATACACGGCATAAATACAATCTCAAATATAACTAAAAATACACGAACAGTGGCAGATAAACTGGATAACTGGAACCTTCTAGAAAGAGAATCCACAAACTGAGCCTGTTTTGGGGACGGGGTGGGGGGTTGGGAGTGGGTAATTGGCAATAAGATATAACCAAGGGCCTAATCTCTAACCTTTATAGAAAGCTTCAACATCTCAAACGAAAAGGAAAATAATCCAATTGAAAATGGACAGAAGGGGAAAATGGACAGAGGACACAAACACCTCACCAAAGGAGACACTCAGGTGGCCAAGAAACAGATGAAGAGTGGAGGCTATGATCGCTCGGTAGATGTACAGCAGAGGCGTCTTTAACGTGTCCAAATCCATGATGCTACTTTGAGGAGTGAGGCACACCGGGCTCAAATCATGGTATTTTCAATCATTGTCTTACCCATGTGAAAGTTGGACAGTGCTTAAGGACCGAAGAAGAATCTATGTTTGAATTGTGGTGCTGGTGAAGAAATTGAAAGCACCACGAGCTGCCAAAAGAACAAACACATCTGTCTTGGAAGAAGTATAGCCGGAGTGCTCTTTATAAGCAAGGATGTCTCAAATACATCGGACATGTTATCAGGAGAGACCAATTCCTTACAAGACCCTTACAAGATTGATCAATAATGGGCTCAAATTTAAAAACAATTGTAAGGACGGAGCAGGACAGGGAGTGATTCATTCTGTTGGACAGAGGTTGCTATGTGTCAAAACGGACTCAATGGCACCTAACAACAACAACAACAACAACAGAACCATGCAAATGAGATATCATCTCACCCCAGCATTACTGTAAATGTTTTAAAAAACAGAAAACAAAACAATGCTGGCAAGGGTGCAGCGTGACTGTAATCCTCATCACTACTAGTGTGACTGTAAAATGCTATGGTCATTGTGAGTGGGTATTGGTACCTTAAAAGCTTGTCGGCAGTCTCTGTGTCCAAGCAAAGAAGAGTGAGAAAGTCAAAGACACATGGATCACACTCTATGACCTTGAGACTAGATAACTAGATGGTGTTGATTATCACCATTGACTGCCCTGAAAGGGATCATATAAGAAAAACCTGGAATGAGTATGGGGGAAATGTAAGAGAACAAAAATTAAAATCTTTAAAAGAAGAAAAAAACCCACAAGTAGGCTGACTAGTTGGATCGATGCAGGTGAGATCCTGAGACCAAGACCCTTAGTTACTCTTCAAGCATAGAATTAAAGTCACTTCTGTGATTCAAACTTCATCGAACCAACAGACAGATCTATACAGTAAACAATAACAATAATGAGGTAATATTATCTATAAGATAATAATAGAGTGGTATAAATTGCTTAGAAAAATCAGCCACTTGAGATTAAAAGGGCTGCATTTGCCCAAAGACAACATTCAGAAGTCAGAAGGTCTGGGAGAGAAGGAAGATTGGGAAAGGGAATACAGAGTGGAAGTGGGATTTGTCATGTGACATGGTGAACTTTGCATTCAATGGCATGGAACAAAACGTGTCTGCATTGCCAAGTAGAAAACTGATACGCTCTATAAACCTGCACTCATATCACAATAAAAGGTATTCATTTTTTAAAAAAGAAATCAAAATCAAAAGATTGCATGGAGCAAATCTGCATAAGATCTCTTTCAAGTGTTGAAAGAGCACAGATTTTACTTTGAGGACTAGGTGCACAGGACCCAAGTCATGGACTATTCAATTGCCTCATCCATTTGAAAGCTGGATTTCACAAATAAGGAAGCCTGAAGAATTGGTGCATTTGAATTATGGCGTTGGTAAAGAAAAGTACTGAGGTCTGCCATCAGAAGAACAAAGAAATCTGTGTTGAAAGAAGTATAAGAACATTCCTTGGAAGGGAAGATGGTCAAACTTTTGTTTCATGTCATTTAAACACATTATCAGAAGGCATGTAAACAAGTAGAGGGTCAGCAAGACCAAAAAGATGACCATCTATGAGATTGAACTTTTGTGAGGATAATACAGGGTCGGATAGTGCTTTGTTCTGCTGTATATATGTTTCCAGCAGTTGGAGCCAGCTCAATGGCATCTAACAACAATAATAACCCATCTACAGAACCAGAGGCAACAGACTCTCAACAGATTTGGGGTTGATTAGAAAAGGCTGCTTAGCAGGGAGAGGCTTGAATTGGTGCGTTGCCCTTGCTCAGGCACAGAGAAGCTTCAGCAGATGGAGGAGACTCAGATGGCCTCTCCATGATTGCGTCACCACCCAGAGAAGGTTGGAACCAGCTACCCACCCACCACTTTGCAATCTGAAATGTAAATTGCTTAGAAAACCGAACACGCTGAAGAGAGCTTTTGTATGTGAAACCTGCTCTGTCCCCATTTACAGATGGTGTCTTGTGGGCAAGGAAGAACGTGGCATAGAGAGTGAGAGGTTCCTGAGGCTGAAGAAGATCCCTAAGCCCTACTGCCGAATGTATAGATCATTAACCATCAGAACCAGCTGAAGCAAAGAGGCAGAAGGAAGGACTGCTGGACATTGCTGTATAAGGACATAACTGTATCAGTGAAGCCGGTGAGTGCAGAGTGGGGATAGTGGGTCAGGTAGTAAATGGCAGTTTTCAGGACCATGTGTGCAATGGTTCCAATAACCTGGCTTGGCCCAAAGCAGGACAAAGAGTCTGAGGAAGGCTTTGAGATGAGAGAGTAGGAACCACCAGGTTTAGTTGGATGGGGAACACTTTACAGAGTTCAGTAGCAGTGTTGTAAGGAATATTGGTTGGGAAGCCCAGAAAAAGTCAAGAATTTAATCACACTTCCTTAATCAAACGTACACAGAAACTTCAAATCTCCTCAAGGACCTCTAGCCTCCTTTTATACCTTTGAATCTGACTTTGGAATCTTATTCCTTTTATATTTGAGGTTTGGCCACTCTGAGGGTAAAAGATGAGGCTGTCTCCTGTAAACATTTAAATCTCAAAAACCCAGGGGGCAGTTCTGTTGTCATGGAGGGCCGCTGAATGAGTGGCAGTGAGCTGAGTGAAATCCGAAGGGGAAGAGGGAAAGATTTTGTGAGAAATAAGATTTTTTAAAATTTTATTTTGGTGAAAATAGAACTGGGTTTTTTTTAATCTTCTTTCCTTAACCAATATAAAGGCTCAAAGCAACAAATCAACTAGAAGATTGAATTTGAACTTTTCAAGAGTCTTTAGAATGCTCATAGATCTTTTATGAAAACACAGAGGAGTTTGTATCTCTGTAAATGGCTCATCAAATCAGCAGTCAAGAAATCAAATGAGGTATTACACTGGACAAATCTGTTTTCCAAGGCCTTTTAAAAGTGTTAAAGAGCAAGGATAACATGTTGACAACTAAGCGACATCTGACACAAACAGTATGTTAAATTGCTTCATATGCAGGTGAAAGTTGGACAATTAAGAAAGCAAGGCAGGGGGCGAATTGATGCATTGGAATTAGCGTGTTGGCAAAGAAAATGGAAAGTAATATGGACTGCCAAAATAACAAACAAATTTGTCTTAGAAGCAATGATGATGAGACTCTGTCTTATGCACTTTTGATAGACTATGAGGAGAGACCAGTTCCTGAAAAAGGACATCATGCTTAGTAGATCAGCCAAAAAAAAAGAGAGAGAGAGAGAGAGATCTTTAAAGAGATGGATTGACAGTAGCTGCAACAATGGGCTCAAACATAACAATTGCGAGGATGGTATAGGCCTACTTGATGCTCTGTGCTGTTGTATATAAGGTCTCTATGAGTCAGAACGGGGTTGTATCCTCTCACCATTCTTATTCAACTTGTATGCTGAGCAAATTATTGGAGAAGCTGGTGTATATGAAGAAGAATGTGGCACCAGGACTGGAGGAAGGCTTATTAACAACCTGCAATATACAGACGACACAACCTTGCTTGCTGAAAGTGAGGAGGACTTGAAACAGCTGCTGATGAAAATCAAGGATTGCAGCCTTCAGTATGGACTACAACTCAATGGAAAGAAGACCAAAATCCTCACACCTGGACCAATAGGTAACATCATGATAATTGGAAACAAGATGGAAGGTGTCAGATATTTTGTCTTGCTTGGATCCACAATGAAAGCTCATGGAAAGCAGAAAGTCAAGAGATCAAAAGACACATTGCACAGGTAAATCTGCTGCACAAGACCACTTTAGAGTTTTGAAAAACAAGCATGTTACTTTGAGAACTAAGGTGCTCCTAACCCAAGCCATTGCATTTTCCATTGTCTCATATGCATGTGAAAGTAGGATATTGAATAAAGAAGATAGACGAAGAATCAATGCATGTGAATTGTGGTGCTGGAGAAGAATATTGAAAGCACCATGGACTGCTAAAAGGACAAACCAATTTCTCTTGGACGAAGTATGGGCAGAGTGATTTTTAGCAGCCAGGATGGCGAGACTTTTTCTTTCTTACATATCTTGAATATGGTATCAGAGAGACTAATCCCCGGAGAAGGACGTCGTGTTTGGTAAAGTAGAGGGCAGTGAAGGTGGGAAGAACCTGAAGGAGATGGATTGACACTGTGGCTGAAACAATAGGTTTAAGAATAGGAGCAATTATGAGGAACCAGGCAATGTTTCATTTTGTTGTGCAGGGGAACCTACTCGACACCTAACAACAACAACAACAACGACATGAATCAGAATTATCTCAATGACATCTTCTACCACCACCACCAACACTTAGGAGGCATGAATTGCTACAGGAGGTATAATTTCCTTTAGATATACATTTGATGAAATGCTCTAACATTGGAACTCAAAATCTTTTGAACACTGGGTGAACACTGGAGATTTTGTTTAGTAACATCTCTCATCTTTCTACTATTGATACAATAAGAAATTAAAGATATTGTTCTTGAGGAAGCTCTGAACTTTTCCAACAACCTGAAGGTAGGTGTTTCATACTGAGATGTTAACAATCCTTTTTATCATAACTCTCTAGTTTGACTCTAGTTCTATAATAAACCTTTAAGTTACAAACAAACATAAAACAACAACAACAAAAACCCAGAATTGGTCAGTGGAGTTAATTTCTGCAGAAATAATTCTCACCTCTTTTCATTTTTTTGTTTCATTTACTTGTTTATTTTATTGCTTTCTTCTTCTGGAGGAGAAGAAGGTAGAGGCTGGAGTCCTGATTTCTGGGGAATGATCAAGGTCATTGTGGAAAGTGATGCAAGTTATGCCCTGCCCAAAATTTTCTGGCTGAGGAACTTCCAGAAAGTGGCAGGTGAGGCAAATATACCACACACATCCTCTACAACAGACATGAAAGAACAAATGAAACAGAGAATGATGATCACTCTGGAACCCCAAGATGTAGAGGAAGATATAGAAGTGGACTGAACACTGACTAAGGGAAGACATTGAACAAAAGTGCTGAGGAAGGCAACAGATGAAATGATGTGATAAGATGCATAGTCATCTTTAACTTTTGCAAGCAGCATTTGATTGAGATAGTGCCCTGACAGCACATCCACACACTGGTGACTTGTGAGGAGAGAGGTGCAAAACTTTCCCTACATCCTCCTAGTGACCAGAAGTGTACCTAATCCCCATCCACACCAACTGATCAGCCAGTGACACCCTGTCACCACCCACCAAACAGCCTCTGCCTGAAATCAGTTATATTCTCATGAGTCTGCCTCCCAGTGCACCACCCCAACCTCTGGAAGTGTGTTAACTCTGCCCCACCAGGCCAGCAGAACGGGCAGTATTGGGTCCATGGGCACCCTTGGGCAGACAAAAGTGCTGTCCACAACTAGCTGCCCTGTTCCCAGCTGCATTCTGGGCCTAAAAGTGTTTGAGAAAAAGCACCCTGGTGTTAGGAACCATCTGAGCTGGCAAGAGCCAGTAAATCAGCATCTTTGACCTTAGACAACACCTAGATTGACAAGAATACCACCTAGGACGGAGCATCCCCCTTTCACTTCTCCCAGGTGACCCGATGAGCTCCTTGGTTGGCAGAGGTTTTTGACTCATCCTAAGTGCCTTGGGACGTACTCCCCCCACCCCACAAGTTTTCTTCTCTCTTCGTTTCTTTTCTTTCAGGGCCCTGCTTTTTTCTTTTTAATCAATTCTTTCTCTGTGTACCTTTTTCTTTTGTTTTCTTCTATTATTTCCCCTTCACTTCTTAATTTTATTTTTTCTTCTCTCAGAACTCCCATTTCTAGTTTTGCTTATTGTATTTTTTCTTCTTCTTGGTGTTCTTTGCCTGTTTTTATTTTTCCTTTCCAATTATTGAATTCCTTTTTTTCTTTCATTTGTTTGGCTGCTCGATTTTACATTTGTTTTGCTGTTGTTTATTGTTCTCCCTCCCTCTCTCTCTCTCTCAATACCACCTGATCATTGATATACAACAGCCAGCATCAGTCAAGCCAGCCCTCAAATGTGCTGCACAATTATCAGAGAACTGCACACAAACTCACATTCTCTATACCACTCCCCAAGAAACAGGCGGTGGTGAATGACTAAGAACACACCAACATGTAATCATCAACCAAACTCAAAGACAACAGTACCACAATTTCTTGGAGATAAGAAGCAAATTCATTTTATGCCAAGAAGTAAGACAGAATGGCTTGAACATGTGGCCAAAATACCAAGGCAGAAGACCTTTCAAAAGGGGGGTGGCAGCATTTCAATAAGAAGATACGGAGTTTGAAACACTCATATTTAAGTCCTTTAAATGGACTGAGGGAAATATGGAGGATGCTGCAGATGAAATCATGGACTGATCTTTATGAGAATTCAGGAAAATACAGAATAAACAAACTGACAAAGTAGGTAAAACATTAGAAACCAAATGAAAATAGAAATCCAGATTAGTACTTAGATTTCAGAATTAATAATAATTGAAATGACAAAGGGAAGTCAAATTGAATCAATGGAATACCAAATTAGTGAGCTCAAAGACAAACCTCTCAATACTAATCCTCTGGAGGAACAATTTAAAAAATGTAAAAATCTAAGAAAGACTAGGATTGTGTGGGAAACCATCAAAAGGATAGTTTACATGTGACGAGAATTCCACAACAGGAATAGGGGGGAAAAGCACAAAGAAAATTGTTGAAAGAGAACTTCCAAAACATCATGAAAGACAAGAATATGTGATTCAGGAAGCCAAAATAACTTCATACAGGATAGATTCCTCCCCAAACCACCAAGACATATCATAATCAAATTTTCTAAAACCAAAGACAAGGGAAGAATTTCAGAAAAGTTACCTACAAAGAGGAACCAATAGGAGGAACCATGCCAGCAAGAAGGCCAAGAGATAATTAAACATAAAACTCTGAGAAAAAATTTCAATCAATAATTATATATCCAGAAAAAATGTCATTTAAATGCAATAGTGAAACTGGGACATTTCTAAATAAATGGATATTAAAAAATTTGTAAACAGCATGTGAAGCCTACAATCAATTCTAAGGGGTTCTCTTTGAACAGGTAACCAATAACAGAAGAAAACCGCCTGTGATAAATATACAGGACAACGAAATTCATAAACTAACCCAGTATGAGACGTATCCAAAGTAAAACACACCTTCAAGGGTGAAAATCGGTCAACAGAGACAGCAATCTGAAAGGAAGAAAATTAAATGCAAAAAGAGAACAGTATTGTTATAGGATTTCCAAATCGAGAGCAAGTAGATTTCCAGAGAGAACAGACTTTTCAACCTTGGACACATGCTAACTTACTTAAAGGTATATAGGAGGGAGTAAACACCCACCCCCCAAAATGGATTTTTCTTTCAAAACTATGTATTTAAACTTTTTAACAAAACAACCTATCACCTTCAAAGTAATCAAATTACACTTAATACATTTGTCAAATCAGCCATTCCATTCTTGGAAACTTTTTCAAACTCATCTGTTTGGATGGCTGACAGCACCTCCCTCATTTTTTTCCTTCACCTCTTCTACATCATCAAACTGCTCTCCTTGATGTCCCTCTTCATTTGCAGAAACAAAAGGAAGCCACATGGAGCGAAGTCAGGTGAGATAAGGTGCATGAGCCAAGGGAGGCATGCCATTTTTTGCCCCAAACTGGTGCACTGAGAAGGCTGCATGAGCAGGTGCGTTGTCGTGATGCAAAACCAGTCCCCCGTCTGCCACAAATCAAGCGTTTTTGTCACACATTGTTACACATTCTTTTCAGAACCTCTCAATAGAAAGCTTGATTAACAGTCTGACATGGTGGAGTAAACTCTAAATGCACTACAAGTTGACATTTTCATCTATTTGGGAAGTTGACGGATGTCCAGAACGAAGTTTGTCATCAATCAACATTTCACCTTTTTGAAATGAGGAAACCATTTGTACACTTGAGGGATTTTTTTTTTTACACTTGAGTTTTTCCCATAGTGCTGTCCTTGTAAGCTGTGTTCAACATCACAACAGTTTCTGTGGCATTTTTCCCAGCAGGAAACAAAATTTCACAGCCACACATTGTTCTCTTAAATCGGCCATCACTAAATATGAGGTTCAAGTGAAACTACTTTTATGAAAAATTCACTGTGACCAAAGAGAACCTTCCCAGAAGGAGTTGCTGGATGCTCACCTAGCAGGAAAAAATGTGTTCTAGAAAGCTCGGCTCCACCCAGGGTAATTCCACTTTTTGCCGGGTACCTCCTCATACAAGATGAAGAAAATTGGCAACAGTTATGGAGGGTAGCGAAGATACTGGAGTGGGGGGGGGGGCGGGGAGTGAAAGGCAACAAAGGTAAATACTGTTATACACAAAATTCTGCAATATTTATGATCTATAATAAACTGTGTTTCCAATAGAAACAAAACTAGTGAATCATATATGTACATATTCACAGAGGTTTATACCAAGGTAATGGCTCATAAAGATGAATAGGCAGGCAAGTTACAAGTTCATAGGTCAAATGTTACATTGCAGGCTTCTTCTGACTCACATAACTGATGGGGCTACTGAACCCAAGAATGGTAGGTGAGACGGCTGGCCTATGGCTGAAAAGGTGAACCAATCCATGGTTTGGAGTTAAATATCAAGCTGTTAAATATCCAAGGATCAATAGACAATAGAGAAACCACAGGCTCCAAAACAATGAACCAGAAAGTAAATGATGAGCCACATGTGGGATTTAGACACAGAAAAAAAGCAAGTCAACTTTTCCACAACCTCTACCTATATTGGAACTAGGACACAAGCCCAAGGAGCTCTCTTCATGAAAATTGCCACTGTTATGTGTCATTAAGTTGGTTTTGGCTCGTGGAACACCTAACTACAACAGAACAACAGTCCTCATCATTCTTATAATTGTTGTTATATTTGAGCATAGTTGTTGCGGTCACTGTGTCAATCCATTCCACTGACCTTCTCTTTTACCAGGCAGGATGTCCTCCTCTTAGGACTGGTCACTCTTGTTAATCTGTACCAAGGATCTGAGGAAAAAGTCTTGCCATCTTTGTTTCTAAAGACGATTCTGACTATACTTAAAATAGATTTGTTTGTTTTTCAGGAAGTACACGTTACTTTGAATATTCTTCACCAAATCTAAAATTCGAACGCATCATGAGGATTGTCAGGTGCTGCCTAGTAGGCTGGAACACATAGTGACCCTGTGTCTTGCACATTCATACAATCATTATATTTGACCCCATTGCTTCAGCCACTGTGTTAGTCCATCTCCCTGATGGTCTTCCTATCTTTTGCTGACCACCTAAATATGACGCCCATTTTTACGAAGAATGAGGTCCCACTGTGGTCTTTTCATTCTGTCTTGTCTTTTTTTGTTGTTGTTGTTGTCTTTTTAATGACATTTTGTTTTCTTCATGTATAACATTGTTGATGTCATCCCACAGCTCATCGGGTCTTTTGTCAGTAGTGTTCAATGTGTCAAATCTGTTCTTTAGCTGTTCTAGGAATTCAGGTGGGAGATACTCAATACTGTATGGGAAGTGGTTTCATTTTAATTGCCAATCCACTGAGTCTCCTGGCTCAGCCATGTTGCACAAAGCCTTAACGATCACAGTTCGTTGTAATCTTGTGAACATGGCCCATATACACATCTACTTAAATCATGCATAATCTGTAATTAAAATAAAGATAATTATAAAGTCATGCTTATGCTTGGCATGATACAATGTATATACAACTGAAAGCTTACTAACCCAACTCATATCTCATATTTTGTATTTTATAAGTAAGCAAAAATTTTATTCATACATTTAAGGAGAAAACACTTATAATAATTATAATCCTCATGTCTGCAACTGCTGATGTGATCATCATTGGTGGTTAGAACTGCTTTCAATTATCCGTATTCCTTTTATCCTCAGCAAGCACCTCAGTTGGTCTTGGTTGTTTGCTTGGTGAGGTGATTCAAATCTTCATTCCTGAAGGGTCTGGGCCTTAGCGATCATGTCTTAATTAGGTTACTACAGTTTACTATTGTTTTAATTCCAGGGTATATTAGTACTTCTAGTTCAATGTAATCTGTGTCGTGCCTCCAGTTGGGATTGTTCTTTCTTTTGAATTCAGGGCTCCGTATCTGAAAAGCAGACATTTGCAGGGACAGGAAGCAAATATTTGTAAATGAGTTATGAGGAGTAAAAGTGATTGTGCTGCTATGATTTCCACCCCTTGGTTCCTGGACCCATAACCCCTAATACTAGAGAAATAGCATCATACATTTGATGCTGCCTTAGAGCACATACAGCCACCAGGGGAACATTGCCCCCACGCGGCAATATATTGACTGCTAGCTGGCACTGCAATTATGTGTTCAAAAGGTCATTCCATGATTATATGAGGTCACTTGCTCCAGGATGATGGGGAACATAATAAGACAAGTGGATGTCATGAGCAAGCCAATACTGTGCCAAATTGACACAAAATCATAGTGATCACATATATGCATGTATATATATGTTTATATATACACACACACACAAAATTGATTCCATTGAGGTAGAGGTTGAAGGTCTTCCAAATGTATGACTTTTCCACTCCATTATCTCTGATAGCAACCATCACTCCTACCATTAGTATATTCCCTCTGATCCCAAGTTTCCACAATCTACTGCTTTATCTCACAGTACTCACCAGCTGCTAATAAAATGGTTCACATGATCATGGAGGCTGGTAAGTCCCAAATGCACACTTCAGATATATACATCCTCCGCTTCTACAAGGCTTCAGAAGCTGGTGATTTGGGTCAGGTGATAGGTCACATCAAGTGCCAAGAATCTGAGATAAGGCAGAAGCAAGCTAGTCACAGGAACCAGCATAAGAATGTGAACTTTGTCAAAGTTGCTAAGCGCAGCTACAAAGAAGCATAACACCCTGAACATTGAAGCAAGTCTTGCTTGTGTAGTCAAGCAAGAGAACATGCTGGAACTCAAGTCAACATGGTTCCCTGAGTCCAGTATTTGCGGGAAATAAGTGATGTCTGATCAGGGTCCAACAGCAGTGACTCACCATTAGTCTTCTGTGCATACTCACTGGGGAAAGTAAGACCACAAAGATGTTGTCTTGCCCCTGTCTGGGACTTTCATGGAGGTGTGGCTTTTGCTTTCTGTTGTACAGCAAATCTGCAGACAGGACCACCAAACAAACTAAGGGTGGCGACTTTAGTCACACTCTCTAGTAAAGTGGGAACCAAAAATATATGCTCCCTTAATCCTGTCTCCTGAGCATGCCAGAATGAGTATTAGGATCTATAATAGATCACAAAATGAGGCTATAAGGACCATATTGTGTGTTTAAGGGCTACGTATGGATAGACATGCAGGCTGACAAGGATGAGAGGGACAGTGGGAGTATACCCATCAGTAGACAGAGGCTTGACAGAAGGTATTTGTACCTAAGTATCTGTTTACTTTTTCTGTAACTACATCCATAAACATGGTGAAGCATATAGGGGGCAAAGTTATACAAACTTCTTAGACACAACCAAATGCCTTGAGAAAATTAATCACTGGGCCTAGGGACTCAGAACCATAGCCTCTGATACCAAGGTCAATTGACGTGACATAGTTCACAAGTACAATACTCTATATCTTATTTTGGTGGACAGCAACTGAGGTCTTAAGAACTTGCAAGTGCCCATCCAAGGTGCACTGGAGGGAAAAAGGGTTGAGAATTAAAATCACATGGCCACTATTAGTTCAATGGACTAATGAATACAAACCTCAGTCTCCATGACCCTGAGACCAGAGAAATAGATCGTGTCTGACTACCACTCCCCAGTGCTTTGAAAGGGATCACATTAGAAATTCCTGGACAGAATCAGAGAAAAAGATGCAGCAAAACTAAAAATCATGAAAGAGAACAGAACTGTTGGTCAGATACCGCCTGGTAAACCCTCAAGACTATAGGCTTTGGTCACCCTTCTGGCCTGGAATTGAACTCCCTCCCCCAATGGCTCAATTTTCAGCCCAACAATAGACAGGTCTACCAGGTGAACAATGACACTACTGAGGTATGTACACCTTAGAATAATTAATTATTTGAGATCATTGGGGCAGCATTTGCCAAGGACAAAGTTCAGGAGCGTAGAAAGGGAAAGATTAGAGGCAGTGATGTTGTATTCAGAGGTTTGCGACAAATGAGATGAAGCAAAATGTGTATGAATTGTTGAATGTAAAACGTATGATTTGCTCTGTAAACCTTTACACAATAAAAGGTTTGTTCGTTTTTAAAAATATCTACCTAAGAGGACAACTAGTGGCTGAAAATCCAATTTCCCCCAGGTAAACAAGGTTCTTGTGGGTGTAAGTTCTTTCTCCCTAACTTTAGGTACAATCCCGGATACATAGAATATGTTAAAGAGATACTTGTTGACTGAATGAATAAATGTCCTCAGCAAGATGATATCAGACCATCTGATCAAGAAAAAGATGCCAAGGAAGCTACTCCATGCCTCCCCACACCCTTCTAAGGGCAAGGCCACTGCTGAGGCAATCGTATCTGGTGTCTAGGTTTAGATTTCTCCCCCACGTAGCATTGAGGAGATGGCTAGGTGTGACTAATGAAGCAGCCAGGAACACTAGGCCGAGGTGAGAGGTGGGCACCTGCATTGTTACTAGTCTGTTTCAAGTGGCAGGGTGGTCCACTAATGCCTGGGGTTCAACGAGGCTTCAGGGAAGGCATCGACACTCCTTCCAGACCATGGAGACAGAATGAACAATCTGCCTAGAATTCTGAGAGAAAGTTTTGCTCTTTTTTTTCAGCTGCCATCCCCTAAGGCCTTTCCTCATTCATCTTTTTTTGCTTAGAACCAGATCATGAGCCGGGAGGAGCCATTGATCATGACACAATAGTTATGAACTAGAAATAGAAGAAGGAAATCCTGGAAATAGTAGGGACACCGAACACTTTACAGAGACTTTTTGAATATGTTAGAAAAACGCTTCTCTTGCTATTGGGTTGGTGTCGCCAGGTGACAGTCAAGTGTATTCTGACTCACAGGGAGTCCATACAGTCGGGTCAATAGCCTCCTAGGGTTTCCTAGGCTGTGATCTTTGTGCCAGCAGATCCCCAGGCCTTTCTCTGGTAGAGCTGGTTATGGGCTTGAACCATCAACCTTTTGGTTAGCATTAGCCATTGTGCCACCAGGGTTCTTTTCCATTTGGTTAAACCACTGCAATTGAGGTTCTGCTACATTCAGCTGAAACGAGTTTCTTTCTGATACCATGAGCAACCAGTAGGGATGTGAGCCGTCCAACAATGGGGCTTCTTGTCTACAAGATGGAGATGTCAACATGTGGCCTAAGATTGATAGACATTATAGAGATTCATTATGAGGTTTACATTATAGAATTTAAAAATATATATATTTGGGGACTATGGAAATACTCTCTGAAGACAGCCTATGCACACTAGAACATGTTCTCTGGGTATTTCATTTCTGATGACAGCAGAACTGAGCTCCAAGTTGAACAACGTCAGAAAGAGCCATCTGTGCAGAACTGCATCAAGCCTGACCTGAAATGGCACGGTACAAATCAGTTCGAGAACTTCCCATTCCTTTTGTTGCCTACTGCTGCTGAGCTGAAGCGAACCACGTTTTTTTGAGTACTTGCTGTAAATTTGATCTCCAAATTGCTGGTTGGTAAATTTAGTGTCCATGATCTAAAAGCACCCTGCGATTGTAAGGAAGAACAGTTGATATGATCGCCGTCATCAAAATAACAACCTCGTTTCACACAGTAACACCTGGCGTTTGTTGACATTATTGGTAACCTGCTACAAATCTATTCTGCCTTGCACAATGCTGGTGTGAATTAGTGTCCTGAAGAACTGTGGACTCTTTGAAGTATATTTGGAGATTCTCTGCCTTTAGCATCCATGCAGCTAGGAACAACAGGGAGGTGTTGATTGGTAGGTATATTTTTAGGAAGATTACTTCAGCTCCTAACAGGGTGTGCTCCAGGCGTAAGTAGTGAGGTACATCTGATTAGGGCTCATAAACTTTATTTAGGACTAACTGTCTGGTGTGGCATGTCTGCAGGTGTGTGTTTGTTTGGTGGCTGCCCTTCAGTGACCGACTCTTATGTGAAAGTGGTTCTTCAAACATGTTTTTTCCCCCTTCACAAACTAGTTTTCTCTTTACCACAGCACTGTAAAATGTTGTACATACAAAATAGCAAAGTGAAATCAATCTTGACTATGAGGCCAATTCTCCATTCCTCTTGTAAAGGGTCAGTAGTTTACACATTATATTCAAATGTACAAAAGTCAACGTTAATTTATTTTATTTACCTCAGAGCTTAGGTCCGTTTGGAGCTTGCTAGGTGCCATTCAGGGTTACTCAGTCTCGGTTGTTCCTTCGCCCACTCCAAGCCCCTGATGTGGTGTGTCTGTCCTGATCTTGTCTCTGGGACGTGGGCATCAACTAGTGAGCTGCTCTCATCCCATTTGCCCCTGGCATAGAAGTGTATGGATTCTTCTCTCGTCTCTAATCACGATGACTCAGACGTGCTTCTCTGGAAACAGAAGGACCCTTTATTACCCCTTCTGGGAGAACAGAGTGTTTTTTTGACATCATATCCTCCTTCCTGTATTATTTTGACTATTGCTTTTAAGCCCTAGACTGGAGTCCAAATTCACCAAGCTTGACGCTCGATAAGTAAAGAGAAGCTTTAATGTGTAGAAGCTTCTTTTCTTTTCCAAAAGTTGGCTTTGGAGTCACAGCCAAATGATAACCTCTGAGTTTTAGGAGGACTCTACCTACTTCTGCCCTGAGCAATTGCTGACAAAGGCCAAGGGACTTCTGGAGAATGAGGTGTTCTGAGAAATACTACTTGAATCAAAGAGGAAAAGGTATGGGTTTAATATTTTGAAATATTACCCAGTGAGCTTATGGAACAGCAAATTATTGGTGTTAGCTCTGTATATGCAATGCATGAAATTAAAAGTGTTTTATGCTTTACCTCATAGTCTTCATAGTCCTTCAAGGAGGGTGTTCACTTATAAAGACAGGTAGGCTTAGAAAAGTTATATATTTCCATGAAATTTTATGACTAATCAGGAAGGGTTGAGCTAGGTTGAGTTAGTTCGGCCTTAACAACTTCCTGATTTATGATACTACCTTTCTAACGAAATTGGAGGAAATCTATCTTATGGTAAGAGCATGTAGCACAAACCTCTTAACCCATTTCCATTAAGCCAACTTCAACTCACGATGAGTTTCAGAGTCGAACTGTGCTCCATCTGGTTTTCCATCTGGATTTTATGGAAAGGAGTTTTAGGATTGGAGGAAGGCTAGGTACCACCTGCTACGTGCAGAGGACAAACCTTTGCCTGATGACACTGAGGAGGACTTGAAGGCACCTGCTGATGAGATTCAAGTATTGTATTCTTCAGTATGGATGATAACTCAATGGGAAGAAGGCGACCTAAATCCTCACAATTGGACCAGAAGGTAACATCATGGTAAACAGAGAAAAGATTAAAGTTGTCAAGGATGTTGTCTTGCTAAGATCCACAATCAATGCCCATAGAAGCAGCAGTCAGGAGATCAGATGATACATTGCATTGGATAGATCTCCTGCACCAGACCTCTTGAAAGAGTAGAAAAGCAAGGATGTTACTTTGAGGACTAAGGGGCTCCTGACCCAGACTATGGTATTCTCACTTGCTTCATTTGCGTGTGAAGTTTGGATATTGAATAAAGAAGAGCAAAGAAGAATTGATGCATTTGTATTATGATGCTGGCAAAGAATATTGAAAGTATCA
>NW_022111373.1:82740559-82764330 GCF_000313985.2 Echinops telfairi | reverse complement strand
CTCACTCATGTTTTCTATAGCTTAGTATAGAAGGGAGCAAAGCAAAATTGTTAACCTTATCTCAAGAACATGACAAAAAATGCAGAAGAGCAATGAAAACAATTAAGGTCCATTATAGATGCATATGAAAACATCTTACATTATTTAATAGCATGCTCATATAAGCAAATATTTTTAAGGGAGAGAGAATTAAGACTCTAAACAAAAGCAAAAAAGGGGGTTTTAAGAGAAAATTAACAAATAATATCACACGAAAAAATTAAAGAACATTGTAAAATATGTACAGAGGAGGAAGAAGTAGTCAAAAAGCTGGTTGAGAGAGAACACAAGTAATTTTCCAAAACAGTGGGAGGGGAGACTGGAGGACTGAAATGACTTCTTTGTCTTAGTGTGTGAAGCAGGCTGAGTGGGGACAGACGCCAGAATAGGCACATTTCCCAAGGGAGGAAGAAATAGAAAAGAAAATTGGTTTCCTGCCAGAACAGGTGGTGTGTTGACATGTGCACATTTGACAGGCAGGATTCTGAAGCTCTCCGACAGTCTGACCAGGACATCAGAGGTTGGCTCTAAGACTTCAGGGAAAGGCAGCACAGGAACGCCTAAGTGATATGGTTTCAAATGTCTCTGGACACATGAGAAATAACAGGGGTGGGTAAGGAACGGAAAGTAGCATCCCACGGTTGAATACAAAGTTGAAGGTTGGGCTAAACTTATTCATAGCTCATGGTTGGATGTCCTTCATCATCCACTAGAGGAAAAAGGAGTCGATGTTCCATTAATCTCAGGTGCACCAGACATTAACTCACTAAACTCCTATTGACCTCCCATTCTGTTACAGCTGTGGAGGGACCTGTCTTTGTGTTTTTGATGGGAGTGGTTGTGGTTGTGGTGGTGTGGTTGTGTCTGAGGTCAGGAAAAAACATGGGAGGTGAGAAATGGAGAATTAATCTACAACGATACTACCGAGTTTAGATTTTCTTTCTTTTATTTGATTAATTGGCTTTTTATTTCCTCTGTGAAGTACAGAATGTAAACCTCACACTTACCCAACCTTGGGCTAGATCTGAGGTGAAAATTCTAAACCCAAAATTGATGACTTAGTCATAATATTTCTGATTCAGCATTATACTCATATTTGAGAAGCAGTCGAGATCCTGGCTGCAAGCATAAACTCAGGAAAGCGATTGCTTATGTCTGAATGCCAGCCCTAATAAGTTTGGAACGGTGTGATCTTGGATAGTGAACTTCTAATTGCCTTACTTTTCTCAGCTCTAAGATGGAAGAAAGAACAATTTCTAATGACCCTCATGTGCCTACCATACTACTACTTTTTCCTTCTAGGATCCCCCAAAACCTTTCACAAATCCCATCTTGCTCCTTCGCACTCCTCATTGTCTGCTCTGGTTGTTGGTAGGTGCCATCAATTGGGTTCTGACCCTATGCAAAACCAAACAAAACACTGTATGGCCCTGCACCATCTTTGCAATTGCGCCTGTGTCGAAGCCCATTGTTGCAGCCACTGTGTTGATCCATCTCATTAAGGGCTTTCCTCTTTCTCACTGCCCTTCCACTTTACCAGGCATCCTGTTCTTCTCCAGGGACCTGTCTCTCCTGACAATATGTCTAACTTATGTGAGATGAAATCTTGTCATCCTTCCCTCTAAAGTGCGTACCTCTGGGCATACTTCTTCCATGGCAGATTGGCTTGTCATTTTAGCAGTCCCTGGTACTATCAAAATTCTTCTCCTGTACCATAATTCAAATGCATCCATTCTTTGATCTTCTTTGGCTTTCCTTAGTCATTGCCCAACTTCCACGTGCATCTGATGCAATGGAAAATGACATCTTTTTGTCCGCACTGTGATGCAGATAATCCAGGAGAGGAATTTGAAGCTGTTGCCACAAGGTAAAAGAAACTGCCTCTCTGAATCATAGAGTAGGAACTTGTCTGCCAGTTACCCAAGGGACTGTGATGTAAGCAAGCAGTAAACTTTCTATTATGTGAAACCACTAAGAATTTGTGAATTTTTTAATAGCAATTAGCCAACTCTAATATTATTAAAGCCAACTCTCAAAGTATTAACCCGCCTTAACGGTAAACTATATCATAGGGAGGTTGTGAAAATTAAATGACTTATTTTGTCTGAAGAGTATTTGTGCCTGGTACATGATAACCTCTTGATATATATCATCAATCACATTGCAAAAGTATAGAATTGGCCAGTTGAGTATATCCAAGGACCCTACTTTGTCCATTGACACACAAAAAAGTATTACTTGCATTTTCTTAGCAAAGTAAATATAGACTAGGCCACCCATTCCTCACAGTGACTACCTGATTCTATGTTATGTTTCAAATAATCACTTTAGATGAGAAGAGGCAGAGCAATATGTTTGGATGGTTGGAAATCTGCAAACATCTCTAAGTATCATGCATAGATAACTTTCCTTATGGACCTAAGATTTATTTTTCTTTCATAAGAAACATTTTTATTAGGCGCTCTTACAGATATTATTACAATCCATAGTTCCATTAGATCAAGCATCATTGTACAGTTGCTGCCCTCATCATTTTCAATACATTTTCTTTTTTTTTTGAACTCCTTGATATCAGCTCCCCTTTACCCCTTCTCCCCCTCACTCTACCACCTCCCTGAACCCTCAGGATATTATATATTATTATTATTATCATTATTATTTTGCCTTAACTTAAATCCATTCTCCATAATTTCTGATGTTCATTCCTTTTGAGTGGGGGTAAACAGTCATCATTGCCATCTGCTCACCTTTCCCTCTTCCACCTCTTCCCAGATCCCTAGGAAGTCAATTCTCCCCTTATTGTTTCTGAGGAGATAAACTATCTTGAATTTCGTGCATCAAAGGATCTACTCAGGACTAACGAGATTAGTGAGGTAAAACTAGGGGATAAATATAGATATTTACATATGTTTCATATATATACATAAATATATATGTAAACGAACCTAAGATTTCAATGGAAGATAACATGGCTTATAAATTCTCATCAACAATTTCATAGACCTCACTAAAACTATTTAAGTATTTTTACTGAAGGACCGTTGAGGCAGTTATACATAATTCATGAAAAGGACTTAGCACAACATCTATTCCAGTTTGTAGCATATGCTGCCCTTGGTATTGTTAACTGTCATTAAGTTGGGCGTGGACTAACGATGATCCCCTGCACAACAGCATGACAAGCTGTTCAGTCCTTTACTATCCCCTGGTCAGGTGTGGAGTGAATCTTTGTGACCCAGAGGATGTTCATTAACTGATTTTTGGTTGTAGAGTTCTAGACCTTCCTCATTCGTCCATTTTAACCTGGTAGCCCCACTGAAATTTTTTCACCATCCTATCACTGCTCAATTCTGACATCATCACTGACAGAGGGGTGATGGGTGTGTAGATTAATTGGGAATCCAACCTGGGCCTTCTGTATGGAAGACAAGAAGTTTAACACTGAACCACCAAGGTCCTCTAGAAGCACATGCTAGTTATCTAACCATTACACATATTTTCTATTTCTAAAATGTGAGTAAAATGCTGAATCAGAAGCATTATGATCAAGTCATCACCCTTTGGTTAAGGGTTTCACCCCAGATCTTGTCATGGGTTGGATAAGCGTGTGATTTACATTGTACCAGTTACTCAAAGCACAAAACCCAAACTTGTTGCCAGTAAGTGAATTCTGTTTCATTGAGAACCTAGAGTGACCCTAAAGGCTGACTCTTGAGGCAGGATTCCAAGCCTTATGTCTTTACTGAAGCTGCAGACATCCTCATCTTTCTTCCTGGGAGTGACTTGTGGCTTCTGCCCATTGACCTTGTGATTAGCAGCTCAATGCGTAACCCAGTCTCAGAGCAGACACACACACACACACACACACAGAGTGTCACAGTGGGTTAAGCATTAGGCTGCAGATTACAAAGCTGGCAGTTCAAACCCAACAGCCACTTCGGAGGAGAAGGATGAGGCTGTCTGCTCCCAGGAAGATTTACAGTCTCAAGACCCCCAAGGAGCAGCTCTACTCTGACCCCCAGACTCATTGTAAGTCAGAATCAACTAGATGACAGCGGGCTTGAATTTATGGAAGGGGTGCTATGTTTGTATGTGCTTCGACTATGACGTGGGACAGCATATGTGTTGTCCTTGTCATCGGGGCCATGTCACCTCACGATGACACCATAGGTGCAGAGTAGAACTTCTCCCCAAGGTTTTCAAGGCTACGACCTTTCAAAAGCAGATCTCCAGGCAAATCTGACACAGAGACTCTGGGCAGATTCAAAACATCAGTCTTTTAGCTATAGTCAAGAGTTTATTTTTGCATCATGCAGGGACTCTTAAATTACACATATATGTGATGTATAACTTATACTCATAATATCACTTATTGTACAGGACTTATGTAATCTTTTACATAATGTCCTACTACTACGATGACTTGAGGGTTTCTTGTCTGCATCATACTTCCTGCTTTGGACTCTTTGGATATGCCATCCTACTTCCTAGTGCTGCTGTGGCCTTGATTATTGCATCCTGCCATCTCTCCTACGGTTTTCTCTCATTGCCCCCATTACAGTCAAAAGCCATTACTCATAGTTAGGCTTGCTTGACCTAATGAGGCTAATTGGTACCTGTCCTCCTTAAAACAGTCTTTCCTCATTTGCAATCTCCACACTTGTGTACTCTTGAATGTCATGTATTAGGCATGCAATATCACACACTGCGCTCACGCTCAGCAATAATTAGGCAGGGGAAGCTGACTTCTTTAAAAGAAACATTAGTCTCAACTCTGAGATAGCCTTTTCTTTCATAGATCCAGGTCCATGGATAAGTACCTTAATGCTCCTTTAAAGTGGAGATGAGTAAGTCTGGCTTCAGTGGGGTTTGGCAAACATACTCGGGCTATTTTTCAAGCATTATATGGCTGGCAAGTCCCCAGCTGTATTCGGCCAAATGCTTCTTTTCCTTAGCCTCTTACTGTGCATGAATTTCAGAGGGAATTGAAATTGTGAATGTTGGATATATTCACACTTAACTTATCAAAGGGGTGGCATTTGTCACGCTCAACACTTACTTCTACGTTTTGTTTCTTTGACCCTGGAAGCGTGCAGAGGTTGGCAGCAGCCACCTCCTCAAGAAGAGACCAAACCAGTGGTCTCAGCCTAGGGATCAGCTAGCGCACATCTTTCCCTCAGCCAGGTTTTAAAATGCTCTTTTTCCCCTCCTTTGAATTCTAAGAGAAGAGCAAAGAAAGAGATATGTTTTCACATCTTTTTTAGTTGCTATCAAGCCGAAATGAAGGTGGCTTCAGAATTTCTAAATGGGAGGGACTTGGGGCAGCAATGTAATTGGAAGGGAATGGGTGTAGGGGTCTTTCCCTGAAGTTTGCATAACACTGTGCATAGATTGAGAAAACACCAATTGTTCGCATTTAGTAAAGGACAATGGCCATGCTGGTGATAGAGGGGAAGAGGGCGTGTGAAACATGGTCATTGGGCAGTAGAGCACCCCGCCAGCTGTTTTTTAGCACTGTTTTGACATGACTGTGCCATGCATTGGTTCTAGTATCTTGGGTCCAAGGATTCCCAGAATCAATAACTACCAACCTACTGGGTATGGGCATCAAGTAGGCTGGATTCACAGACTGGTTAAATGCCCAGGTTATATTACCCTAATTAATTTTCTCTTGGCAACTTTACAAAAAAAATTCTTGACTTAGTTCCCAAAGATTACAGAGTGTCATGTGAGTGGGTACAGAGGGCAACCACTCTGCAAATATTCTAGGGATGTTTTGCCTCCAAGAAAGGCAGTTTTAAAAATTCATTGGATTTTATTTGGCTTCCTAGTGTATAGTTCTAGTGGGTCAATGTTTAAACAGTTGGCTACTAACTAATAGGTTTGTAGTTCATGTGTACTATTGGCTCTAGGGGAGAAAGACCTACTGATCTGCTCCCCAAAAGACCATAGCCTAAGAAACCCTCCTCTGCCATCTAGGGTTGCTGTCCACTTTAACTTGATGGAATTTAACAACCACTTTGTATGGTCCAGGATGGCATAATCTTGTTGCCAAGAGATAAGCTGTAGCCTTGGTCTGTCGTAAAGATCAATAACTCTTGTAGAGTTGTTTGTGCATTTGTAATCCAGTTTTTGACTAAATATGTACTGCTCCCTTTACCCCAAGCAGAGACACATGGAGAACAAAGTTTTCATTTATAAAAGGAAAACATTCCAAACAATTGCTTATCAGAAGCATGAAATTTATCACATCATCAAGTTAAAACTTCCAGAGACAATTTTTTTAAACCACATAACGTGGACAGACTCCCTTCATCATGGCACCCCTTCATCATGATTTTTGCCTCTTGATGTTCAAAATCCTTATATAATGTCCCTTATTCCCAATGAGTATGGGCAGTACCTGTGAGTTGCTTCTAACCAATAGAAAGCGAGGGGGTATTCCCACCACCACCCAAAATAAAAAAGTGAAATGTTGATTGCTGACAAACCTTGTTCTGAACATTGATCAACTTCCCAAATGGATGAAGAGGCTGACAAACTTGGTGCACTTGTGCTGAAAGACCCATGAAGGACCATTGAAGAGCGGGGAAGTTATCTGGACTACCTTGGAGCTCAGTTCAGTGAACTTTAACAGAAGACTTGGCAATGAAAAGGATGGCTGTGAAATTTGTGCCTCAGGTTCTGACTGACCAGGAAAAAGAGCATCTAGTGGAAACATGCTGTGCTTTGAAAGAACAGCTCTGAAGCAACCCTGACTTTTCCCCCAAGATCATTAACTGGTGACAAGACTTGGTGACATTCTTACGACCCTGAAAGCAAACATCACCGAAGCCAGTAGAAAACGCCTTCATCACCTCACCCCCACCCCGAAAGTCATCAAATGAATTCAAAGATCAAGACAATGTTCATTTATTTTTTTGATGGGAGGGGAATGTTGCATTTGGATTTCCAGCAGCTTTCTATTTAGAGGTTCTGAAAAGATTGCATAACAGTGTGTGACAAAAAAGGCCTGACTTGTGGTAGGCAGGGAATGGTTTTGCCACCATGACAATGCACCTGCTCACTCATCCAACTCGGTTTGCCAGTTTTTTTTGAGGGGGGGGCAGCATTCTTCTCTTGCTTCATGTGTTTTACTCACCTGACCTCCATCCATGCAACTTGTTTTTGTTTCCATGAATGCAGAGGGACATGAAAGGACAGCATATTGATGATGCAGAAGAGGTGAAGACAAAAAACAAGGGAGGTACTGTCAGCCATCCAGACAGATGAGTTTAATCAATGTTTCTAAGCGTGGAATCACTGATTTGACAAATGCTTTAAGTGTAATGGAGAGTAGTACTTTGAAGGTGATAAGGTTGTCTTGTAAAAAATTTAAAAATACATAGCTTTGAAAAAAACTCACTTGGGGGGAGGTGTACACCCTTGTATATCAAAGGTGATTGGGATGGCACTCTTGTGATTAGGTTGAGTTCCATAGGACTCCATCTTACTAGCAAAGTGGCCTAGGTGTCAAGAAGCCGAGAGTGGCTTGTTGGGGCTAAAAGCTACCTTTATTTGACAGCCATCAAGCTGCCTGGGCCCTCAGTCTTACAACTGCAAATAAACAAATCTTACCCACAACCTGAGTGAGGGTGGAAGCAATTTCTTCCCCAGTTCAGCCTCCAGATGAGAGTACAACCCAGAAAATATTTTGACTCTGCCCTTGTGAGATCCTGAACAGAGAAGCCAATTAAATTGTGCCTGGATACGTGACTTGCAGAATCTGTAAGGTAATAAATATGTATGTGTATTATTTTAAACCACTAAGTTTGCGGACATTTGTTATGTAGCATTGTCTAACTCAGGCACTACAAGGTTATGAAAATAATGTGTTCTTTTTTCTATTTAGGTGTTTCATATTACAATAATAACTAAGAAGGCTGAGTTCTGGAATCAACTAAGGTAATAAAAGGCACAAAAAATGGTCTCTTCTCTCAAGCTGAGTTATCACCAGAGTGAAAGGAGATGGGCATTTAGTCAGAGGCACACCTTGCCCTGTCTTTCAACATTGCTGGTGAAAACCATAGTGAATAACGATCTGTCCTTCAGGTTCGGAACATTTGCCAATGGAACAAATATAACCCAACATACCAGAACATTCTCTATTCTGGATGCCTCAAGACCTACGCCCAAATATATTAAATAATAAGGACAGCCTGCACATGTTTATATCGGTATCATTGATTGGCTTTGAATTGCAATTAATTTATAGGTAATTTGCAAAATCCCATTATGTCCACAAATCTTCACTATGAAATCCTTACTTCTCGCTGTGATCTACAAGGCCCGTAGAATCTGATGTCGTCCTCCTCCCTCGCTCCCTTGTCCAATATGTTTGCTCCACACTAGCTTTCTCTCTAGTCTTCAGGCACACAAACCAAATGTATGTCGACTACCATGGTGGTTTCCAGAAAGACTCCCGGCAGGACCATGGCTGCATCTCATATTTGAGGAGGCTCAACTGCTCCCCTCCTCATCTGGGTCTCACCTGCAACTTTCCCTGAAGGTTCCCCCTTCCCTCCAAGACTCACTAACTTCCTTTATTTCCTGGGAGATACTTACACTCTCTGAAGTTACTTGTTTATTCACTTGTTTACTTGGCTTTTCCACATGTCTCGCACTAGAATGTAAGTAACAAGAGAGGCAGGATTTTGTCTTGTGCCTTTAGCAAGCTGAACAATATCTGCCAAGTAGGAATGCTTAATACATATTAATGGAATACATGAATGAACTAACATTTGATTGCATTAATGATCAGACTGTCCTTACTTGAATGCCTCTTTGCTCCTTACATACCTTCTCATAGCTCTGGAATCCTATAGGCATCTGTCTGCAAGCTCAGTCAGCATTCCCTGTACCTCTGCACATCAAGCTTTAAACAAGGTGTCTAAAGGAAAACAAGTGATAGAAGATGTAGTTCTGCCCTTAAGGACTATGCAAACGAGTTGGGTGGAGAGATGTGGCATACATAAATCCATCACAACCCAACCAAAGGCATCCCATGTACCATTATCTGGGACAAACTAAATATGAAGTTGTTAAAGAAGTCAAAGTAAGTGAATGTTGGAAAGTGTTGTATGGGAGCGGATTCTTGGAACAGGTGTGTCCATGGGATGGGAGACACAGGCCTTTGAAACAAAGTGAAAGGAATGAGGATGCCATTAAACTCTCAAGTTGGAAAATGCATCTCTAACCCAGAATTCATCTGCACTTTCAACTCCCTTTTTAAAAAGACAAAATACAGATTTCCTCCTCACTGAATATATTAATATTGGCCTCAAAAACAAAAAACAAAACCACCCGACTCACTGCCATCAAGTCAGTTCTGACTCCTAGTGACCATTGGTTAAATCAGAATCATGGGAGACAGAGTGTGGGTACATATATATTTGTTCTCCAATGTGTCTAGTGTGCATTCAGAGTTGCCTAACCTGAAATTATCCCACAGACCTAAATAGAGAGGTGGTTCAGGATAACCAGGGGAGGCAGTGAAGTGTTGTGGTTAAGGCTCTGGAGTAAGATCTATCACCAAGGCACAAATCTAGGCCCTGGAACTTACCTGCTGGGTGGCCTTGGGCAAGTGATTTAGTCTCTCGGAGGCTCAGTTTACACATCTGTAGAGTGGGAATAATAAAAGTAGTTAGCTCATAAAATTGATGGGAAACTAAATAAGGCTTGTTTAATTATATATTGATCTCTATCAAAAGCTCAAACAGTCCCCCCCCCCATTAATACCTGTCTGTTCATGTCCCAAATTCTCATTTTTCATAAAGGCACTCTGGGAGATCTAATGGATGCTTTTCTGAGACTGTTGCATCCATCGGCTAAACAAATGATTGCAACTCTGACACACAGCCTCAACCCAATGCTTTGATGAATTCAAGCACCTTTAAGTCGGGTCCCACAGAAATAAGAATGAGGGTAAAATAAGTCAGCTTGGGAGCAAACGAGCATTTTAATCGGAATTGAAATTGTGAGCGATGGTGCCAGCAGCCTCGCCTGACTGAGAGACTGGGGGATTGCAATGTCAGAACAACCCTTTCTGTAAAGCATTGCAGGGAATTTACATGAAACATAGCGGAGCCTTTTCCACATCGCTTAGATTAGGAGGCCCATCTTTCCCCTCATTAGTGTGACTCAGTGCAGGAATTAAACCCAGAACCTGAATCACTCTCTCTCCAGCGCAGTCAACTCACCCCGTCGTTCCACATGCTCTGGCTCGTATTTTCAGGGCAAATCTCTTGAAAGTTTCTCAACACTAGAGATGTGTAGAGAAGGAGAATAGTTAGGTCATTTATACTTAGCAGAGGATCAGTTCATATAGTCTAGCATGGAAGTTCAGGAAATTCACTACATGGCTTTGTTTCTACGGGTCTCTCTTGTGATATTTGAAAATGCACACCTTGCCTATTGCTAACTCTTGGGCATATCCTTCAGACCTTTGAGAGTGGTCTTTTCTGGAATTGCATTAAGGGGGACTTTAAAATGCTTAAGCTATACACTTCTATGACATTTGAAATTTTCATAAGGAGCACATATTTTTGTATGTGAATGGTCCATGTTTACATGACATAAGAAGCAAGCATGCTTTACGAAAGGACCCTGGCCCTTTTGAAAATAAGAAATGGGGTTAAAACCCTCCAATCATCTTCAGTTTAGAAAAGAAAGAGCTGTCACTGACTGTGAACTTTAACTATGTGGGGATTGGGAACAGTAGACAAGGGCAACTCCTGGATCGAAAGGGACAGCCTTTGGGCTGCCCCTCTACCCTGTGTGGCTTTGAGCTTCTCAGGTCACCTTTCGAAGGTGACCCGATGAGGTGACAGCAGACGCTTCATTGCATGTGTTTATGGAGAACAGAGTCGAGGCCTCTGAAGCCGACCTAGAAATGTTCTCCTGGGCAAAGCCCAGTCTCCTTTTCAAAAACTGAAGCAGTGCTTTTCAGGATCCCAAAGGCCTCCCGTTCAACTTCCCTCCCCCCTCCCCCAAGCCCCTTCTATCATTCAACTCGGAAACATTCCTTTCTGTGTATTTTCATGAAACCCTGCCCAACACCAGGTGCAAATTGAAAAAGTCCCACTGGCCAATTTTAGCATAGGAAGGCCTACTGTTCTTGCAACAGAGCCCCTCTTTCAGGCCAGGAGTTCAGATCTGAGGCCCTGGGCGCACAAGTGGGGAGTTTCACTTTCATCCACAGGCATCATTCATGAAAACGTCCTTCTCTGTGGGTTGCACCCCCAGACCCCCCAGCCGAGGGGCTCAAATGCATCTGCTGGTGTGAACCTGGGAGCCAGTCAGAGAGGAAAGCCAGAGGAATTCCTGAGCATCTTGACCTTTAAATGGGCAGGCGCTCCGGGCTCAGACGTGTCGTGTTCCACCCACTGTGGATTTACATGTGGTCAGCATTGTCACTTGGCAAATATAAGTTGTTCCCTCTGGTTCACAATTTAGAAACTGTTGGGTGGCTAGGTCATGATGTTAGCCTTGCCAACAATAGCCACGGAAGGATGTAGGTGCCTTTAGAAACGCTGGCTGGTTTCAACAAGGACTTCAATTCTGGGTTCACGATGCCACTTTACAGCAGAGTGCAGTATTGAAGCTTGAGCAATCATCCACTTAAACTCCATGCTGGAAGCACTCACTGAGCATCTACTTTGTGATTTGAGTTGGCAGACAATTGATCCAAACATCTGTCATTTCGTTAAATTGCTGCTCCCTTTTCCTGTGGTGGGTTGGACGGTTGGGATTGATTCTCTGTATTTGCCTCCAAGTCTCTAGATAGATGCTTCACCCGCTGTGACAGAGAGGTCGGTCAACCCAGCAATTCAAGTTTTAACGTTAGCGTTTCCTTGACAGAATCCACCGACATTGTCACTGGGTTGGGTGTGTCCTCCATGGGGTGCGTGGAAGAATACCTTCTGGAATTGTTAGCAGGCTTAGTCTACCAATAGCACTGCTCATAGAGGCAGTTCTGAGGGAAAGTTGAGAGAAACACACCGAATTGTCAGATTATAAAGGCAGAAAGGGCCTGATCTACTGTGCAAGCCAGTCATCTCAGGTAGGGTCCCTACAGGACACAGATGGCCCAAGTATATTAGGTGACTCGTCAAAGATTAAGAAAGAGACGATTCAACAAATATGGGCAAGATTCAGGAAACAAGTAAGGGCAGTGCGAGAACTCATGGCTTGGAGCAGCTGAGAATTGCTGCTATCAGTTTTGCTACATCCTGTCAAGTCGATTTTGACCCATGGAGACCCCGTGGATGGACTTTGCTCCCTGAAGTTTTGAAGGCTGTGACATTTCGAAAGTAGATCAGCTGGTCATTTTCCCAAGGTGCCTTTGGGTGGATGATACTGCCAAACATTGAGTTAGCAGCTGAGGGTGTTGGCCATTTGTACCACCTGGGCCCAGCACTACTACCTGTAGACATTCAGAAAAACAGAAAAGGGGAAGGATATTGGGAGTGGGAGCAAGCCCTGATAGGAAAATGAATGCCTGAATTGGATGTAGTCATTGATAGACCCAGACCAACCACAGCCACCAGGCAGAAAGGGAATCCGGAGACTGAATAGCTCAACTTTCTCTCCCCGTACATAGAGGAAGGCTCTCCAGGACAAGGAGTGACTCTGTGGCCCCAACAATGGGCTCAAAGAGAGGAGCCATTGTGCGGAGGGTGCAGGACCGCTCCATGTTTCCTTGTGTTGTGCATAAGGTTGCTATGGGTTGGAGCCAGTGCGATGGCACCGAACCACAACAGCAAGTGGTGGTGTTTCCCATCAGCCAAATGGCAAGTGGAGCCCGAAGTCAATATGGACAGGCCTCCTGAGCCCCAAAGGAGAATGGAAATGGGTGGAGAGTGAGCCTGGGTAGAAAACAAAGATAGCTATAAGTACTTTTCATTAAATGCCGCGCGAGAAGAGTTTGAGCTACACAGGCTCACCTCCACATGGATATATCGTTCCTGTTTCTGTTGAAGTGAGCGCAAGTGTTTAGAATATCCAATGAAACTGCCCGCGGTGGGATGCTGCTCTTCTCTGCATGAGTGGATTGTTTCTCTAGTGTGGGGGTGTGGGGGGACAGAAGGGGGAGGGTCTAGTATGGAGATGATGTCTCCTGACACAGTAAGCAGATGCTCAGAAGACCTGAGCTCAGCACAATAGCAACAGGGGAAACAGCAGCATGAGTTGGGCCTGTGAAGTGCAGACCGGTGTTGCTCAAACGTCAACTACCCTTTCCTATTTGAAGGCCGCCATGGGTCTTGGAAGACTGTGTGCTCTTCCTCTGCTTCGTACAAAAAACAGAAGAAACGGGGGAAATGTGACTGAGCCCATCATAGAATAGCTTCCATAAGTAAATATAAGAGAGATGAAGTTATAATTTTCATAAAGTACTTTCAGTTGTTAAGTAAAAGAAAGATGAAGGAGCTTGATTTCTAATTTTGGGTTGATGTTCCGATAAAGTCTCTGAAAGATGGGTATCGGATGTTTGTACAAGGAGCAATTTCAACATTTGCCATAGGTAGGACTCTGGGCCTGAGAAAAATTGACGAGGGAAGCGCACTGCAGAACATAGTAATAATAGTTAACCGTTTTAGCTTGCCACAGTAAGTGGCTGTGACCTATCAGAACGCATAGAGGCAGAAGAGGCCAGGCTAATACAATCCTGCATGCCCGGCTATTGCATTGGGATGTGGAATGGACTTGAAGCTTAGAAATGTTGTCATCAGACTTGAATTTTAGAATGTCACCTTACAGACGTGGAAGGAACAATGCTGTGGAGCCTCAAACACTTCTCTGGAAGCAGGAAAACAGAGTGGGTTATCAAAATCCATTTGACAATTCCTACTGACCCTGGTCGTTCTCGAGGGTTCAGCATGAGCACCAGCTGAGAAAGTTTCCGAGACAAACATCTTCCTTACAACCCAACCCTTCCTGTGTTTAATGATCTTCTCTACAAGAAGATCTGTAACAGAACCTATGGGCATTTTCTATTACCTAGAACAGCATTTAGCATATCACATAGAAACGATAGCCCCCACCCTCACCACATTTTTTTTTTTTTTTTGGCCTTAAAGAAGTAAATTACCTTCCTTCTCATGGAAACGCCTTTGGCCTACCTTGTTGAAGTCCTATCAAAATAAATGGTTGTTGCATTGCTTCACATTCAATTATGTCAATGTTGCTCGTGTCTCTGAGTTTGTTGTTGATAATTTGAATTAGTTAGATTGCAGCTTCTGTGTATGTACTGTGTTTAATCCTGCTGTGCATTTTTTCACCACCACCAGTGCTAAACATTCTTTGAACACAGGCAGCCATGCTTCCCCAAAGAGCATATATAGTTATTCTTTACCTGGGAAGTACTGTTTGCTTTGGAATAAGGGTCTCCCTATAGCTTACCAGAATGGCCCTCTCTAAAATCTTCCTGATAGATATTTTCTGGGCCCAAGACATCTTTTGAACACCTATGGTGTACAAGGTTTAGCTAACATGATTAATGGAATACAATATTAGAAAGGGGGAACCAAATACAAGGATCTACATATAACCCCCTCCCTGGGGGACTGACAACAGAAAAGTGGGTGAAAGGAGACATCAGAAAGTGCAAGACTTGACAAAATAATAATAATTTATAAATTATAAAGGGTTCATGAGGGAAGGGGGAGGGCAGAGAGGGACAAATGAGGAGTTGATACCAAGGGCTCAAGTAGAAAGAAAATGTTTTGAGAATGATGATGGTAACAAATGTACAAATGTACTTGACACAATAGATGGATGGACTGTGCTAAGAGTTGTATGAGCCCCCAATAAAATAATTTTAAAAAAAGATAATAGGCTAATGCGTTTGTAACTAGAACTGACCGATAACTTTTACCATTTACAATTTAGGAGGCACTTTCAAAGTCTACTCAAAGATTGAGTACTAGAAGAGTCTTAGACACTATGGAAATACGGGGTATTTTTTGTTAGGGAAGCCTTTAGTGTTTTTCATCCTATACCAATTATAACATGCCAGGCTGCCAGAAGTCTAGCTATGGAAGTACACCCTCCTACTCTCCCTTGAACACCTTGCTACACTACCACCTTTTCTGTGGATCCTTTCTGATGACTCCTACACAGTTGCAGAGCGTCACGCCAAACTCAGCATTTCCATAGTTCAGGATTTTTGTTGAAGTCTGGATCTCAGTCCCACTCTTCAGACAAACCTGGAGGGGATCTTTTTGTGCCTGTGCACCATCAAAGACGTGCTGAGTCAGAACCTCTAAGCCTGTGACCTTGGAGGGTGCAGGTTCTACCCACCGCTAACATACTGGACAGTGAGAGCTACTCCTATGGCTCTTTGTAATATGATTAGCTCAAATATTGATGTTCTGTGTAAATCTATAATTTCCATTAGACATTGGACTTTATGAAAACTGGAGACATATAACTATTCCTATCAACCAAACCTGGAAAAATGCCCGAGAAATAGTAGATTGTTTTCTAATCTGTGATTCTAGCTGCAGGGCTAGTGAAATAGTGACTGTGGCTCTTCTAGCCAGTCTCTAACTCCCATTAAGCAACCTTTCCCTACATGGTTCTGGCTAGAAGGTAGGGGAAGATACTGACAAATCCTTTGAGTACTCACCCATGAGTAATTGTGAATAGGAATCCCTGGAGTGCCATCCTGCTTTGTATAAAATGGGCCCTCTGAGAAGCCGGAGGAGGGATCTCATTACTAGCAAGAGTCATAAATGGAGCCCATGCTCTGGACCCGATATCCCTGCACAGTGAACCTCCTGGATCCAGATGACTAAAGAAACCTCAACAGAACCGGGAATCAGACATGAAACAGAGTGGTGGGCTACCCAACACACGGAACAAAGAAACCCGAGTGCTTTGTGCGGGAGGCTGGCTTGCCGAGTGGGCTACCTCTGGGCACTTAGTTCAGAAAATTAAGGTTGCTGACTCACAGAAGCGTTGGCGCTGAGGCTTACTGTAGTACGTTTGCTGACCTAGTGAGCTTAAGCCGTTTGGTTTGAAGCTTATGCCAGAATGATATGCCTTTTGGGCATTTATTAGTAGACTTGACAGAACTTTGTAACTTGTCCTGATAAACAATTCAACCCACAGCATTCCTCACTGGCGTTATAACTGTTAACTCCTTAATAAATCTTTTAATCATGAATTTTGTCTGTGAGTTATGAGTAGCTATTGCAGTGAATATTAAAACCTAGAGGTAAGATAAAGAGGTTTAATTAAGATACATCAGCATCCATTTTCCACATCTGAAAGGTGTTCCTATGTGTGACAAGATTCAGATACTCACACCTTGAACCCAACCAAGATATTTCAGGTATCTATTGTCACATAACAAACTATCCAGAATTAGTACAATATCACTTCCTTGTGTTATATTCATCAAACACTCAGAGAGCATGTATGTCCACATTCAAGTTGAGAAGATACAGACCCCAGCACCCTTTGAAAGAATGTCAAAAAATGTGTAGCTCTTTGTAATGTACCAAATAGCACCTGCCAATTCAGACTGATTATAATAATTTAAACTGGTCTTTCAGATGTTCAAAGAGAAAAATCCTGTTTTTATGGCCAGAGAAATAGTTCAAGAGAGATAGATAACATGTAAAATAGAAAAAGAAAAATTTAATTGTTTTCCTAGTGTTTATATTGAAGTTCTCCTTCTTTTTCACATTAGACAAAACTTCACTATCTTTACTTCAAAAGATAATTCTGGCTATTCATATAGTGCCTACACCTGTCAAGAAAAAAATCAAGGCTAAGTTGCAATATTGAAGGATTCTACGGGCAAGATATTGAATGATGGAGGAAGCATGTAAAGGAGATGATGGAATGCACAGAGTCACTACGCAAAAGAATCGGTTGATCTTCAACCATTTCAGGAGATAGGATATGATCAAGCAGCAATGGTACTGGTGAAAGAAGTCCATGATGCATATAGGCATTGGTGAAAAACAACACTTCAAGAATTGACAGAATACCAACAAATGGATGCAATGCTGAAAGTACTCATTCATCTATGCCAAGAAGTTTTGAAGATAAGTACCTCACCAACTGGCTGGAAGAGATATGTATTTCTGCCCAGTATAAAGAAAGGTGATTCAACAGAATATAGAAAGTTTTGAAAAATATCATTAATATGACATGCAAGTAAACTTGGTTACACTCATTCTAATTTATATTTTATTCTCATTTGATCTCCAAGTCTTTCCTTTGCATGATAAAATCTGGGCATTTTGTTTTAAATCACTTTATTGAGGCTTGTACAGTTCTTATCACAATCCATACACACCTCCATTGTGTCAAGCACATTTGTACATATGTGGCCATCATCATTTTCAAAACATTTCTTTCTACTTGGCCCTTGGTGTGAGCTCATTTTCCTCTTACCCCACCCTTCTTCCCTTGTAAACCCTGTATAATTTATAAATTATTATTTGAAACCTGGGCACTTCAATGGTAGTGAATATAATAACTGATGCTATTCCTCGGTATTAGGACCAGAAAGATTGGAATTCAAAAATTCTACAAAATTCTAGAAACAGCTCCAGATTTTTAATCCAGGGCTCTCCTAGTATAAGGATAACCTGAGTTTTCATTTCTGGGCTTTCAATTGTGTATGTCTCTTGATTTGATATTTTCATCTCTTTAGTTTGCATATTAAGTGCTTTCATCTATCCATGAGCCTTAATAAAACATCGGTTCTTTTACATTCACCAATCTCTACTCCAGGACAAAGTGCACGACCTACCAAGCAGACATGCATCAACCAAGCTGTTCACTTATTAGGTGGCCAGAAGTGAAAAAAGCTTGACTTGGTCAACACAGAAACTGAAAGAAGTAGTCCTTGTGAAGATAGGTTAAAATGGCATTTTAGCTAAAAGCCTTTTTGTTGAGCTTGAAAATTCTTGACTAAGGGGTGGGAGTTGTAAAGTGCTTTATGAGTCAGGAGAAGGTCAAAGATCACCTTTCAACTTTTAAAACTAACCCAGGCTACTTACATGAGCTTTTCTTTCTTTTTCTATTTCTCCCCCTCCCCACCAGCCTCATCATCTACATGCACTTCACAATAATGAATTTGGATCCAGTTCAAGGAATACACTGGAGGACGTCAGCTCCCCAAGCAGGCAGCTCTGTAGGAGGGAGCAAGAAAAGAAAACACCCTGGGGCGGTTCTGTACTTCCAAAAGATTAAAAATAATCTAACAATAAGATATTCAGCTTGGATTATTGTGGACAGTGATTAATGGCTCTTCTCCCTCTCATGAGACCCTCCCCTAAGCTAATCCTTCCCAACCTTATTTCAAAGAAAATGTTGGTTAACACTTTATTTGTTTCACTCCATGATCTCTTAAGTAAATCAGGGTTATGATGGTCTTGACATTCATCCCAGCCAGCTGCCTCCTCCCTTTCTCTCCTCTTGGAATAATCAAGGGTGAAAGAAAGGAAAAGTTTCCAAAGGCATCAGTGTTTCGCTGAGTAATTAGCTACCCCAGTCAATAAAGAAGGGTCATTCAGAATGCTGCTGTTGGAAGCCAGAGATCAGAACATAAATATCTCTTGCTAGCATGTCCAGCACTGTGTCCCGCACAAAGTGGGTGTTTAATAAATGCTTGTAAATGAATAAGCTATAGAAACAATTATTTTCTTCTTTTGAAGTGGGGAAGTAAATTCTTTTCATGGGGACACAGATTGAGGTTACGTAGAGGTGATATTGATGTTGTAGCTTATGTAGGATATCTCCGACTTCATGTGGATCCATGCATTCATTCAACAAGCATTTATTGAGCACCAGTTCTGTGCCAAACTCTAGAATAGATCGTATAGTGCCTTAAATCTGGCTTGGCACTAGCTGAGGTGGCAGCAAATTATAAATAAATAATGATTTCACCAGATGGTGGCAAGTTGGTTTGTGGCATTTAGCATAATGCTGAGAACACTGAAGCACTCTGGAAATGTTAGTTGAATGAATAATAAAATAGAAAACCAACAACCATAGATTATTTTAAGCATGACACCTCCAAAGCTCATGTGCTTGCATTTTGGTGCAACTGTCAGTTGACATTGCAGCATATTTTTAAGGATTTGGGGTGTCCTTGGGCCAATTAATTTAAACTAAGAAAAAGTTAACAAAAGCATAAATTTTAGCCCTCTTGTCTCTCCATTTTTTCATGTAGTCAGGTGGTGAGCCATTTGCACTGATAAAGTTAAGACATTCATTTGCAAGATGGTAATTCACCACAATATGGAGGTTATTGAGATCATTGAGAAATGTAGCAAGACCATTTTCATAAGTTACCATCATTAATAACTTTTTAATTTAAAACATATATGGATCTGATTTAATAGGAGATTGATATTACATTTAGTAACTTTTATTACACATTTCTACTGCTTCCTCAAAGGATTCTATCAACTTCCAATTTGGACTTCCCAGAATAAAGCAACTTAGTTTTCTCCACATGCCCCTGCCCCCATCAGTATATCTGCTAAAACAAGGGTTCATTCTTAATCAATTCCTTTTGGTCACATTTCTTTATTCACCCAAGCCCGTTTTCCATCTGGATAACAGTGACTCTTCTTTTCTAACTTACAGTAGCTGAGAAAGCCCTTAAATGACAGGCTCAAGAAGACTCAATGGTCACAGTGTATACACGTTTGAAAAATAGAACAAAAACCTTCTTTTGTCATGTTCAGTTGCTGTTGGGAAGCAACTAAATGCGGTCTCTATGTCAGCTGGAGCGGGGCTTCTGAGTGTCCAGGGCATACTCTGAGGAGATGTAGAGACACAGAGAGATCTACTCCATCAGCTGCTTTCCTCTTAATAAGCACAGAAGGACTGAGCTGAGTGTCTCCTTAAAGTATTATCAGTAATAACATGGACCTAATTTCTTAAAGGAACAACCTCTATAAAAAATGATCTTTGTATTAATATTCAAGTGCTTGATTTATTATCAGTTACCACCAATGGGAATCAATTTTTTGGAATTCAGTAGAGGGATCAATGAATAAAACTGGAATCTTCTATAACAGACAACTCCAAATCCCAGTAACTTAACACAGTCAGAGTTTATTTCCCATCCTTGTCACAGTCTGTAAGCATTGAATGGCTCTTCTGTTTGAGTTGCCTCTCTATGATGACTCAAGGTATCTAGGATGCTTCCATCGAATATTGTGTGGTAGTTAGGTTTTGTGGCAACCTGGCTAGGCCAGGATTCTTCGTGGTTTGGCAGTTGAAGCCACCCCATACTGTAGTAAGACATACTTTAACCAAATCCATAATGGGATCTGATGTGAGCCAAGCTGTTTCTCAGGTCATTGCCCTGATGTTATCTCTCAGGGGTGTAGCTTATTTTATACTTACGTTGACATTCTGGAGGTTTACCAAAGGAGAAAGATGAGGCTGTCTGCTCCTGTAAAGATTTAAAGTCTCGGAAATTCTATATTTTGGAATTGGGCCCATGAGTATCTTTTGTTCCATAGGACCCTCTATCCTATAGAACCATCTATCTTGTAGGGTTGCTCTGAGTCGGATTCAATGGCTGTGGGTTTGGGATTTGGGTTTGTGGAGCACTTCTTATTAGCCTGAACCCTGCCTCTGTCACAGCAATCTCTGGTTCTTGAGCCAACAGCCTGCTGGCCCTAGAAGCGATTGGTGATTTGGCATATTACCTGTCAACTCTGGGATCCCTCAGAGCCTATTGGCCTTGGATTCCTTTGAATCTGGCAGCTAGAGGCCTGATCTGCTGACATTCACCAGCCTGTGGATTTCCTGCTTCATCTTCCTGCTTCCTGCTCCATCAGCCCTGGCAGTTGTATGGCTCAAGAAGAGCCTACAGTATACCATCTGACCCATGGACCGGAACCAGACTGGACTTAACCACTCCAAGAACCGTGAGTCATTTTTCTAGATATAAACATCATAGTTATGTAAACGTCACTGGATTTTCTTCTCTAGACGAATCCAACCTGACACATGCTGCCATAATCCACAAGGTATGGACTCTTTGGTTTACATGGGAGAGGAAAAAACAGCAAGTCAGATTGTGAGAGACGTTTATTCCCAGGTATAAATGTTTTGCCCCCATTCCATTCCATTTGCCAATATCCAGCATGCATCCCCACTTAACTGTAAGAGAGGCCTATCCTTTTAGACTTCCAGTGTGCTGTTGTGTTGTTGTTGTTAGGTGCTGTTGCACAGGTTCCAGCACAGGCGGATCTTGATAGGTGCCATCAAGGTAGTTCAGAGTCAGTGAGATACTGTGCGTACAATAGAAAAAACACTGCCTGATCCTGCACCACCATCATCAAAATTGTTGCTACCTTTGAGGTCCTTGTTGCAGCCACTGTGTCAATCAATCCCACGGAGGGCCTTCCTCTTTTTTCCTCGCCTTCTACTCTACACATGGACTCCCCAGATGTCAAATTGGCTACATCTGTGGAAAGACACAAGGGTGGAACTCTGCATCCTCACCTCAAACCAGACCAGGTGCTGACCGTGGAAAAGACTGTCCACTGCTCATAGGTAAAATCAGGAAAAGCTGAAGAAAATTAAAGCAAAGCGGGAGGACAGCATTCAACCCGGTGCTCCAAGATGAGAATGCAACACCCCAGTATGAAGCAGGGAACCAATAAGGACATCTGAGGGGCCGGCCCTATTACCAACTACGTGGACAGTCCCGCCTCCCGCCAGAAGAATTCACTTCAGAGGACAGCATGGAAGCTATACCTCAGGGAGAGGGATGTATCTGATCAGAGCACAGGAGAGCAAATGAAGGGGGAGGAAGAGAGTGGAGCACATCCCGGCCCACCAAGCTCTGAGGATGATATTCCTGCTCAGAGCAGCCAAAGCACAGAGAAAACCATAAGGCTGGACCCACTATGAGACATGATGTCCCTCACTGCCCTATAGCGCTATGGGGGACAACACTGGGACACAGTGAGGGAATTGTGCCCCATCTGACCCCACCACACCAAGGCGAAACCCTAAGGGTGTGCATCAGAACAGCAAGGGGAACAGAGCAAGGAAGTCCCAAGGGAATACCAAAATTAGACTTTGGGGCCAGGGCATGGCACCCCATCAAACTTGACGGGAAAATACTCCTGAAAGTCAACAAAAGACCTTGAACTATTTTTTTAAATCGTTTTATTAGGGGTTCATACAACTCTTATCACAATCCATACATACATAATTGTGTAAAGCACATTTGTACATTCATTGCCCTCATCATTCTCAAAACATTTGCTCTCCACTTAAGCCCCTGGCATCAGGTCCTCATTTTCCCCTCTCTCCCCACTCTCATGAGCCCTTGATAATTTATTACTTTGTCATATCTTGCCCTATCCGACATCTTCCTTCACCCACTTTTATGTCATCCATCCTCCAGCGGGGAGGTCACATGTAGATCCTTGTCATCTGTTCCCTCTTTATAACCCACTCTCCCTCTACCCCCCCTCAGTATCACCACTCACACCGCTGGTCCTCAAGGGATTACCTGCCCTGGATTCCCTGTGTTTCCAATTCATATCTGTACCGGTGTACATCCTCTGGTCTAGCCAGGCTTGCAAGGTAGAATTTGGCTCATGATAGCGGGGTGGGGGTGGGGGGCAGAGGAAGCATTTAGGGACTAGAGGAAGGTTGTATTTTTCATCGTTGCTACATCGCACCCTGACTGTCTCGTCTCTTCCCCAAGACCCCTCTGCAAGGGGATGTCCGGTTGCCTACAAATGGGCTTTGGGTCTCCACTCCAGACTCCCCCCATCATTCACTATGGTAAGAGGTTTTTTTTCTGATGATACCTTATACTTGATCCCTTCGACACCTCATGGTCGCACAGGCTGGTGTGCTTCTTCCATGAACCTTGAACTATTTATAGGCTTTTTCCCCCCGTTGGTTTTTGTTGTTGTTGCTTTGTTTTACTCTGTCTTGTTTTTTGTGCATATGATTATCTCTGCAGGTCTATCTCCATGAGATAGGTAGGTGGGATAAACAATCTCGAGGAGAAAGCAATGGGATCGATGGTTCCTGGGGACATGGGAGAAGGGAAATCAGGAGAAAAGAAGTGGGTGTTAACAAACTCAGTGACAAGAGAACAACAGGTGATCTAAAATTGATGGCAAGGAGAGTGTAGGAGGCCTGGTATGGTTTGGTCAAGGGCAATGCCACCAAGAGGATTTACTAAAACCCAAATGAAGGCTGAACATGATAGTGGGACAAGAGGAAAGTAAAGGGAAATAGAAGAAAGAACTAGGAGGCAAAGGGCATTTAGAGAGGTCTAAACACAGGCATGTACATATGTAAACATATTTATATATGACGATGGGAAAATAGATCTATGTACATAGAGGTTTAGTATTAAGATAGCAGATGGACATTGGGCCTCTACTCAAGTCCCCCCTCAATGCAAGAACCCTTTGTTCTAACAACCTGGTATTCCATGATGCTCACCTTCCCGACACCATTGCTGAAGAAAAAGTGGGTGCATAAGCAAATGTGGTGAAGAAAGCTGATAGTTCCCGGCTATCAAAAGATATAGCATCTGGAGTCTTAAATACTTGAAGATAAACAAGCGACCATCTAACTGAGAAGCAACAAAGCCCACATGGAAGAAGCACACCAGCCTGTGATCACGAGGTGTCGATAAGATCAGGTATCAGGCATCAAAGAACAAAAAA
>NW_022111373.1:82736523-82739534 GCF_000313985.2 Echinops telfairi | reverse complement strand
CTGGGCGGGGATGGATGTCAGAACAGAGTGCAACTTGCTCCTGAATATAGAATAGCTCAAGTGAACAGAAGAAATGATGATGCTAAGAAGGCTGAACAGAAGATTTCAGTATAGAGAAGACAAACTAAAGTGTGATAATGAAATATGCAAAGACCTGTAGTTAAAAATAAAAAGGGAAGAGTCCATTTGGCTTTTCTCAAGCTGAGAGAACTGAAGAAAAAATACCAGCCTTCAGCTGGAATATTGAAGAATTCCATTGACAAAATAATGAAAAATTCAAGAAGGAAGCAACAAAAGAAGATGGTCAACATTCATTAAAAGAATTGGTCTACAGTCAACCATTTCAAGAGGTAGTGTATGACCAAGAGGTAATGGTATTGAAGGAAGAAATCCAACCTACAGCGAAAGGATTGGTGATAAACAAGGATCCAAGATTTGAAAGAACATCAACTGATATTTTTCAACAAATGGGAACAATGTTGTAAGTGCTCACTTGCCTATGCCAAGAAGTTTGGAAGTTAGCTTCCTGACTACCACTTGGAAGAGATCCATATTTGTGTCCAGACCAAAGAAAAGTAATCTAACAGAATGTGGAAATTATCAAACAATATCATTAATATTGAACACAAGTAAGATTTTGTTGAGACAATTAAAAATGGTTGCAGCAGTACATTGTGGGCAGGGAATTATGAGAAGATCAAGACAGATCCAGAAGAGGATATGAAATGAAGAATACCATTGCTATGTCAGATGTGTTTTTGCTGAAATCATAGAATACCATAATAACATTTTCCTCTGTTTATTGACAATGTAAAAACATTCTACTGTGTAGATAAAAACAATTTATGATAATATTGCAAGAACAGGAGCTCTAAAACACTGAATTGTGTGCATGTAGAACCTGCATATAGATAAAGAGATAATAGTTTAAACAGAATAAAGGGACATTGAATGGTTAAAAATCAGCCAGTGTGCACATCAAGGTTTCAGTTTATGCCTGACTTATAATTTGTGTGTTCAACAAGTGATTAGAGAATCTGGACTATATGAAGTAGGACACATTGTTGAGACTGAAGGAAGACTAATTAATAGGTTGTGATGTTCAGGTGACACTGTGAAGTGGATTGGAAGTGCTTACTGATGGAGACCCAAGACTACACCATTTGGTGTGATTTATGCTTCAATCTATAGAAAACAAAAGTCCTCACAATACCAGTAAACTACATTATTAGCATTGCAGAAGTGGTTGACATTTTCAAAGAGATCATTTTACTTGGATGCACTACCAGTGTCCATGGAAGCAGAGGTCTGTAATTAAATAAAGTATTTCATTGGGCAAATCTGGCAAATCCCTGCTTTAAAGGATTCAAAAGCTGACATGTCACCTTGAAGGGTAAGATGTGCCTGACACAGATCATAATAAATTCCTTTGCTTCATGGGGATGCAAAAGTATCCATAATGAACAAGGAAGGCCAAAGAAGAATTGTGTCATTGGAATTGTGGGATCCGTGATGAGTATTGAGTATACCATGCACTGACAGAAGAATGAAAAGATCTATCCTGGAAGCTGAACAGCCAAAATGCTCCTTAGAAGTAAGAATGGCCATACGCTGTCTCCTGAACTTTGGGCATGTTATTAGGAGGAGCAGTTCCGGGAGAAGCATCTGATGCTTGAAAAAGGAAACGTCAGTGAAAAAGAGAAGCCCCACAGTGCAGTGAATTGATGCTGCATTCACACAGTAATGATTGTCAGCATGGTGCAGGACTAGGCAGTATTTTGCTCTGGTGTATAAATGGTTGCTATGAGTTGGAATCTAACTGATGACACCTAACAACAGAGTAATAACACTGGAAGTGGGAATGATTAATAAGGCATCTTTAATTTGGACCAGGAATTACCAGTGATGCAGATTTGTCAGATGTCACATTAACCAGTCATATTGTTGAAAGAAGTATTAAAGGAACTGAAGGTAGATGTCCAAGCTGTACTAATGGCATTAGCCAAAAAAACAAAAGATTCCAGGAATTAAATGGAATGCCAATTGAAATGTTGCAGCAAGCTAATGAAGCACTGGAAGCACTCACTTGTGTTTGCCAAGAAAGGAGGAAGACAGCTACTTGGCCAACTGATTAAAAGAGATCCATATATATTTGTACCCATTTTAAAGAAAGGTAATCCAATAGAGTGCACAAATTTTAGAACAAGATCAATTGATATCGCATGCAAGTAAATCTTTGCTGAAGATTATCCAATAGCAGTGGCAGTGGTCCACTGATCGGAGCTGCCGGAAGTTCAGGCCAATTCCACATTCAGAGGATGTGGAGCAAAGGATATCGTAACTGATGTTAAATAGATCTTAGCTGAAAGCAGAGAACCAGAAAAATACTCACGTATGTTTTATTGACTATGAAAAAGTGGACTATAATAAATTCTGGATAGTTTTGAGGGAAAAAGGGGGAATTCCAGAATTCTTAATTAAGCGCATGTGAAACCTGTACATGGCTCAAGAGGCAGTTGTGGGAACAGAACAAGGAACACTTCATGGTTTAGAGTCATGAAAGATGTGTATCAGGGTTGTATCCTCTCACCATACTCATTCAGTCTGCATGCTGGACAAATGATATAATCAGAGAAATTGAATTTTATGAAGAAAAATATGGCATCGGGATTGGAGGAAGGCTTATTACCAACCTGTAATGTACAGGTGATGCAACCTTGCTGGTTGACAATGAACAGGACTTGAAGCACTTGCTGATGAAGATCAAGGATTGCAGCCTTCAGTGTGGATTATAACTCATCGTAAAGAAAACCAAAATCCTCACAACTGGACCAAAAGGTAACATTAAGATAAACCGAGAAAAGACTGAAATTGTCAAGGATTTCATCTTGCTTACATCCACAAGCAATGCTTATGGAAGCAGCAGGCAGGAGGTCAAAGAACACATTCCATTGAAGAAGTCTGTACAAAATCTTTTTAGAATGTTAAAAAATCAGAGAGGTTGCTCCCAA
>NW_022111373.1:82726725-82736423 GCF_000313985.2 Echinops telfairi | reverse complement strand
TCCATCCATCCATCATTGTGTCAAGCACATTTGTGCATTTGTTGCCATCATCATTTTCAAAACATTTTCTTTCTACTTGAGCTCTTGTTATCAGCTCCTCATTTTTCCTCCTCCCTCCCTCCTTCATGAAACCTTGATAATTTATAAATTATTCTTATTTTTCATGTCTTACACTGACCGTTGTCTCCTTTCACTCATTTTTCTGTTGTCCACCCCCCAGGGGGTTATATATAGATCATTGTGATCATTTGCCATCGTATTCTCAATCACCTCATATGCATATTAAAGTTGGGCATTGAATAAGGAAGACCAAGGAGAAATGAATGCACTTGAACGGCGGTGCTGGTGAAGAATATTGAAAATCCCACAGACTGCCAAAGGAACAAACAAATCAGTCTTGGAAGAAGCATAGTAGCCAGAAAGCTCCTTAGTAGCAAGGATGGCAAGACTTCTTCTCGTGTCCTTTGGACATGTTGTCAGGAGCGACTAGTCTCTGGAGAAGGACCTCATGCTTGGTAAAGCAGAGGGACAGTTAAAAAGAGAAAGACCCTTGACAAGAGGCATTGACACAATGATTGCAAGAGTGGGCTCTAACATAGGCCGTTATAACCACTGCGAAGATGGAGCAGGGCTGGGCAGGATTTGTGTCTGTGGGATGTGGGGTCTCTAGAAGTCAGCACTGATGATATGGCACCGAACAGCAAGTTGAATTTTAGGATTGTTTTCAACAATATTTCCCCATTTCGCTGGGCTACTACTACAGGTGCAAAGATTCCTTGTTAAATGAATGAATGAATGAATGAATGAATGAATGAATGAATGAATCAATGATCAATCCCAGGGGGACAGCCTCTTGCCAGCTCAATAGCTTTAAAATGTTCTCATAATATCCTGGCTGTCGAGTGGCTGACTCATAACGATGCTGCAGAGAATCTAACGCTCGCCAGCTGACTTTTTTACTCTTCATGTAAGTGACTGATTTGAGGTTCCAGAAATTAACCTGCCACTGATGACTAATTATTTTTGCTTATCAGTCCGTGGTTGCTGCAGCTTCACGGAATATTTTAACCTTTCCTTTTCATTGGCATCACTCGCTCCTGACATGGAACCTCCACGTAAACAGTAAAAAGAGCACTTTTCACCCGCATGCTAGCAGTATGGATGCACCTGGGAATTAAATTTAACGTAGTGCATTTGTTTCTAGCGTGCTCAATTCTTAACACTTTAATCCTCCTTGTTACTAATTGTTTCACTCAGTCTCTTATCTATTGAGCATCTCCTCCCCCAGATCCTGGATCTATCAGAATGACTAAGATCCAATGCTGCTTATGAAGAGATTGCAGTCAGGGGGAGAAGCAAGCAAAGGCATCAGGCAATTGCGGAGGTCGCTCCTATCTACTTTTTGGTATTTTGGTAGGTAACGGTGGGCAAATGCAAAATCCCTGGTTTTCATACCATCTAAATGAAGAGAATCAGGTGGAAGGTGTTGAGTTCTAACAGAAATACCACAAGGAAGTGGCATTTCTACTTTCACAAACAGAAACCTACGTTCTCAGTTTAGGACTCCTGAAATCTGAATCCTGGGTGCTGACTCTAGGGAAAGGTCTCTCTGTGTTGTCTGCCACTGGAGAAATGGCCTTGTCTCTCGGAGTTTCTGCTTCTGCGTGCTCTTCATGTTGCTTGGCATCTTTCTTCCCCCCTGCTTTTTAGTTTACATTTCAGCTTTTTATATCTCAAAACAGATGGAATCAAGATACATCCTACCCTAGTCTTGCCCCATTAACATAACAAAGTCAACCTGTTTTGGAATGGAATTGTCACAGCAAGCATCAAGGTTAAGATTTACATCACAAACTTTGGGGCAGGGAGTTGGGGTCTCAGGGGGCACACTTCAATCCATGCATGTTATTCTACCCATGCCCCCCATAGGTCCATGCCCTTGCCACCTACCACACACATCCATCCATCCATCACATCATCCTAAAAACCTGAAATCAATTTGAAGTTCCAAATCTTATCTTCTAAATCATCTAAAACAAATGTGATTGAGACTTTAGGTGTATTTCATCCTGGGGCAAAAATCATTTTCATAGGTGAACCTTTAAAATCTAGATTACAAGTAACTGTTTCCAAAGCACAATGGTGAACAGGTAGACATTAGATCTTTTCATTAAAAATGGGAAGAATTTGAAGAAAAAAGAATCACAGACATGAATGAAGTTGGGGTGGGGGCGAGGCGAGAGGGGAAAGAACATCAGAACTACTTGCATTCATTTTCAAGACTTGAAACTAACTGTCCTCTGTCATCATCTGGGCAATGGCCTGGCCCTACAGACTCTGGACGTTGGTCACACACTCTGGATCCTGGATAGAGGTCTCTCAGCCCTTTCCTTCAGCTCCACCTTGCAGGTCCAACTGGGATGGCAACTCTGTTCCCTTACCTTTTGGCAGCCCAATGTTCCTATTCCATCCGTGTGGTTACCCTACCCCTTTGGCCCCAGCAGGCCTTATGTTTTACTCATTAGGTATGGCAACTCCACCCACTCATCTTTGGCCTGTTTATCCACTTGACATACCTTGACATCGCTCATGCACTCTAAAACTGAGTTGGAAAAGAGTGAATTCGGAACCTCGGAGCCTGTGACCCCACCCTTTGAAGTCCTGAAGCTCCTGATTCTCTCGCTCTTTTCAACTGTTGTGTGGATCTCTGAGCGGCTTCAAGGAGAGTACTTTGCTCTTCTTGAAGGACAACAGATGTAGCGCCTTTGTCCTATTTCCTGCCTGTGGAATTCCAAGTTGTCCACGACATCCTTCCTTTCTCTTTCTGCCCCTTCAGATGAAGCTGATGAGTTTTCGGTTGTGGTCGTTGGTTAGATCTATCCGTCATACACATACCCTTAATTAATAAAAGGCTGTGTATCCATATCCTTAGTGAACATATTAGGACATGTAGCCTTTGAAAAACAGAATTTTCCAAATTGTTATCTTCTGTATTTTTTTCTTTTGTCTTCATTGCCGGTACAAACTTACAGCAGACTTACTGTTGCTATTGCTGTTTGACCACTTCTCTGTCAGTGTGAGGTGGCTTATGTGTTCCGATGATGCTTTAAGCTATGTCCCTATTATTTCAAATGCCAGCAGGGTCATCCACAGGGAACAGGTTTCAGAGGAGCTTCCAGACCAAGAACAGACAGCAAGGAGAACTCAGCTCCCCACTTTGGAGAAAGGAGCTGCTGAAAACCATATGCAGGGCTTGGAAACATTGTCAGATACTGAAGGCCTCAGGCCTGAAAGCTGCACTTTGTTGGAGGAAGTGCTGAAGGCTGGGCCCCTCATGTCAGAGGGCACTTGAAATGTGACCGAGGAAGGCCATGAGGGCATCAGGTGAAGCCTGTGGTCAGTTGCCCTGGAGTCAATTCTGAATCATGACTCCATGTGTACAAAATAGAACTACTCCATTGGTTTTTGTTTGTTTGTTTACATGTTTGTTGTTGATTTTTTAAAGGCAGGTAAAATACCATGTGCAACATAACTTTATTTAGTTACTCAGTTTAATAATTGGTTGGTTGGCTGGTTGGTTGATTGATTGATTTTGTGTTCACTTCACCAAGGTTAATTAGTAAGTTCCTGGTTAGCAATGTATGCTTACCCTCCCACCTCTGGTAACCATCAAATAATGCTTCCTTTTGTGTGATAACCTTCTCTTGACTTTTTTTATAATAGGTGTCTCCTATAGTAGTTGTCCTTTTATGATTTATTTGCCTTGCTTGGAGCAAAAAACCAATGCTCAATTAAGCAGCAGTCAAGAGATCAAAAGATGGGTTGAATTAGGTAAATCTGGTGCACCAGACCTCTGTAGAGTATTGAAAAGCAAAGATGTTACTTTTCAGACTAAGGTGCACCTGACCCAAGCCATGGAATTTTCCATTGCCTCATATGAATGTGAACGTTGGACCCAGAATAAGGAAGACTAAAGAAAAGTTGATGCTTTTGAATTGTGGTGCTGAAGAAGAATATTGAGGGTACCATTGACTGCCAATAGGACAAATCAATATGTCTTAGAATTAGTATGGCCCTGAAGTGCTCTTTAGAGATAAGAGATGGCAAGACATCATCTTACATACTTTGGACATGTTGTCGGTAGGGTCCAATCCCTGGAGAAGGACATCATATTTGGTAAGTAGAGGGGCAGCAAGGGAGGGGAAGGCCCTCAAGGAGATGGATTGACACCATGGGTTCAAGCACAGGATCAATAGGGAGGACAGCACAGGACTGAGTAGTGTTTTATTCTGTTGTACATAAGGTCGCTTTGGCTTGCAACTGACTCTAACAACAAAACATTTTCCAAAACTGCAACTAAACTATGCCATAAACTCCAAAATAAGTTGCAATTATATAGGTAAAGCTCACTAGCTGGAATTTGCAGGAATCAAATTGACTCCATCTGTGTAAAGAGACAATGGAGAACTCAGTATCATCAGCATAAACATGGGCAGGGACTGAATGTGGGTTAGACCATCAATTGCTCATAATGTAAATTCAAGTGGAAGTTGAGGAAAATTAAAACAAGATCATCAGAGCCAAAATATGACCATGATTATATCCCACCTGAGTTTAGATTTGATTCATTGCACCCTAATATTTAAATCGAAGCACTACCAGTTGTGGGATAACATTCAGAACATCATATATGAGGAAAAGAAAAGGTCATTAAAAAGACAAGGGGGAAAAAGACCTAAGTAGATATCAGAAGAGTCTCTTAAAAGTGCTCTTGAATGTAGAGTAGCTAAAGAAAATGGAAGAAATAATGAAGTAAAAGAGCTGAACAGAAAAAAATCAAAGGACAGCTTGAGAAACAAATTAAAGTATTACAATGAAGTATGCAAAGTCGGAGTTAGTAAACTAAAAGTGAATAAAATTTTCAACTTATCTCAAGATGAGAGAAATGAAGAAAAACTGAAGTTTCAAGCTGAACTATAGAAGTATTTTTTTATCATTTTATTAGGGGTTCATACAACTCTTATCACAATCCACTCATACATCAATTATTTAAAGCACATTTGTCCATTCATTACCCTCATTATTCTCAAAACATTTGCTCTCCCCGTAATTTTCCCCCTCATTTTTCCTCCTCCCTCCTCATTTTCCCGCTCCCTTCCTGCTCCTCCCTCCATCATGAACCCTTGATAATTTATAAACTATTATTTTGTCATCTCTTACACTATCTGACGAATGGGCAAAGTATTGTACAATGTAGGAAGTATTTTTAAAAAGATGGAAGGAGTATACAGAGTCATTGCACCAAAAATAATTGGCCAGCAATCAACCATTTCAAGAGGTACCACGTGATTTTGAATCAATGGTATGAAAGAAGTAGCCTGCATTGAAGGCATGGGTGAAAAATAAGGCTCCGGGAATTGACAGAATACCAACACAGGGATGCCCTGCTGAAAGTGCTCACTCACGCCAAGAAATGTGGAGGACAGTTACCTGTCCAACCAACTAGAAGAGATTCATATTTACGCCCATTCCAAAGAAAGCTGATCCAACAGAAGGGGGGAATTATGGAAATCTATCATAATAACACTGGCCAATAAAATTTTGCTGAAGATGATTTTTAAAACAGCTGCAACAGTACATCCCCACGGAGTGGCCATGAATTCAAACTAGTTTTAAAAGAGGATGTGGAATGAGGTTCATTGTTGCTGATATAGTTAGAGATAGAATGGAAACAGAAAGGACCAAGAAGATGTTTACTTCTGTTTCATTGACTGGAACGACACAGATCCTCAAAAAATGTTGGAAGAAGGCTTCTTCACAACCTGCAAAATGCAGGTGATGCAACCTTGCTTGCTGAAAGCAAGGAAGACTCGAAGCACTTACTGATGAAAAGACATGTACATATGCAAATATATTTATATGAGGATGGGGAAATAGATCTATGTGCCTATATTTATAGGTTTAGTATTAAGGTAGCAGAAGGACATTGGGCCTCCACTCAAGTACTCCCTCAACACAAGAATACTTTCTTCTAGTAAATTGGCATTCTATGATGCTCACCTTCCTGACACAACCGCTGAATACAAAGTGGGTGAATAAGCAAATGTGGTGAAGAAAGCTGATGGTGCCCGGCTATCAAAAGATATAGCGTCTGGGGTCTTAAAAGCTTGAAGGTAAACAAGTGGTCATCTAGCTCAGAAGCAACAAAGCCCACATGGAAAAACATATCAACCTGTGTGATCACGAGGTGTCGAACGGATCACTGAAGACAAATGGGTGCATAAGCAAATGTGGTGAAGAAAGCTGATGGTGCCCGGTCATCAAAAAGTATAGCATCTGGGGTCTTAAAGGCTTGAATGTAATCAAGCGGCCATCAAGCTCAGAAGCAACAAAGCCCACATGGAAGAAGCAAACCAGCCTATGCAATCACGAGATGTCGAAGGGATCAGGTATAAGGCATCATCAGAACAAAAAATCTTACCATAGTGAATGATGGGGGGAGTGCGGAGTGGAGACCCAAAGCCCATTAGTAGGCCACTGGAGATCCCCTTGCAGAGGGGTTTCGGGGAGGACATGAGCCAGTCAGGGTGTGATGTAGCAACGATGAAACATACAACTTTCCTCTAGTTCCTAAATGTTTCCTCCCCGCTCCCACTATCATGACACGAATTCTACCTTGCAAGTCTGGCTAGAACAGAGGATGTACACTGGTACAGATAGGAACTGGAAATCCAGGGAATCCAGGGCGGATGATCCCTTCAGGACCAGTGGTGTGAGTGGTGATACTGGGAGGGTAGAGGGAGAGTGGGTAGGAAAGAGGGAACCGATTACAAGGAACTATATGTGGCCTCCTCCCTGGGGGACAGACAACTGAAAAGAGGGTGAAGGGAGACGTCAGACAGGGCAAGATATGACAAAATAAGAATTTATAAGTTATCAAGGGCTCATGAGAGAGGGGGTAGCGGGGAGGGAGGGGGAAAATGAGGACCTTATGCCGGGGCCTTAAGTGGAGAGGAAATGTTTTGAGAATGATGAGGGCAATGAATGTACAAATGCGCTTTACACAATTGATGTGTGTATGGATTGTGATAAGAGTTGTATGCGCCCCTAATAAAATGATTAAAAAGAAAATCCAAGACTGCAGCCTTCAACATAAATAGCAACTCGATATAAAGAAAACAAAAATCTTCACATTTGGACTAATAGCCATCCTCATTAATTGAGAAAAACTCACAGTTGTCAAGAATTTCATTTTACTTGGATCCACAATCAATGGCCATGGAAATAGCAATCAGGACGTCAAACACTCAAGGAAGCAGCAGTCCATAACAAAGACGTCACTTTGGGGACTAAGGTTCTCCTAACCTAAGCCATGGTATTTTCAACCATTTCATATGTATATGAAGGCTGTACAACGAATAAGGAATACTGCAGAAGAATGGATGTATTTGAATGATGCTCCTGGAAGAACAAACAAATCTGTCTTGAACAAACTATTACCTGCATTCTCCTTCAAATTGAGGGTGGCCAACCTTGACCTCACCTATTCTGGACAGATTACCAGGAGAAACTAGGCGCTGGCAAAGGACGTCATGCTTGGTAGAGTAGATTGTTAGCAAAAAAGAATCCTTTGACAAGCTGGAATGATGCAGAGACGGCTACAGTGAGATGAAGTGATAACAATCTTGTTTTTTTGTACACAGGGTCACTGTGAATCAGAGAAGAACTCAAAGGCAGCTAACAACACCAACACGTACCAGAGCTCACCGACTTATTCTTCAATCAATGGGCATTAAGGTTTTCAAAGTTTGCTATCGTGAGTTGGGCTGTAGTGAACATCAGTGTGCATTATCTACTTGTGGCATGGCTTTTATTTCTCTAGGCTATATATCAAGTATGGAGTTTGCTGGATCATGTGGTTGATTATATTTTCATTGTGATCTATATGATTTTAAGTCTGTCGCATTTTTCTTGCAACATACTATATGCAGCAAGGAGAAAGCACACATCCTCTCCCTCAAAGATCTCACTGTGTTAGTCTAGGTAGACTAGAGAACAAATCCATGGACACACATGTGTATAAGGAAGAGGTTTATATACAAGAGCAATTGAACATTGAGAAAGCATCCCAACCCAGTCTAGTCCAAGGCCATAAGTCTGATATTAGCCCATATGTCTGATAACAATCTATAAAGTCCTCTTCAGACTCACAAAACACATGCAATGAAGCCAAACGCAGGCTGGTCACATGCCAGTGGGTAGAAAGTCTTTGGGTCCAGTGGCATTGTAAGCATCTCAGCACTGGCAGGGGTCTCTCTGTGGCTTCTCTGGCTTCAGAGGCCTGCTTGCATCCATGTGGCTTGTCCAGCTCAGGGCACTAGGGTAGTTCCATGTGTCTTGTCAGCTGCAATATCTCCCCGGGAATGTCAGAGGGAGAAGTGTCTCCCGCCTCCAAGGAGGAAGTACCGGATTTCCCAGAATTCTCAGGAGAAGGCCATGCCCACACAGAGGCCTCATTGGCTATGATTTGATTGACAAGCTAGACTCCACCGCTATACTCTTAATCCTCAAATTGACAAACGATTATACATATACCACACTTACTTAGGCATCTCCTCAACATTATTTGCAAATTCTACCTTCCACCAAATTAAAAAACACTGCTCTTCCTTCATTGATCTTCCTTACATGTTTATCGTTTTATTTTAAATCCATGTGCAAAGCACATTTAATGCCCACACATCTAGCCATATTATATTGTTAAAGCTATAAACATCCTCTAAGAGGATAGAGACATTCTCCATACTTCATTTCCTTCTGAGCCCCCATCAGAATTACCCTGACATCGATAATTCTACCAACAGTATATTCAAAGCAATCTAAGCTTTTATTGTTAAAACTCGCAAACCAAACTCACTGACATTGAGTAGATGCTGATTGATAATGACAGGATAGAGCGGCCCCCTGTGAGGTCTGAGACAGTAACTCTTTACCAGGTTAGAAAGCCCTGTCTTACTCCCTCAGAGCGGCTGGTGGTTTCAAACTTCAGACCTTGCAGATTGCACATAGCAAAACTTTCCTAGCTTCCACATACCACTCAATTCCAAACTGCTTCCACATTTTAGATCTCTGTTACAGCAGTAATTCACTCTTGGTACTAAATTCTAACTTGTTATTGTGTTCCATTGAGTAAGTTCTGACCCATAGTGACCCACGACAGAACAAAACAGCCTGGTCCTGCACCACCCTCACCATTGTTCCCATGCTTGAGCCCATTGTTGCAGCCACTGTGTCAGTCCATCTCCTTGAGGGTCTTCCTCTTTTTTCACTGTTCTTTGACTTTACCAAGCATGATATCCTATCTCTCCTGACAACTTGTTCAAAGTGGTAAGATCAAGTCTTGCCATCCTTGCCTCTAAGGAGCACTCTGGACTTACTACTTCCTAGACAGATATGTTTGTTCTTTTGGATGTTCATGGTACTTTCAATATTCTTCGCTAGCACCACAATCTACATGAATCAATTCTTCTTCAGTTTTCTTTTTTTTCTCTTTTAAAAAAAATCAATTTATTGGGGCTCATAAAATTCATCACAATACATAGATCAATTGTGTAGAGCACATCTATACATTTGTTGCCCTCATCATTCCCAATATTCGCTTGCCTCTTGGGTTCCAGGAATCAGCTCATTTTCCTTCT
>NW_022111373.1:82719548-82724575 GCF_000313985.2 Echinops telfairi | reverse complement strand
TATCTTACGGTAGCCAGGCACCATCAGCTTTCTTCACCACCTTTGCTTATGTTCACATTTTTCTTCAGCAATCGATTCGGGAAGGTGTGCATCCTGGAATGCCAATTTAAAAGAACAATGTGTTCTTGCAATGAGTAATAGGTTTAGTATTAAGGCAACAGATGGATGGATATTGGGCCTCCACTTCAGTCTTCTTATTCAAGGTTCAACTTTCTTGTTTTGTTATTGTTTATAAATAATTTTTATTGGGGGCTCTTACAGCTCTTATAACAATCTATACATCAATTGTATCCAGCACACTTGTATATACTGTACATGCTTGTGTATAAGCCGAGTTTCTCAGCACATTTTGTATGCAGTTTTGTAGTAAAATTAAGTGCCTCAGCTGATATTCAGGTCAGTTTATACGCAAGTATATTTAAAATGTAACCATTATAATTCTCAAAATATTTTCTTTCTATTTGATCTCTTGGTATCAGCTGCCCCATCCCAAATCTCCCCCTTATGAACCCTTAATAAATTATAAATTATTATTTTTTTCATGTTGTACACCATCCACTGTCTCCTTTCACCCACATCTCTGTGGCTCTCCCCCATGAGGATGGGGTGGTTATAAGTTGATCTTTGTGATTGGTTCCCCTTTCTCTCCCTTCTCCCCTCACCTTTCTCCTATCCTGATGGTATCGCTATTCTCATTATTGGTCTATGTGTCGAGAAATCTTATCTGTACCAGTGTACATGCTCCAATCTAGCCAGATTTGTAAGGTAGAACCGGGGGTGGTGGGGGGAGCATTAAAGAGCTAGAGGAATGGGCGTTCCATCAGTGCTATACTGCACCATGACTGGGTCATCCCTTCCTTGTAACCCTTCTGTGAAGGGATGTCCAAATGTCTCCAGATGGCCTTTGGGTCTCCACTCTGGCCTCACTTGTTCGCATCGATATTATTGTTTGTTTTTGGTCTTCTGATGCCTGATACCTGTTCCCTTTGACACCTCGTGATCACACAGGCTAATGTGCTTCTTCCATTTATTGCTTCTTTTCTAGATGGTCGCTTCTTTATCTTCAAGTCTTGAAGACCCCAGATGCTGTATCTTCTAATAGCCAGGCACCTTCAGTTTTCTTCATAAGGGGCAACTTTCATATGCATATGCGGCCATTAAAAATATCATAACTTTGGTCATGTTTATCTTAGTCCTCAAAGTAACATCCTTGTTCTTCAATACTCTAAAGAAGTCTTGTACAGCAGATTTATCTAATACAATTTGTCTTCTGATCTCTTAACTGCTGCTTCCATGAGCATTGATTGTGGATCCAAGCAAGATAAAATCCATGACAAGTAATAGAAAGTAACTGTTTAGAAAATGATGGTAACACATGTACAACTATGCTTGATGCAATTGATGTATGGATTATTATAAGAGATGCAAGAGCACCAATAAAATCATCTTTTAATTTAAAAAAAATCCATGACGTCAATCTTTTCTCAATTTTCCATGATGGTATCCATTGGTCTAGTTGTGAGGATTTTACTCTTCCTTACATTGAAGCAGCATTGAATTCTTCTTTACATTGAGTTCTATTTTAGTTAACAGAAATATCATAGTTGGATAGCCTTACCAAACAAATTAATTTTTTGTGATTTAGGATCTGGAAGTCCAAATTCAGAAAGCTGACTTTAGAGGAGTTCTTTCTTTCTCTGTTGGTTCTGGAGAATGGTCCTTGTCTTTCTGAGCTTCTTTTACTGGGAAGTCTTCCTGTGGCTTGGCATCTTTCCCCATATCTACCTGCTAGCTTGTTTTCAATCTCTCTTAAATCACAAAAGGGACTGACTCAAGAGATATTTTACACTAACCCTGTCACATTAACATTGCAAAGACAATCCATTACCAAATGGGATTATGGTTATAATCCTACAAGCATAGAGATTAGGATTAGTAACACATATTTTGGGGGGAGCAGATTGCAATTCATAACAGAAGCCTACAAGTGAGCCAAGGTGAAATCATGCGCCTAATTTAATGGTTGCAATTTCATGTATTTTCTATGGTAACTACAGTGTTTCCATCGTTTTCATCGTTTTGGTATCTGGCCACTGCTAAAGTGAACCTTCGCTTCTTTGGTTTTTCCTCCTTAATCCATTTTGATCATTTATTCTCATTTGCCAAGCAGTATTGTAATGAAAGGTGGGTGGTCTGTGTGAGTATGGTATTTACATTATCTGTCGTCAATTTGAGAGGATTAAGAGTGAAGGGGTGGAGTCTAGTCTGTCAATCAGATCATAGCTGGTGAGGCCTCTGTGTGGGCAGGCTTTCTCCTGAGAATTCTGGGAAATCTGGGTTTTCCTCCTTGGAAGTGGGAGAGACTTTCTAATCACTCCCTGGGAGACATTGTAGCTGACAAGACACGTGGAGCTACGCTAGTGCGCTGAACTGGGGAAGCCACATAGACCTACCCTGATTCAACCAGACCTCTGAAGATGGCGAAGCCACATAGAGACCCCTGCCAGCTCTGAGATGCTCACAACACCACTGGAGGCAAGACTTTCTACCCAATTCCCTGTGATTGGCCTGCATTTGGCATCATTGCATGTGTTTCGTGAGTCTGAAGAGGACTTTATAGATTGGTATTGAACATAGGGGTTAATATCGGACTTAGGGGCTTGGACTGGACTGGGTTGGGATGCTTTCTTAATGAACAATTACCCTTTATATAAAACTTTCTCTTATACACATGTGTTTTTATGGATTTATTTCTCTAGTCTACCCAGACTAACACAGTGGGGCTGGATAGTGGAGAAATATGACAATGAGCGATAGCAGCAGTACTGAAAGGTCACTGAAGGAAAGAGGTGCACTAACTTCCATGCTCCTCCCTTCTGACTGTCGACCATCTGAGCACCTTCAGTGACTTAAAGGTGAGGAATTTGAGAGAACGATTTGGGAAGGGAAGTAACTGCTCCAATTTTTTTTTTAGATTTTTTTCAGCATTTAGTTCTATATATTACCTAGTGATAAAAGCATGGTCAATTGTTAACTTTTTATGCCCCCTCCCACCAAATCGGTATGAGATTCCCTTGGAAACTCAACATAGAATAGCTAAATTCTGGTTAATGACCATGGTCTCTGTCCATCTTATTTTTACACATCTCGTCTCACCTTCCATTTCTCATACCTCTTCCATCAAAAGTAACTGTGGAAGACACATTACTATTATAACAAGGAAGCAGCCAACCAGCTGGAAACAACAGAGCACCCTGAACACACATGTAAGACTCTGCTGTGTGTCAGAAGAAACACTCCAATGGGAGAGGAATACAGTCAATTGCTGGGGTTCCAAATCTCTCATACACTTACTTATAAGGTTTGGTTTTGTGGTAACTTGTGGATCTCAGGAGACTGCAGACTTAGCAGGCCTTGCGTGAGAATGTGGTTCCATTATTTATTCAGAGTAAATAGTCACATAAAAGCCCACAGGAGCTGTCAAAGCCACTGTTAGACCAAGCCTGCGGGCAGAACTGTTCGTTCTTATGTCTTCTTCAGGGGCCCATTCTAAAGAAAGCATACCGCATGTTTAAAACATGATGGGCTTGGTCTGACTTCATTTTGGGTGGTGCAAGACTTTGTCTGTTGTTTTCCAACTTGGGAAAACTTAGGCACTGGTGTTGTGGTTAAGCCTGAAAGCCTCACTACCTACTCCCTGCCCACATTTACAGATTTCTCCATTCTTAGTTTCTTCTTCCAAAGAAATGTAGATTCATTGCTCAACCATTACACTATTTAGCTTCTGCCAATAAAGTGGTAACAAATTTCAACTCTTCCAGAGATAGCTTTTTCTTTCTTAATTTCTAGGATCACATATCATAACCTGAGGTTGATCATCATTGCATGACGGCCAGAACTTGTCAAACACAGATTTTGATGCTGAATACACAGAGATTAAAACGTAACAGTTGCAAACGGTTTTTGTCCAATCTTTGCAATCTTTGTGCACTTTCAACACACTGTAGAAATTATCTCTGAAAGTGGAGTTGTCTTTGTGCCCTTTTGAGCCATAATGATTTAGGGTGTAGGACTGTTAGCTTGGGTTCTCTGGAAGAACAAAACCAGTGGCGCTTGTATGTGTCTGCATAAAGAAAGCGATTTACATTCAGAAATGGCTTACCCAGCTGTAGAAAAAGTCATCCAGTTCAGTTCAAGTCTGTAGGTCCGATGGAAGCTGAAGGCTTCTCTTGACTCAGGTAGCCGCTGAAACAGACAAAGGGGAAAGAGGGTGACAAAATAGGAGGGCCATAGGCTGACAAATATGAAGCTGAATGAATCGACGATCAGTTCAATAAATCCAAGTTTGGAAGATCAATGAGCAAGACCCACACTCCAGACCCTTTATAAGGTGAAAGAACAAGTGAGAGCTCACTTCTGCTCAGGGTCTCTCTCATGTTAAAGGAGACCCCTCCCCGGAGCTATCGTCAGGCTGCAACCTGATTGATAGGTTGGGCTCCAACCCTACCTTCATCCAGATATGTCCATTTGATAGAAAATCTAACAATCACATAGACCAATTAAAAATAGCCTGCAAGAAGTTTTTAGAGGCACATTTAAAATATATTAAATCTAAAATAACTACATTAGACAAGCATATATGACACCCTCCCAAAGGGTATCGTAGATGAAATGATAAACTGTGTCTCTAGTTAACAGGATTGAGGCCCCATAGCTGCTGTGAGAAAGAAATTCAAGTTGCGAGTAAATGCCATTAATAACTTGTTTCTTTCATGGTTGCCGAGAAGATGGTGTGCACTTCTTTCATAGTAAGAGCTAAATAAACCATTTTTAATTTTTAAATTGTGATAGTTAAGTTTTTTTTGTGTGCTAACATGGGTTTTTTTGTGCAAAAAGATATGGGTGGAGTTCAACCTGTCAATCGGGTTGTAGCTGGATGACCTCGTTTGGATGTGTGACTGAGATAAATGTCTTGCTGGAGACAGCCTTTCTCTTTCTCTCTGGTGGTCCTGGTGCTCGGACCAGCA
>NW_022111373.1:82717109-82719448 GCF_000313985.2 Echinops telfairi | reverse complement strand
TGCTGGAGACAGCCTTTCTCTTTCTCTCTGGTGGTCCTGGTGCTCGGACCAGCATGCTGCCTGAGCTAGCTGCCCTGCCTCACCACATGTGCTGTGCTACCCATGGGCTGGGTCAACCTGTACACCACGGTGGACTGTGTCACTGTGCCATGCTGCTCCATGCTACCCCACCTTGCTGTTTCTACTGCCTGCAAGCTGACTCTGCTCATCTTGCCACCACTCCTGTGCTGCATCTCCTGCCAGCCACTTTGCATGCTACACTGTGAGGCTCCATGATGACCTGGGTTGCAACATTTTGCTGCTGGCCTCTGCTGCACCTCAGCACTTCATCTTCCTAATGTCTACTTTCTACTGGCCGCATGAATTGGAAAGACCTGAAGTATATTAACTGTCCCATGAAAGTGAATTGGACTGAGCTCCCTGTACCACTGTGTGGACCAGTTTGCTGTTGTATTCCAAAATATATATATATATTTTTTTTTGTATAGTGTCCTGGTTTTGCTTTTCTAGAGAATCTTGCATAAGACATAAATTATGGTAAGAGTATAGATACCAGGCCTGAAACTCCCCACTGAGAATGTAATTAAATGAAAAGTGCTTACTATGGACCTGACACAGATATACACATGTTAGTTCACCACAGCCATTGAATCAAGGGGTGCCAGACTCCACCTCTCTCATCCCCACTGGTCCCACCTCTTGGAGGGGCACTGGTGCCAATCACCATGATTGTACAATGCTTTGAACCAATGGAGGGTGAATACAAAAGAAATGGAGATGGCCATGATGACAACAGGGCCCCAAAAGTTAAAATAAAGGAGAGCAATCATGACAAAAAAGATTGATGAAGGATGCCATCATCAAGGTGGATATGGTGATATTGCAGAGGGTCCAGTCTGCCTCACCTCAATAGAAATTTCAGAAACAGAGAGGAACGTTGATTTGGATGACTCAGAAGAGGAGAGTTTGGACTTGGAGTTGATCTAAGACTGTGAGGCTGATGTGATGGACTGACTGTTTTGCTTGTGTTAAGGACATGAATTTAGAGGTACCAACAGTGATATATTGGTATAGCCAACATTGATCTATCAATTTATCATATTTTGATGGCTTATAGGATTCTGTGATCCTGAAAGCTAGGTCACCACATTTCAAATGCTAGCAGAGTCATCCATGGTAGACAGTTTTCAGCTGGCTTCTAGAAAGAAATACTAGGAAGCAGGGGCAGATGGGCCACTTATGAAAAATTAGCCACTGGAAATCTTATGAATGGTGGTGGGAAATCATCTGATATATATACAATATCAGGGGAGATTAGCCCCATAGGTAGAAAAACACTCAAATAAAAATAGGGAAGACTTGTTCCCGCAAAGTGGGGTAGACCTTAATGACATGGATGAAGTAAATCTTTTGAGTCCTTCAGTTTGTTTTGATGGGTCTTGACTCAAAATGAGAATAGCTGAAAATATCCATTAATACTTAGAATGTGAATTGTACAACGTATGAAGCGAGAAAAATTGGAAATCATAAAAAATGAAATGAAACACATATGGACATCAGTGAGCTGAAGTGAGCTGGTATTGGCCTGTCACTAAGGTCAATGAAGAAGAAATGGAAAAATCTTACTAATTTTTTCGATCTGAAATTGATCAATCATGCAATCAATATGTATTGATAATCACTAGTGAAATCACTAGTCAGAAACAAAGAACAAGGTTCAGTATAACTTTGTTGACCTTTTCAACAGCTTAAATGTTGATTGTACATGTGGATCTCATCAAATAGAACGCACAGGAATAAATTGACTATATCTTTGAGAAGAGGCAATGCAAGTCCAAGTTGAAGCTGAAAAAATGAAAACAAGTCCACAAGAATCAAGATATGGCTTTGAATATATTGCACTTGAATTTAGAGAACACCTGCAGAGTAGATTTGCCCCATTGAACACCAATCACTACCAGACCAGATGAGTTATATTTTGACATCAATAACGTTATACATGAGGAAGGCAAAAGGCCATTATAGAGACAAAGAAAAAAAGAATGGACAGACCAAAGCGGGTGAGCGACAAGATCTTGACACTTGCTCTTGAGCCCAGAGGAGCTAAAAGGACTGCGTGAAACGGAGTAAAAGAATATCTGAATAAAAAATTTCAGAGGACAACTTAGGGAGCAAATGTAAAGTATCAAACTGAGATTTTAAATCTATGGACAAATATTGAAAATGGAAGATACATACAGTTACGATTTCAAAAATGGTTGGTCAATGTTCAACCATTTCAAGAGATAGTATACTATCAAGAACCAGTGGCACTGAAGGAAGAAGCATTCACTCAAATA
>NW_022111373.1:82715403-82717009 GCF_000313985.2 Echinops telfairi | reverse complement strand
GATTTCAAAAATGGTTGGTCAATGTTCAACCATTTCAAGAGATAGTATACTATCAAGAACCAGTGGCACTGAAGGAAGAAGCATTCACTCAAATATAGCAATAAATATGGAAGACAACTACTTTCTCAACCAACTGGAAGAGATTCATATATATACCCATTCCAAAGAAAGGTGATGCTACAGAATGTGGAAGTTATCAAATAATATCATTATTATCTTATGCATATAAAATTTGGCTAAAGATAATTCAAAAATGGTTGAAGCAGTACATTGACAGGAAGTTTCCAGAAATTTAAGCAGGATTCAGAATAGGACATGGAATGAGGGGTATCATTATTGACATCAGATGGATCTTGGCTGAAAAGAGACTACCAGAAAGATATATACTGGTATTTTGTGAAGAGGCAAAGGTATTCAACTGTGTGGCTCAAAAAAAACTGGGGATAATATTTTGAAGAATGATCATTTCAGAATTCTTAACTGTGACTGAGCAGAGCCTGGGCATAGACCAAGGGTCAATCCTTCAAACCAAAGAAAGAGAAACAACCCAAACACACTGTCATAGATCTGAGTCCGCCCAACAGCGGCCCTACAGGACTGGGCAGCATTGTCCCAGTGGGTTCTGAGACACTCAGTCAAAACTGTTGAGGGGAGTAGAAAGTCCTGTCCTTCTCCTGAGGGACAGGGTATTGTGGCAATTTGGCACAAAATGCAGCATTGAAGTTTACCCGTGTTTCCTAAATAACACCCCCCAAAACAGAAGGGGATACTAAATGATTTCAAGGCAAGGAATGGGTGTATCAAGACTCCTTCACCCTATTTATTCAACCTGTATGCTGAACAACTAATCTGAGAAGCTGGATTATATGAAGAAGAATATGTCATCAGAATGAAAGGAAAACGTATTGAAAATATGCAGCCCTTACTGATGGAGATCAAAGATTACGTAGCCTTCAACGTGGATCATATCTTAACACAAAGAAAACAGAAATATTTACAATAGGACCAATAAGCAGCATAAACTAAATGAAGAGAATACTGAAGTTGTCAAGCATTTTATTTTACTTGGATCCACAATCAATGCCCATAGAAGCAATAATCAAGAAATCATACAGTAGATTATATTGGTAAAATCTACTGCAAAAGTCCTCTTTTAAAATGTTAAAAAGTAAAGATGCAGAGATGTTGCTTTGAGGACTATGGTGTGCTTGAACCAAACCATGGCATTTGTATTTGCTTCATATGCATATGAAAGCTGGATAATGAATAAGGGCAACCAAAGGCACCTATTCTTCTAGATAAGGAATAAATTGGTCTCAGAAATAATACAGTATGAATACTTTTTAGAAGCAGAGTTGGTGAGACATTGCCCCATGTTCTTTTCTAATGTTATCAGGAGGGCCAGTCTTTGATAACGGATGCTTGATAAAGTAGAGGGTCAGCGGTGTTAACAAACCCAGGGACAAGGGAATAACAAGTGATCCAAATCGGTGGTGAGGAGGGTGTGGGAGGCTTGATAGGGCATGATCAAGGGTAATGTAACAAAGAGGAATTGCTGAAACCCTGGTGGGGACTGAGCATGATAGTGGGACAGGAGGAAAGTCAA
>NW_022111373.1:82675648-82714157 GCF_000313985.2 Echinops telfairi | reverse complement strand
ACACTTAGGATTATATTAAGAGGATAGGTTTATACAGTGAGAAGGAATATAACAGCTAATTAGTCCACAAAGCACTACAGAGGTCTCAGTTCAGCTCACTTTCCTGGGCTGCTGAGTCCAAAGTCAAGGTAGCAGACAGCAGAGTCTTCCCTCAAGCAAGGCAGGCAGAGTCAGCAACAGGCAGTAGCTCGGAAGCTCTAGCAACATGTTTCATGGGTTGGCTGGGCCCACAGGTAGTGTAGAACACAGGTTGAGGCAGTGAACTAGCTAAAGCAGCAGCACCCTGGTCTGATCACCAGGGAGCAAGAGAGACAGGGGTGAGCTTTGCAGAGCCATCTATTTCGATGCCCTCCTATCAAGCTGTGACCTGATTAAACTCTGCCCACTCATTCCTATTGGCCTAGTTGGCATGATAAACCCATCACAGGGATCATACATAATAATTGTGAGGATAGCCCAAGCAATATTTATTTCTGATACTAAACAGAGCCGGGCTCTAATTTTGTCTATCACTTGTCACCTGTGTTACCTTAGGCAGGTTTCTTCTCCTTTCTAAGTTCCCTTATCTGGAAACTGTAGAAGAATAGCACTAACCTCAGACCATTATTGTGAGGATCAAATGAACTGATAGAGGTAAAGCACTTAGCACAGCTCCTGGAATATAGTGAGAGTTCCACTATTATTATCAGTTATGATAATAATCAATTTGCATCAGGCAAAGACATTAGATACTTTGAGGGAAAAATGATCAAAGCCATAGATTCTCTCATTTTGATACCCAAAGCACTTATTTACATTGATGTTGTGAATCGCAGAATATTTGTCAAGATTCACATTCACTTCCTTTTTTTAATTCCTGAACTTAGATTTTAGTTCTAGGTCTATATATAAAGAGTGGAATATTCCTATTTTCTGGTTCAAAGGAAAACTCCTTAATGGCAAATGTAGCCATTTGGTTCTCTAATAGTTCTCTCCAACTAGAGTGCTCATCAGTCCTTTCTCCCAATCATTCTTCAAGGTGTTCCTTCTTGGTGGAATACTGCTTCCAGTGAGCTGTGATGTCTTCCTTCATGATTTTTCTGACTTTACAACTCAACCTCCAGGCAACGGTAATAGAAAATACTAGATAGACTCAAACACATGCAATTGGAAAATTCATAGTAAAAAAAATACCTATTGCTGTGATTTGTATTGGCTCCAACATTCAATCAAATAACCAAATTTGATATTTAAAATAACTAACTCTAAAGGGAAAATTAGATTTGAGGATTTATCAAGAGGCAGTAGTTTCAAGCTGCTGACCTTGAATTTAGTAGCCCAGCTCATCGTCCACTATGTCACCAGGGCTCCTTCCACATAGCCTCATTGAGTTACGTGTTCTGGACCCTCATTTTATGAGTCTCTCAAATATCCTTCCTTTTCCTGCTTTCTGCCTTAGGAAACTTGGTCTCAACGAATTCTGGAATGGCCTGCCTTTAGTTCACTTCCGGTTAGGAAGTCTCCACTCAAACTGCCACGTCTACAAGAGACATTTGCAGTCTGAAGAATCCGGGTTTGAATCCCAGCTCGGCCATTTATTACCTCTATGACCTTAAGCAGTAACTTTCAGTTCCCTCATCTGCTTATAGGCCCAAATAGCTCAAGCTGCACCACGCTGGAAATAAAACTAAAGGCACTTACCACAAACACTGACTCATTGTCTTGACCACGACTTGAACTCTCCCCAGTCAGTTCTGTGGCACTACAGTTCCTTAACAGTTATTTGTGTGCATATGTGATGGGGTGGTGGTGGTGGTGGTGATGAAAATGTCTCCTTTAAAAAAACAAACAACATAAAAAAAGCTACTACCAAGTGCTAGCCTCCTATACATGACAATTAACAGATATTTGTTGACGGTGATACTAATTGATTTAATGCCATACTTTATTTAATTGAATAACTACCTCAGTTGTTCAACCCATGAAAAAATCCTCAGCATTCTTTTTTCACCTAAATCTTCTTCTTTGAATAAACCAAATAACTGCCTGCAGTGCCTTCGTGTTGACCATGCTAAATGAAGGGTCCTGGTGCCTAGACGTGCATCTGGATTACAGGTGAGCTTACTCTGCCCTGCTCCAGTCCTTGGAACACTATGTTCACCTAGAGACTGTAGGAGGCTTGAGCACCATTACAAGAGTGATTTCAGCGTGGGAAACCCAAGAGAGTCATAAGGAGTCAAATGCTTTCCACACCTTGATCCATGCAATGCCCTGGGAAGTGTATGCAGTGTGTCATGTACAGTATATAGACTACATCCTCTCATCTTCTTATCCCAAGGCTTGTGTTCATTAGTGTTACCTCTGTCTTTAACAAACAAAACAAAAACTCTCAGGTAGTTCTGAGAGCAGGCTGAGAACACTGTGCTGGGTCATCAATCAGGATTCAGTTAAGATAATTTGAAATGCACTTGCCCATTGTGTTCTGATTGATAGGGAACCAAGGAGAGAGAAGCGACTCCTAAGGGCGTGGCTGCGTTCTTGGCCAGCTGGATCTGTCGAATGGAGTGATGTGCTAAGTAGAAATGAGTAGGGTAAAGGGACACAGGAAGTAAAAATGACAGCATGAATCTTCTATTCAATTTATGGAGTGGAGCATGAATAATGAAAGATGAAGCTGACTTCAGACACAGGGTCTCTGAGGGGCAAGTAGAGGGAGGCCGTCAGAAATCCTAAGGAAGCCATGGAGCAATTCAAAAAAGGCTGTGCCCCAGGTTCAGCCGTGCGGATTTCCAATGTGCAAGTCAGCAGAGATTTCATTGCCTGTGTAGTAAGTAGTTTCATACCAAATGCGTGAAGATGGGGTTAAGGCTGGGCCACTTTCTTGTTTCAATAAGGAGAGGTATCACTTGTGACCCAAAGCTCCAGAGAAGTGAGGTAGCACAAGACCAGCCTCAGCCCCCTGGATGTCTCAATCTGAGAGTTTGTAAATAGTCCATGTGAATTTGGAGAAGAGCACAATTAGAAAGGGTGACTCAAGAAAAAGGTCTAGTTAAAAGAAATATTTATTGCCAGTGAATGATTGCCAGGGTTTCGACAAAAGTGTTTACTGAGGTGGAGAGAATGATACCAAAGTCAAATTGTTCTCAGGCCTTTGATTCAGCCCAGAGAACTAATGGTGAATCCATGAGGTGTCTGAACCGAGTAAAGGGTTGCTCTTGACTTAAGGCAAGAATCAAGTACACAAGGGTAGGTAAACACAGTCCCTGACACAATAGAGTCATCATGGGAATGAGCAAAGGTCAGTGCCAGGAGGGTGGTCTGAGACATAAATTAGTGGAGAATATGCCGAGTGAGTGGAAGAGTTCTACATGCCCAAATGAAACCCTATGACTCCTGCCAGTTTGTCATATGGGGTGGCTGTGTGTTTCTACGGTGCTGGAAGGTGCACTCATATTTCATATACTAGCAGGGTCATCTGTGGTGGACAGGTTTAAGTAGGGTGTCCAGAGACTAGGAAGAAAGCCTGGATGAGTTACTTTAGAAAATTAGTCAATGGAAACATTACGGATCAAAGCAACTGGGGTTAAATATTCCAAATGCCAAAGCTTCCTTGGTCATCTCTGGTCATGGCAGTGAGGAGAACTGGGCAGCATTCTGTTCTGTTGTACATGAGATGGAGCTAACTCAATGGCTACTATCAACAATATGAAGCTTCCACTTTACATTCACTATGCATTACAAAAATATTTGCTATGGTGTTTTTGATAGCTCTGCATTACAAATCTGTTTTCAGGATTTGGCTCTGTAGGAAACTGTTGGATTGCCCATCTCTCTTTCTTTCCAACAAAACTCCAATTATGTTCAGGTGTCCATACCTCCTCATATGGCCTGTGTACTCAGGTGTCCATACCTCCTTATATGGCCCATGGCTTTACTCCCAGCCCAGGAACAAGCCTGATCAGTGGAAGTTAGTCTTCATTGTCCTTGTCGCTAAGAGTGACCACACGATCTGATTCTAGTCAATGAAATATGAGAGAAAGCCTTCCCAATGCTTCTGGAAACATGCTGCTCTTTTCTAGAGAGAGGTGCAAGAGGAGGTCATTTCTCTCCTTCCTCTAGATATCACTGTGTGTGGATGGACCTTCCAGAATGGCTGTAGCCCTGTTGCTACCAGCCCAAGGATGAAACCATTAAGTGCGGGAGAAGAGAGAGATGGTGGATCCTTTAACACGTTCCCGAGTAATTGAATCAAATAACTTTAAGTTGACTCCATCTCTGGACTTCCAATTGTATAAAATATAGCACTTCTTTATCATGTAAACAAATCAGGATCCGAGTTTCTTTCACTGTGGTTGAACACATTCTAATTTTATAGGTCCCAAGAGAAGGACATAGGGTGTGTGTGTGTGTGTGTGTGTGCAGTAAAGTGAACGGTTCTTTTTCTTTCTGCTTCCCTAATGCCTAAAGTTTGGAAGGTGGTTTTCCTTTGATATTCTTGGCTCTAAAGGACTCTCCATGTCACATCCTCCTCCATCCTGAATTGGCACACATTCCTGTGGAATCCCCAGCACCTTGCACTATGGTCAAGACTTGTTTTTAATGGATGTGAACCCAAAGGGCAGAAGTGGTTTGCTGTAGTATGACACAGGACCAGGAACCTAGGGAAATAATAATACATATTGTGGATAAAATTATGGACATCTTATGACATAGTTAACATGCTCCAAACATAAGGGCTGACCAAGACACACAGACCTACAGTGGAAGTATAAGTCACTCTCAGACTCAACATCCCAGTGACCTTAGGAATTTTTCTCCAGATGTGATATCCTATGCTGTAGCCACTAGCCCACATGGCTACTTAGATTAATGAACATAAGAGAAATTTAGAATTCAGTTCTTCAGTACTGTGGTGGATAGGACAGACAGAAAGCATTTCTTTCATAGCAAAAAGGTCTTTTGAAAAGCATTCTCTAAAAGCTGTTGCTTATCTAAATCAAACGTGTTGGAACCAACTCAATGAAAGTGAGCGATTTAGTTTTAAAGTGAGATGATAATGGGGAGAGGTAAGCCCAGGCATTGTTGTTAGGTGCCGTTAAATCATCTAAAGCGCATAGCAACCTTACACACAGCACTACACACACTGCCCCTTCGCCACCATCACTGCTAAGCTCATGGTTGCAGCCACTGTGGCTGTCAATCCAGCTCATTTAGGGCCTTCCTCTGGTTCACTAGCCCTTGATGTTGTCAAGCCCTTCAGTCCATCTCCATGAGCTGGTCCATCCTGATAACATGTCTAATATGTGTGAGACACTTCAACAAACATTTTCCCTGGTGAAAGCACTCAGAGGGACTCCACTGACTGTATTGGGGATCTTAGAGACTGGAAGTCTGGAATAATACAAACAGGACTTAAGGCTGTTTGATCTGGTTCAGTCATGGCAGACATAGTGAACTAGAAACAAACCCAAATTTGTAAAATGTGCTTGTCCTAGAACAAAAACTGGGATGAGAAAAAAATGCACGTTGGAAGAGTTTTTGCAGGGCATTGGATTGTTGTCAGAATTGTGGAGAGGAACATATATTCAAAGTGGTGGTATAAGCTGCTATCTTTGGGCACAGTTGTTCCCACATCTCCTGGTGCCCTTGTTTTCTAAGAAGAAACTTCAGTCTCTAGCACGCACCAACCTGTCATTTTTCTTGTTTCAGTTACTCTTCCGGTACAATTACATTTTACAAATTTGGGTCCATTCCATTTTCACTTTGTAGTCCATGACGGAACTGAGAAGCATCGATTCGAAGGCTCCTTCAGTCCTGTGCCTGGCCTTTGATGCTGGCTGTCAACAGGGAGCCTAGCTAGTTTTTATGCTGGAACCACCTGTAAATGGCCTCTCCGTATGGTACTGGCTTCCTTCCAACAGGAGGATTGGCTGTTTTCTAAGGTCAGACATACAGAAAGAGGGAGAAGAAGGAAAGGAGGGAGAGGGAGGATGACATATACCAAGAGAGAGTGAAAATCATATTTTTTATGAAAACCAGGTAAAATCATATATTTTTAATAACAACCTTGGAAGTCATGCAGTCTTACTTCTCCTTGACTCGCTGGTCAAGGTCAAAAGGCTTGTGCAGGCTGAGCAAGTAGAAACAGACTCAACCTCTTTGTGGTGGCACGGCCAAGCTCTCATTCTAAGAACATCCTGTGGGGAGAAACTGGGTTTCAATGACTATAATACCCAAAACTCACTGCACCGTGTCAATTCCAGCTTATAGCCACCCTAGAAGACAGGGTGGAACTGCCCCTGTGGCTTTCTGAGGATGTCACTCTTCCTGGGAGCAAAACGCTTTCTACTTCCTTCCACACAGCAGCTGGTGGTTTTGAACTGCCGACCTTATGGTTAGTTGCCCAACGTGTAATGACTACACCACAGGCTCCCAGTGACTATGATAATTGTGATCATCTTGTCATGGCCTTCTTTGGAAAATAAAATTTGCCACATAAGTTTTTTTGCTAAAATTATTTCAAATGTCAGATCACCATGAGCATCATCATCATCATCAATTTATCACATAGTATATTTTATGTGCAAGACAGCATATTCTGATTTGTATTTACTGTACAGTAATTGTTATAAGTTGCTCATTTGCCTTTGGGTTACCATGTTCTTGAATTCTTTCCTGAATTGTTTTCTAGGGTATATAGCTTCAAAGACATTTTCTTTCCATTCTTTTACTTTTGCATGATTTCATTTTATTCAAACATTTTAAACAGGACATCAAAGAACTTTGAGAATGAACTGTGAATAAATGGAATACATTAAGATAATAGCTTATCCACTGATATTATGGTCCTCAAATTTAGATTTGTTGGTTGCTCTACAACTTGAGCCTCATTGCTGTTAATGGAATAATTATGAAAATGTGGCTATGCATTGAAAATATGATTTTCAAATCTGTAGCTATCTAACCACCTTGTATTTTCAGACTGTAACATTTTAATCCTCATAGTAAAACTTAGTTGGCAAGACTCATCTTGATCTGGTTGGCAGTTCTTATATTAAAGTAAAGAAGTGGGAGGCAGAGATACAGTTTCCTCTATATGACAAAAAATATGAGTGTTTATTTTTCATTAACTTAAAAAATCAGAGGCAAAAACTGCAATTGGGTCTGGTCTGTAGCCATTCATCCTAAATTATGGAGCAAGAGAAGCATAAGGCGATTCAATATAAGTTTGGCACATGTTTTTGAGGCTTCTAATTTTGCACAGTCTTCCATATTTCCTTTCACCAGAAAGTAACTTTCTAACTTATGCTTAGATGGCCTATGCGTTTGCTGGTCCTTTCTTAGTACTCTGTTAAGATCCCAGGGTTGCCATTCATTTCCTTCTCCCCAAAACTACACACACACACACACACACACACACACACACCAATTGCACACACACAGAGTTACTCCCAAACGCACATATATACTCACACAGAGTCTAACATAACCTACCTCCTGATTTCGACCACTTAGGCAACTCTTTGCTTATTTCTTCCTCCTTACTTCCAACACTTTAGATTCATCCTTCGTCAGGAGGAATGTCTTTTACTTCGGGGCTTTATATAATGATAATGATATTTACATCCCCAAACACTTCCAAAACCCACCCATGGTCCTGAAATTTTCCACTTCCCAGTTCCCAGTACATGATTTCACCCCTACATTTTGTTTTTCTGCTAATCAGGAAATGTTTCCATAAAGCACTCAAAAGTGAGTGAAGTTCACATGGAGTTAACCCTGAAACAGTCCTAATTTATTTTTAATTTCACAGAACTTTATTATATATTGTGGTCAATTATGCCATGAGCCGCATGACTGATGAGACAATATAGCATCCTGTTAGCCTGGACAAGGACAGTAAGAGGGCATGAGGAGCCAGGGTAGGTGGGGTCCCTAAGACAGGCCTTCTGCCGATCTAAACCAACCTAACCTAAGCCAACAAGTCACTTTCTGACTCATGGTGATCCCGTATGGATCAGAGCAGAACTGTGGTCCATAGTTCCAATGGCTGATTTTAAGAACTGGATTACCTTTCTTCCAAGGCTCCTCTGGGTAGAATTAAAGGTCCAACCTTTCAAATAGAGACAAAGGCATTAATTGTTAGAACTACCCAGGAGCTCCTCTGTCGATCTAAATGGACAGAGGGTAGTTATGGTCAAGGCCACACTTGCTCGAGCACTTTAAGAAACCTTAAGGTGCCGCTAAATGCTCATCAAATACGAATGTTTACCCTTGTGCCCTTTGTATTTTTGTAAATGGAAGTCTCGGTGTGTGTATACACATTGTTCTGCTTGAGAACTTGTTCACTGAATGTTGTCCTAGCTTCCGTGAGTCCGATGCTTTCAATGTCGGCATGGCAATTGCTGTAGCTGATGGCACATTAGGGATGCCAAGGAAACCCCTTTCTGTGAATTGGCTAGCTCAGGAACTCCAGAGATGGATTCACACTCCATAAAGCTCGTTCTTCAAGGCCTAGCCGAGGTCTGCGGTAGAGGCAAACCCTTGCACCTGTGTACATCAAAGTTGTTTGAGTGAGGCCTCCACAGCAACTCTGTGTAACCAGGTGGGACACAGCCAGGTCTGCTTCATAAGGACTGCAATCCCTCTGTCATTAATCCCACCTGCTTTTGCCACATAGGAGGCAGTACAGGGAAGTAAGCTACCTATCAACCCTAATGCTACCTCCATGAACCCAATGGCAAGTGATCTGATGGAGGCTGTCGCATGAACCTCACCTGAGTCCAATAAACCTTTGATGAAATCAGCTAGGTGGCTCTCATGGACTGAGAAAAACATTGGACTAATGTGTTACTAACAACAACAACAGCAACAAAATTAAACAAGAAAACCTACAGAATTTGGAAGGAAAATAAGGTGAAATGAAATAGTAAGAAAGAATGGTAGTAACATATAACGAGCATTTATTTGGTCAGACTTTGTGTTAAATACTTTACATGCATCATCTCGGGCAATTCTTGCAAAGACACTGTGAGATGAAAACTATTATAATCCCAACTTTTCATGAGAGGAAATTGAAATGCAGACAAGTCATGCTTAAGGCTTCATGGCTTGGAAGTAGCAAAGAGGGAATTTGAACGCACTTTTTCTGCCTTGAGAGCCTGCCTTCTTAACCACACTGTAAAAAAAACACACTGTGAGAAAGAGCCAAGGTCCTGAGATGCTCAGAGAATTCAACAAGTACACATATCTAAGGAGGCATAAAGAGGAATACTCACTAAAAAGTTTTCCAACCAATTTTAGCATTTCAAATGTATTTAAATAATACTTTAATGGCTAAAGCTCAGTGCAACCCGCCTGGCGAATTCCCCGTATTTCCCTGTGTTATAATGAATTTGATTTATTCATATGCAGACTCCTAGTTTGGGCAGTGTTCGTCATCACACAGTACGAATCAATGTGACACTCCTCTGGATCTCTGAGGGTCCTCTTCTAAAATGCAATGAGCATTTTGGCAATAGAGATACAGATAGTAGCATCATCTGAAGTCATTTAGCAATGAGAGCAAACCTGATAGGATGGCATATATTTTCATCACAAGCAACATATTAGGCATATGTGTCCACAAGTGGCTCAGCTGGTATAGTGGGTGGAGAAGAAACAGATCACTCCTCAGCCACTATGTGCAGAAACATTTATAAGTTGCATTAGATCTTAGGAAGGACATCAAGCAGGAAAAAAATGTGTTCTTCCTTCCTGTGCAAACTTCCCAGTAAATGCCATTCATCTGAGTTTGAGCATAACAGTGAATAGTGGGGAGTCGAGTTATTCCCAGCACAGACCCTCAAAGCATGTTGTTAAATGACCAAATGGCAAATGGCAAAACAAGACTAGATATGGATTTCTTTCTTTTGGGGGGAGCAGTTGCAGTTGCATACATCTGTGCCCTGGATTGGATACCAAAGTATGATTTGTATGTCTAATTGAATCCAGAATGAGGGCCCAAGATGGCTATTTCCCACACCGGTAGCCATTCCTTTCAGATGCGTAGAGAATCAATAGTTCATGTGCATGAGGACCCTATATCTCATAAGAGATTTGGTGGTGAGTGTAGTGAGACTCAGAGATGTCTCAACTTTCAAGATGAATTCCCCCTCTAGGGAGAAAACACACACATGTTATGAGTCTCCTGTGGCTGCTCTGACAAATCACCACAAACTTGGTGGCCTCAAACAGCTCACTTTTGTTTATTCTATGACAGTTCTGGATGCCAGAAATCTGAAATCAGTATCACTGGGCTACCCTGGACTTTTAACTAAAGGTTGGTGGTTCAAACCCACCAGTTGCTCTATGAAAAATTGATGAAGCTGTATACTCTCCTAAGATTTATAGCCTCAGAAATCCTCACTATGAGTCAGGATCAACATTATGGAAGCATTGTTTTGTGGGGGGAAGGGGGTGGGGGGAAGGTTTGGCTGAAATGAAAAAATGTTGTCGGGGCTACACTCTCCCAAAGGGTCTAAGGAGAGATCAGTTCCTCGACTTTTTTTCAGCGTATGTTGGCTGCCAACATTCTTTGGCTTGTGGCCACATCACTCCAGTCTTCAAGACCAGCATTTCAAATCTTCTTCTGTTCAAACTTCACATGGCCTTTTCTTCTGTATCTGGAAAATCTTCCTCTGCCTCGTCTATAGGGATACATATAATCACATTTTTAGAGCTCCCAGATAATCTTCCCAGCTCATGATCCTTAACTTAACCATTTCTGTAAATACCTTCTCACATAAGGTACTATTCACAGGCTTCAGGATTAAGACCTGATTTTTGGTGGAGGGTAAGCAATTTCCTATTACTTAGTCTACCATAAGGTCAAGCCTAGGAGCCTTCAGGAGAATGTTCTCCCAACTAGGCCCCCAGGGACTTGTGCTACCATTGTGGGCAGGGTAATTTGCTCAATTTAGGTGTTAAATGTACAACTGCTATTTAAATGAACATTTTAATGTTATTAACCTATCTAGGAAAAATATATGTTTGCACACAATTCAACTACTTTGCATGTTATAGATCTTCCATGTAATTGAGTCCTAAAATAATTTGTGTTTTCTTGAAGCATAGCTTTGATTTAGGTAATGCTGTAAAAATGTATATGCACATATTTATGTGGAAATACATTACAAAATGCTAAATTTAACAGACATTTTTTGAGGTCTGGTTCATCGGTGGCTTCCGCTCCTATCATCCTGGTGTTTGCACAGCTGGTAACTGTAAATTCAACATGAAAACAGTATTTGAAAATCCAAAGACATTTCACTGAGCAAGGGAGTGAATATGTCATTGCTGAATTTTGTGATGATCTATATTCTTGGCCTGTTGACTTACAGGGTGGGACGCGGTGGGGGCGAGGGTGGGGGGACGGGTAGTGGCTACAGCATCACTTTTACATAGGTCTCTAATGTTGGCCCAGCTTGTCATGGCACATGGTACTTGAATCCTATCCAGAGATTTTTTTTTCCTGATCTACCTACAGAGAGGAACACGGAGTCACCCTGCTCACTTAAGGAATAGGCATAATCCTGGCACTTGGGAAAGATCTTTTGAGATTTCAGAGTTCAGCTACCACTTTGGTTAACCTCAGTTTCCAAAGTCTGTGCTTTGAAGGCAAAGGATGCTATCCTCGGCATCAGATCAAATGCTCATTTGAACACCCATCTTGGTGACAATGGACTCCATGTCTTTTCCCTCACATGCCTTTATCAGCAGTGGTCCTGGGCACACCCTTCTCTAATGGCTGGATGAAGGAATCTCTTCTGGAAGAGCAGCCCTTGGGCACCATTGGCAAGACCTTATGATGAAGAAACTGAACTGATGCTTCCTCTTCAGCTTCTGAAGGATTTGGGATAATTTGTGAAGGAAAATGCCCACAAGGTTACAAACAACAACAACCTCTTTGTCCTCACCCCTGCCAATCCCTCAAAAAGTACATGTTCTCCTTCATAAGGCACCCACAGGGCCATCGTTCAATGGCTAATAATCGACTCCAGATTGATCTTGATTGGGAATTATACATACTTCTTAAGAATAATGAATTCTGAGGATTTGTTCTTTCCTTGCTCTCAGAGACATTTGAATTTCGGGAGAAAAAGTGACAAATGAACAGGACATTCTAATTGCCATGATGTGCTTTTTTCCCATTTTGATGTTGCCTGAACCACACAAATGTTTGTTCCTCTTTCTTCATCACTTCTCATGGTCCAGGAAGAACATTGTGACCAAAGGGAAAACAATACAAAACAAAACAAAACAAAAACAGAAGGGGAAAAAAAAGTTAATTTTGGATCACTCCATGTAGCTTCCAAAACCTGAGATAAGATGCAGCGCTGACTGCCCTCTGTGTTCACAGTTACAGGAGGAGCCGTGCCACCCATGAGGACGGCATCCATGGAGCAATTATTTTCCTTGAGTCTTCAATAAAGCAAGACACAAGGAAGAAAATGCCATCAGAGCCTAGGATTTTCAACAAGGTGGAGCAAAGCTTGCTATTTCAAAACATGACATTCCCCACGGCCAGCCTCCCAAAGAGTCCTTAGAAAGAGGGTCGCAGTCCCACACCTCCAAGTTTATACCAGAAGCCGTGGAGTCCAGGAGCAGAGAGAATAGGGAAGAGAAAGGGAAAAAGGGAAGAGAAAGGAAGCAAGATACAGGAGGAGGGAGACAATTTGCAAATATAGTTCGGAAGAATAGGCATGCCATCATTCTGATGTTTACAGAAACCTGGACTTCTCTAGTGATGGGGACATACACACAGATAACATCTAATCATTTCACAAAGGACGACAGGAATGAGTTAAAGAGCTAAGGTCAGCGAGAACGCCTCTCATCAAGAGAAAGGCGTCACATTCATTGAAAGGCTAAGCTCTACTTGTTTCTTCCAGGTGCTGGAAAGAAGCCCGGTGAAGTCCATTGACTTCCCTGCTTTGTTCTTCAGCACATGACTGACGTGTAAGCCAGCAAGATCCCGACGCAAGGCCCAGGTAATAGTCTGAGTGGAAAACACACATCTGCTACTCTATTCGATAGCTGAGGTTGAGCAACGCCAGTTGGTGTTTAAGGAGCTCTGGTGAAACAGTGGTTAAGCACTTAAATGCTAACCTAAAGATGGGTGGTTCAAGGCCCCCAGAAGCTCTGGAAGAGAAACGGCTTAGTGAGGAACTGCTTCCATAAGGATTTCAACCTAACAAAACCCTGGGGGAGAGTTCTGCTCTGTTGCTTCGAGTCACTAAGCATTGGAAATGGATTCTACCATGAAGAACAATAGCAGTAGTTGTTCAAGTGCACCAAGTGGGTGAAAGCCCAGAGCCAAATGCAGAAGACCCCTCTCAGCCCCCGTCAGATCACCAGTTTTTAAACTTTTTATGCACGATAGGGCAGTAATTGAGGTTAATAGCCAATGAAAGACACACGCATAAGCTCTTTTTAAGTTGGTTTAGTGAGATGGTTCCAGCACGGAGATATTTTCCCAGGGGCACCACGGTGATTTGTTCTCCTGGCTGATGAACTCCTTTCTTTTATGGGCTATGCACAAGCTAATGGGGCTAATTGTTATTGCTCCAGCGAAGGAAGCCTTGAACAAGTCCGGCCTCCTGCACGAATGGCCAGATCCATTGTCTCCTTGTGTTCTGCTTTTCCCACACTTTGGAAGCTTTACCGCGGAACCCCAGTTTGAAAATATACAGAAATATGGTTACCACAAGTGGAGGTTGGCAGGCCCACTCTGCTCAAGAGGGGTTTTGTTTTCTGACACAGAGAAGAAAATGATTTCAGAAAAAGAATCCTTAGCCCTCGGCAGCGCCCAGGCGCTGGCTTGCCAGCTTCAAAGCCGTTTACAAGCTGTAATTCATTACATGCAATAATCATTGGAGGCCAGTGGACCGGCCTCTGCAGGGAGAGGGGCCAAGTCCTCCAACCCCACCCTCTTTCCCTTTGTGTTCCCAGCAGAGGGGCGGCATCAGGAGCTCCCACGAGGCGGCCGCCTGCTGATGGCCCCCTGCCCATGCCTGCTTGGCTCCCTCTGTCTGGGCTCCACGCACCACTTAGCCATGGGGTACAGGCTCTTCTCTCCTCCCGGCTGGGGGCTGTGTTGGTCTGCCTTTCACAAGACAGAGAAGCTGGCTGTCATTTTATTTCCTTTAGATAACTGAAAAATTACCTAATCATGGGGTCCGACCAAGTCTGGCCTCTTTTCTCTTTTGTGTCTCGTGGGACGGATTCCTCTCTGCCTCAAGAGAAATAAGATGAAGTATCCGACATGTTGGTCACCAGGAGACAAAGGCAGGCTGGCCTCACAGCATGTAAGGTCCACTGCCACCCCAGCCAGCTCTCATCACCACCGGACCCTTGCCGAGCAGCAGAATCTGCAGAGAGGGTGTGGGCCTTGCTGACCAGGACCGGTGGTACATCGAGGTCTCTGGAATGGGAAGTCAGAAGTCTATGGGGCTCCCATCTGAGCCATGCATCATGGGGAGGCTCTGTTTCTTCCCCCTGCCCTCCTTCCAGACCTTGTGTTCCAAAGCGGAAAAATAATAATAATAAGGTACTCGCACAACCCAAACATAGCATATTAAATTTCACAAGGCAATGCTGCATTAATTTTTACAGTTCTCTCCTTCCAGTTTCCTTTGCTTTCCTTAACTCTGTCCACTATTCTAGGGGAAAAAGGATAAAATCTGTCCACTATTCTGGAAAAAAAGTATAAAATCAAAACTCAATGCCGTCAAGTCAGTTACAACTCGCGGTGACCCCATGGGACAAGGTAGAACTGCCCTTTGGGGTTTCAGAGTCTGAAATCTTTATAGGAGTAGATGCTTCATCTTTCTGCCATAGAGCAGCTAGCGGGTGCAAGCCACTGACCTAGAGGTTAGCTCAGTGCTTAGTCCACTGTGCCACTAGGACTCTTTAAACAAACCAACCAATCGGTACTTTAATATCTATACTGTGAGAAGACATATTTGGTCTATTTCTAACCGCTAATCATTTCTGAATGGCAGCCAAAACATTCACGAGTTCCATGCACAGAAAAATTGTAAAGGTGAACATTGGTGCCAGCATCTTTATGGCTGGTGTTCATGCGGGAGACAGACGTGTCCCCTCCCCCAACTGAGCCCTGCCTCTTTTCTCTCCTTCACTGTCTCTACCTCTCCTCACCCACCCCACTTCTTTCCAACGCTCTGTTGCGTTTCTTCCTGTTCTCTTGGTTTCCTCCCGAGTCCGATGTTTCTCCAGCACTCTCTGTTGCTCCTCAAAGATCTATAGCTTACCCTATCTTCAAGGCCCAGCACAATTTCCACGACCTATGTCACACAATTAGTTTGTAAAGAGGCAATGGCTTGCCTTGTGCCCTCCCTCCACAAGTGATTGCTAGAGACAGGTTCCTTCTAGACCATCAAAGGACATGCATGATAGGAGGGGGCTTCAAAAAAATTGTTGAAAGATTGAACTAAAGATAATGGACTTTTTCCAAGGATTTTTGAAGCCCTCACCATACCTTTATTTGGGTTGTTATTTACTGCGGTCTAGTCAGCCTCAGACTCATGGTATCCTGATGCACCACAGAATGAAACACTCTTGTTCTGCAGCACTCCCCCATCCGTTTCTGCTCAAACTATGGTGCTCCTTAGAAGTTTTCATTGGCTGATGGTTAGAAGTAGACCACCTTAGTCTGAAGGCGCCACTGAAACTTGTTCAGCACCATTGCAGCACACAAGCTTCCACGAACACATGGGAGTCATTACCCAGAAGTGAAATCCGGGGTCCACAAGTTGTCGTTGTTTTTAGATGCCATCAAGTTGGTTCCAACCCATATCGACACTATGCACAACAGGGCGGCACAACATTGGTGGCCCTGAGCCATCCTCATTGCCGTTCCTATGCCTGAGCTCATTCTGGCAACCACTGTGTCCACAGAGAAGGGGAGCTCTGCCACCGATGTACCCATAGCCCCATGTTGCCCACTGGTGCCCCAGTGGAAAATCACTGAGGCAAATGGGCCACTGCTTTCAGCTGACTTCATTTGATTCTGTTGTGGAACCAGACTCCTGCCTCCAAGTTCAAACTTATTCCACCTTTCAGCAAGTTCTTTTACAAGGTGCCCTTGCTGTCTCTTTCTTCCCCTTCTCTCAGATTCTGTGCTTCACTGCTCGCGTGACTGGCTCGAGTCCCTCTAACACACAGCACACAGACATGTCCACCAGCACATTCATAGTGAAACACCGTCAGTTCGGGGGATGTTAAATGGCACCAACATGACCGTACAAACATACTACATGGAAGGAATGGTTAGCGATCCAGGATATACTTACATTAAATCATTATTTCTTTCAAAATACATTCAAAGGCAGAGAAAACCCGCATGAATACAATGAGTCACCTCTCCCCCTGAATTATTTAAGAGCAAGTTTCTGAGATGACGTGCCCAAATTCCCAAACACTTTTGTATGAAATGCACACATCACCAGGACATGGGGGATCTCGATAAGAACGTCTGAAATCAGACATCCACACTGATACAGTATTAGAATCTAATCCACACATCCACTCCAGCTTTTCTAATTGCCCATCAATACTGTGTGTGGCAGCAGGATCCAGTCCAAAGACATGCGTTAGATGTAGTTGTAATGTTTTTATTCTCATCCATCTGGAAGGATTCTTCTCTCTTACCTTGGTGTTCATGATCTGAACACTTCTGAAGAGGAGACTGGCTGATTATTTTGTAGAAATAACTCATCATTAAATCCCAAACCCATAAAACCAAACCCACTGGCATTGAATTGATTCTGACCACAGTGGTCCAGTGTAGGTAGGAGTTTTGAGGCTGTAAATCTTTCCTGGAGCAGCCAGTCGCATTGTTTTCCGGAGCAGCAACTCGTGGGATTGAACCACCAACCTCACAGTTAATGATCCAGCATTTTAATATCAGATAGTGTATTTGGGGGCAGGAACATCACAGTATGTATGCTCTCTTTATTTATTATGTGCCACACAAACGTGTCCAATTACTTGTGATATTGCCTTGAATCACCGGTGTTTATATGTGCTTGTGTCTCAACTATAATGTTACTCCCCGCTTTCCTGTATAGTTGGTAGGTATTTGTGGTGCAATGCTTCGTGACCATGTGAACAGTGCATTCCTCTACAGACATTTTCCCTTGTCTTTTTGCATTCATTGATGGTTTTTAGCTAAACAACCATGATGCTTGCCATTTGGTGATTTTCTAATTCTGTGATTCCTTCTCCATAATAATTGGGATTCTACTCCGAGAAACCATTTCCTCAGTTATTTATTTGTTTACTTTTAAATGTAGCAATTTATGGCAGTACGAATGATTTAAAGCAGTATGGACTAATGAAGTTCTGTTATGTAAAATGAGTCACTATGAATTGGAGCTAACTCAATGACACCTAACAATGGTGACATTATTATTTACTGTGATCTTTAAATGTTGACACATTTGGCCAGTAAAAGCCTCTTTAAGCTGGCTTCTATGCATTTTTTTAATATGCAGCCTCATTCTTAGAGCATTTCCTTACTTTTGAGCACAAAAATATCTTTCAGGCTTATCTCTTGTATTTCTAGCCCAGAACTGGATAAAGCTGTAGTTGTTCCTCTAAGTCAGTGGCTCCCAACCTTCCTAACGCCGTGATCCTTTCATACAGTCCCTCATGTGGTGGTGACCCCCAAGCATAAATCATTTTCATTGCTAACTGTAATTTTGCTACTGTTAGGAATCGTAATGTAAATATCTGATATGCAGGGTATATGTTTATTATTACAAATTGAACGTAATTAAAGCCTAGTGATTCATCACAAAAACAATTTATAATTATAGTTCATGAAATGTCATTTTACCTCCAATACTACTGCTTCAACACAGCAGCTGCTCTCTACACAGTAGCTGCTCTCTACACATGTGTGACTGGTCCTCATAAGTACATTATGGCATCAACCCTGTCACATACACCTGTATTTGTATGGGGTGTATGTGATGGGGTTGATGTGATGATGTCATCACATGGGTACTCATATATGTGGGCATATCTGCATGTGGGCAGACCCACCTGGAGACGGATAGAGAAACAGTGTCTCGGTTCCTGAGACCATTGGAAATATGTGTTTTCTGATGTTCTTAGGCGACCCCTGTGAAAGGGTCATTGAAACCCCAAAGGGGTCATGACCCACAGGTTGAGAACCGCTGCTCTAAGTAACTCTGATATATTTTAGTGGCAAATGGTATCCAAGATCTGGACCCTAATTTTGCTCGTGGCTTTTTAGATTTTGCTATTATCATTCACCTTCAGTGGACAGAGTTGGAGACATGTATGTATGTACATATATTCATGTACATACTACATCAATTCATATCTATATTCATTCATACGGAAACAATATCTCTGCCTATATTTATTTATACCTCCCATTTGTGTTGCATGAATAATGAGTTTACATAAATATACCAATGTTCAATTCAAAACCACAGGATCCATTTTAGATTTCTCCCTTAATGTATCCAGAGTGTCTTTTGCTGACCATGAAACAAAACCCCATTATTGTAAAAAATGTTTACTTTGGGGGCCAATTCTCCTTGCATGCAGTGAATATCCCATTGCACTGGGACCTCCACCCAGATCCCTTCTTCATCCTGCTTGGACTCCTCTGCTGCATGCTGACACCCTATGTGGGGGAGAAGGGAGGAAAGAAGCTAATTTTTAAGATGATCCATTTAAAGCTTTCACATAACACAAGCCTGGAGCTCCAGAGGTTGGGTGATCCACTTTGGAAAATGTTGATGTTAAATACAATACTCAGATCATTTTCAGAATCAAAATATTGCCACTCACTCAGCAAATACATGTTACTTTCAGTATCTCGGACTGCTTGGAATTAAAGCAATAAAGAAGACACAGTTCCTACCCTCAGAATTTACAGTCTAATAGAGAAGGCAGACAAGTAAAAGAATAATTCACACACTGTCATTGAGTTGATTCCAACTCACAGTGCCCCTACGAGACAGGGTGGAACTGCCTCTGTGGGTTTCTGGGACTGTAGCCTTTTACAGGGGAACCCTCATCTGTCTCCCATGGAGCAGCTGGTGGTTTCAAACTACTGATTTGTGGATTACAGCCCAACATGTAACAATGCACTACCATATTCTCAGTCAGTAGTATGTAAGCGCAAAGCAAGGGTTGACACTGCAGGGACACGCAACGTGAGCTACATGGTGGACCATGCACCTTTCCAGGCTCCATAGTGCAGAGGGTCACTTGCTATCGTGCCTCTGCCCTCTGGATAGTGCTAATAGACCATTTCATCCAGATTCACTATCTTTTATCGTTCTTGCAGTCCACAAACGTCTTGTTGGGGTTGGCTTTAACAATTTTGTTCTTTCATTTGTCTTCATTCAACCAAAAATTCATAATCTACTAATTCACAGGGGATAAATTGTTTTCATTGGTAGTCTTTTAGGCTAATGTATTTCTGAAGACTTCTTAGGCAGGCAGCGTTGATATGTCTCTAAATTACATTATAGGGGCTATGTCACATAATTATGTCAATTGTTGCTGCTTTTAAATTTCTATAAATTTGAACATATAAGGTCAGTGCTCTCTATACGTTCCTTGAAAATACAATTAATTTTCACTCTGAATTTGTTTGTTTGTTTTTTAAGTGAGTTGTTAGGAATACTGAAGAACAATGTGTTACATTAAAAAACAAACAAACAGAAACACTCCTAATCCATCTTGGCTTTGTTTCTAATATTTTCAGCAAAGAGGCTGTAGTTTGCATCTAATCCAAAGGTGATGGTCTGGTTTTCAGGGTTAAACTAATGATATGTTATTATGAACCCTGTCCTTAGATTTAGAGTAGATTTTATTTGAACTGTTTTCAGGCATAGAAACCTCTCATTAAGTGGAATATTGCAACATAAAAGTACATAAGACAAAACCTAAAACTTATCATAGCACTTGCCGATGCACAATAGTAGCAAAGAAGCTTAACAAAACTCTCCTTTTTGTCTGATTGGGGATAAAAGAGTGAAAGGGAGAAGACAATTTGATAACCATAATTGATATGCCTCATTTTATACATATTGAATTCTAGATTCCATAAACAGACACATCTCCTTTGCCCCATAATTGACATGCTTTAGGTCACTGAGACAATAACATTAGGGCTCCCAAACACGATGTTTACAGACCACATTTTTTATCTCAATGCAATAAGGCTAAATGTTGATATTAAAAGTAAACAACATGTAAACCACCACTTGATTAGCGAAAGACGCTTTTAAAAATAACTCTTGGGAGACAAAAAAAACAAAACAAAGAAGCCCCAAACCCCAAACTGTTATTAAAAAAATGCTTAGAAAGTAATGATAATGAGAGCATCATATTTAAAAATCTTCCCCATGGAATCAATGTTGTAACCAGAGGCATATTTATAACATTTAATGTATTTTTTCAAAGGGAGTAAAAATGAGTACACAAAGAATTCACTGAAGACATTGTAAAGAACCAAAAAAAGAGAATTTTCCCTAAAGGAGAAGCAAAAATGATTCAATTATAAACCTGAAAGAAGAGGGAAAAAATTGATAAATGTAGAGTTAAATAAGTCTATGATAACTAAAGTACTGGGGTTTTTAGTTAAAATATATACAGATAATTCACGGAAATTATATTTAATGTCCAGAAACAAAGTAGATGTATTTTATATACCAAAAATGTAGCATTTCATGTCAGTGAAAGACGATTCTATTATTCAATAAGTGGTACCAGGAAGCAGGCTAACTTCCAGAGAAGGGAGGTCAGATTTCAGCGTTACACCAGGTACCTTCAAATTACAAATGGATTAAAAAAATGACCTATTTATGAAATCATACATACAGCAAAAAAACCTTCCTAAATAGCATGAACTATAGATGCCCTAAGTTATAAAGATTAATACGTTTGACCAAATGATATTATAGGCCAAAATAAAACAGGACAACTAAGAAAGTGCTTGCAGCATATAGCACAAAGAGATGATATCCCAATATGCAAATAGTTCTCCTGGAGCAATGAAAAGCAGGAAGACTCCATTTATGGGCTATGTGTATGTGCACGTGTGTTTGTGCCATTGATAAATATAAAAATTAACGAATACTGTGTAAAATATCAAATCACGGTAGTATCCACAAAGATTCGTATTAAAATAAGATTCCATGCTTCAATTTGGCACATAGCAAAGAGCCAGTGTATGCATCTCCGACACTGTACACCTCTGGTAGGAATAGCAGAAATAAAGTTTAGGACAATCACTCTAGAGAGCAAAATGTCAATAAGCAAGAAAATTTTAATGTTCCTTTTTTTAGCTCTAGGCATGTATTTTAAGAAAATAATAACGAAGGGGAACAAAGACTTTGGCGTAAATTTTATCATTTAAGCATTTTGAGATGACCTAAATGTCCAACAATGGAGATCTAATTGAGTGAACTATTGCCATTTAAAAGAATGAAATATTACTCAACTATTAAAGTTATTTTGCAGAAATATATAATGCTAAGTGAAAAGGGCAAGATACAATGCAATATGATTCTTCCTTCAAATACAAAAATATATAAACACATAACAATACACAACTCATATATATGAGAAAAAATGATCAGGCCAGAAGAGTTTATATCAAATTAACATATTAGCAACAGTTATTAATAGCTATTAATAGTGATTTTCATTGAGAACATGGACTCTTTTGAAATCAGAAAAAAATCACTCTTAAAGATGATTTGAGATATGTATTAAATTCCAATGAATAATAATTAATCAATTGAAATGGTGATTCAAATCCTTTCATGTCAGTTACTGATTTTCTTTTTGGTTGCATTCCCCACCACCACCACCACCAAAAAATTGTTGGTAATGAGCTTGACTCACAAACCCAAGTGTGATCTTTTTGGCCCTCCTTCTTCTCACTCCCCTCCCTACCCATCCAGCCCACCTCCTCCAGCCCGCGTCTTCACAGAACTCAGCTGAACACTGGCACAAGCAAAGCTTCCTTGGGCCTCTTTCTTGGGTTCTTGGAATCGGGAAAGCGGCTGTGAAGCTCCATCTGGATCTGAGGGTCTGACAACAGCGCCAGTCCTCCTCCCCAGCCCCTGGGGCAGCTTACCCACCAGCAGAGTTCTTCTCCTTTCTGGCACCTCCTGAGCCCCAGCCAGCCCCGAGCCGGTGGGAACTTCATGGCTGCCATGGAAAGGAAGTCAAACTGAGAGTGCAATTTGCTCAGGACAGAGTGTTCATGGCACAGCAAGAAGGACAGCGGTGGCGATGGTTGTCACGATGCATGTGTCCATGGCTGACAGCAGAGGACCATGAAAAGAAGGCCATGACTAACCACAGTTTCTAACTTGAGCCTGGAAGAATTCTTCCACAGTCAGACAAGGATCTCACGGAAAGAACCAAGTTGAGTTGTGTAGAGCAAAGCTAAGAAGACATCACCACTCTTCCCTAGACACATGGCCTGGCCCTGCATTGCTTCTGTGGACGTCTCCAGGGGGAGGAAAAGCAAATGGAAACTTGTGGGAATGCAAACGGGATGGGTTTTAGGTCACAAAGTTGATCATTTTGAAAGGCTCTATTAATCTTTGAAGCTTTTACCGACTAGCTCTGTCAAATAATTTCTAAGAGCCTTAATACACTCAGTTCATAGCAATTCATGGGAATAGATTTGCTAACTTGCCTGGCAGACTTTCCAGAGCAAACAGATCCAGATCATGATGCTAAGGGGCCACTTGTGAGCTTTGGGGCCCAGAGGAAGAAGGCTAAAGCCAAAGGGGGATGGTCACAAATAGGGTGAAGGGGTTCGGAGACATAAGCTTGCCCCTTTTGTCCTTTGGGTCAGCTCTAGGCTTGGGGTTTCTGCCTGGCTTCGGTGCTTTTCTGAAGATACACACATATACAGCGGTGTGTATATGGGCAGACTAGGAGCTTCTGACTGGATAAGCCTGGTGGCCAGGCTCAGGAGAATGGGGCTCAGCTGGGAAACATCAGATCCCTGTTCTGTACTCAAAGTAATAGTATAAGCTCGACTATTTGGAAGGAAATTTAATATACAATTCATTCTAATGAATCCATTCATTTTCATGTTTCAATTTGAAGATATTTCTTGAGTGGCACGCACTCAACTGTGCTTTGTCTACGACTGTTCTTTCTCCCTTATCATTGATCAAACCGCATGTGTCTAATGTCCTAGCTATACTGAAATCCTTCTTCAGGAGTATAGGATGGATGGTGACTGGCATGATGAGAAGCCAACATTATTGAATATTATTAGGTGTTAGACAAGGTGTTGATACATATTTATTGTTATGTATCCATGCTCCTAGATGTCATATTATTTGAACTTAACCTTGTGAGTGGAGTATCCCAATACAGAACTTGTACCTAGAAGAAGAGGTGGTGATTCCAGCAAAACAAAGGCCTACTGAGAAGTTGAAAATCAAGAAAGGTATGCATCAGACTTGTGTCTTTCACCATATTTGTTCAATTAGTATGTTGAACAAATCATCTGGGAACAGGACTACATAAAGAAGTACATAGCAGCAGGATTAGAGAAAGATTCATTAACAACCAGCGATATGCAGATGATGCAACTTCGCTTGCTGAAAATGACAAGAACTGAAAGGACTTACCGATGAAGATGAAAGACTACAGCCCCGAATATAGATTAGAACTCAACATAGTAAATCCTCACAAATGAGCCAATGAGCAACATTATGATAAACAGGGAAAATATTGAAATGATCAATGATTCCACTGTACTTGGGTTCACAATACACATCAATGGAAGTAGCAATCAAGAAATCCAAGGAGGTATTGTGTTGGGCACGTCTGTTGCAAAGGACCTTCCAAAATGTTAAGGACCAAGAATGTCATTCTCTATGCATTCCATTTCATTTTTAAGAACTTCAGACTTTCCTACATTCATACTTTGTACATTCCAGGTTCCAACTATTAATTGGTGTTTGTAGCTGTTTCTTCTTCTCAGCAAATCAAAGTCTCCAAGGTTTTATACCCATGGGCTTTCCTCCATCCACTTCATGATGGTTGACTCTACTTGGAGAAGGCCGATCTTCCTCAGTCATTTTTTGAGTGCCTTGTGACTTAAGGAGCGCATCTTTTTGGCACTATCTGCGAAGGTTTTTGCTTCCACTCATTATGTGTTCTGTAACTGATAATATTTCAACGCCATCCATAGGGCTTTCAGTAGTCAATTCCTCTGAAGTGGACAGCCTATTCCTCCATTGTGCTCTGTTCGTATTCTGGAAGCTCTACTGAAACCTGTTCACGTTGGTTGAGCCTGCTGGTATTTAAATACCAGTGACAAAGCTTCCAGCATCACAGCAACACACAAGCCACCACAGTACGACGGAGTGATAGATAAGTGGTGAAATTCTTCCTTCGTCTTCCTTAGCCCTTGTTCAGATTCCATGAAGCCTGTGAAAATGTCATTGCTTTGGTCAGGTGCACCCTAGGCTCAAAATGACACCTTTGCTCTTTAACACTTAAAAAAACCAGGTCTTGTGCAGCAGAGTTTGCAGATGCGATGTCATTTTATTTCTGACTACTGCTTCTATGGGAATTGAATTTGACAATAAATAAAACAACATGGTTGACAACTTCAAAATTTCAATACTTATCATGATGTACCAATAAGTCTAGATGTGAGGATTTTTGTTTCCTTTACATTGAGGCAATCTATACTTTAAGGACTCTTAACTTTCAGCAAATATGGTAATGCCATCAAAATATCACAGGTTGTTGACGAGCCTCCCTCCAGTTCTAATGCCATATTCTTTGTATAGTCCATGCTCTTAGATTATTTACTCAGTACACAGATTAAATAAATCTGGTGAAAACACAGCCTGTGATATTCTGGTGGCATTACTTTTAAGAAAGTACATACCCTTCTTAATTTCATGGACACATCCATAGAATCCTTGAACACTGTAACTCGAGTTACAGTGTAACTCGAGGCCTGGTTTATTTCTTGAGTCCTTTCAGTTTGAGAAATCCTGAATATTATTTCCTTTTGATATTTTGACTCTAGGTCTTTGTTCATTTTGTTATAATGCTTTTCTTTGTCTTCTCGAAGTGCACTTTGGAAGGTGCTGCCCAGCCCTTTCCCTTCATCTTTTCTTTCGTTTCCTTCAGCTTCTCTTCATTCTAGAGCAAGATTCAGAATCTCTTCCGACATTCTTCCCAGTGTTTAAAATGACCTTTCATTTTATTCATGTCTGACATTCTTGATGTCGTTCTACAGCTCATCTGGTCCACAGTCCTTAGTGTTCAATGACGCAAAACTGTTCTTGAGAAAGTCTCTAAATTTAAGTGTTCGCCAAATCTTCTGTCTTCCCTTTTCATTGTTCAGCGTTCACATGTATTTGAGGTGATTGAAAACACCATGGCTTAGATCAGGTCACTTTTCGTCATCGTGGTAGTTAGATTTTGTGTCAAGTCAGCAGGGCCAGAATTCTTAGCGATTTGGCAATGAGGCTTTCCACATAATGTGATATAAAATCATCAACTCCAGGATGGGCTCTGCTGTCAGCTAAGCAGTTATCTAGGTTATAACCCTGAGTGTGGCCTGTTTGATATTTAAATAGACACTGTTGAGAGTTTCACTCTCTTGCTGGCCTTGACCCTGTCTCTGTTGTATCACTCTCTGGTTCTTGATGTAATGGCCTGCCATATTGCCTGCTGACCCTAGAACCATCAGAGCCAGCTGACCTTGGATTCACTCAACTCTGCCACCCACAGGCCTGATATGCTGACATTCATCAGTCTGTTGCTTCCTTGCTTTGCATTCCTGCTTCCTGGTCCATTAGCCACAGCAGGTGCATGGTTCAGGAGTAGCCTCCAACTTAACATCTGACCCATGGACTTGAACCAGACTGGATTCACACCCTCCTAAAATGGTGTGAGCCATTTTTCTTGCTATAAACTTGTCTTTTAAAAACTATCTATACAAGTGTCACTGGTTTTGCACAGAGCTTCGTAAACTGTGGTTTAACTCATATGGGGGTCCCTTAACGGAATGTGGAGGGGGTAAAAAAATAGCATTAGTGAAAGGTTTCTGAACATGCAGCAACAAAAACTTAATTCAAAATCACATGTGTAATGAATCCAAGGTGCTTCTGGCAGTGCTTGCCCCTCTTGCATGGAACAAGTTGAGTGCAGCCTTGGTTCTAAACACACAATAAACACTTGTAGTCACTATGCAGAGATGGCCAGAACTGACCTTGCTAGGGGAGAGGGACTTGTAGTATCTTCTTTGCTCAGTTGCAGGGATGGCTAGGGCTTGGCTTGCTAGGCATGGGGGGAGGGATAGCCAGGACCTTCCTTAATGGATCCCAGAGACCGTTAGAGTCTTGGCAGGGAATGGCTGTGGCCAGCTTTGACAGGCTGTGGGACACCTAGGGCCTACCTTGCCCTACCTTGCCAGGACTGGAGTCTACCTTGCAGTGGGGCAGGGATGCCCAGGACCTTCCTTGCTGGGTGCTTTGAGGCCTGGGGCTTTATATATAGGAGTGGGGGACAGGGACAACCCTGATCCTCCTCCTAATTGGACCCCAGGGACAGCGGAGGCCATCCTTACTGAGGATTAAGAACTTGGGCAGGTTCCTTTTTAATACTCCTGATTTATTTATTTATTTGCCTCTTGGTTAAGAAGTTGATGATCATTAGACAGTTGAAAATCAACTGCTCTTGTGTCAGTTCGCAGTGACTGTATGTGTGTGACAGTAGAATCGTACTCCATAGAATGTTCAGTGGTTGATTAGTCCTAAGCAGATCACCAGGCCTATTTCTGAGGTGCTCTGATACAATTGAACTACCAACATTTTGGTTAGCAGCCAAGTGCATCAACTGTGTGCACCAGCCAAGGGTTCCATAATTCAAGGAAGTGCAGAAGAAGAAACATGAATCTTGAGTTTTCAGAACATTTTCCACAAAACCAAAACCTTTGGCTGTTTCTAGTTAGCTCTGAAACGCTACCTAAGGTGTATCTCAGTCTAATTTTGTAGCAGGAGGAGCCCTGGTGGTGTAGTGGGCTACACATTGGGCTGCTAACTGCAAAGTCAGCAGTTTGGATCCACCAGTTTCTCCTTAGGAGACAGATGAGGCTATTAAAGATCTCCAGCCTCAGAACCCAGAGGGTTAATTCTACTGTGCCCTCAAGGGTTTACCTGAGAGAGAGTCAACTCAACGACAGTGTGGTGGGGTTCTTTGGTCCGTTTGTGTATGGTTTTCTGAAAGGCTCCTGCTGAAGATTATCTTCTGTTTCATCAAGCAGAAGAAGAATTCCCTTCCCCCAGGGGTGTAGAAGAGGGATGTTAATGTGATATGGGTGCAGCTCTCTTTGAGGAATGGGGATCTTTGGAGAGAAGGCTGTGAGGAATGAGTCTCCTGCTGACACTTAGAAGGGGGTTCTGGTAACTGTTTTACACACGAATGCTCTGAAGGCCTGTCAGACAAAAGCTGGCCTGTCCTTGGCAGACCCAGTCATACTGTGCAATTGGCCTGGGTGGTTTCAGAAGGTGTTTGGCCAGTGCAAATGTGTGAGCTTGAAGACAGACGTGATTGCCAAATCCTACTCAGGCTCAGAGAAGTCAAAATGCCCTGGCATTCCAGTTCTGGTCATATTTCTCAAGTTCTACTTGAGTTCTGTGCTCGCAGTTGACTGGCTTTTTTGTATTTTGATTTTCATTAACACAGACGGCTTGCTGTTGGCAATGAGGCCTTGGAACGTCCTTGCTCGGGCTTAACATTTCAGCACATTTCACGTCGCCTAACGACAGAGAGGTGGTTTGCCAGGCAAGGACTTTAACACTTTCCCCCTAGAACTGGGTAGAACTCTCCCCAAGCAAACCTCAGCTAGTTCAAACAAAGCTTCTGTAACGGCAGTGGGAGAGAAACGCTACTATAAATACTTTTACAGGCTGCGTAGGTGATTTACAACCAGCTTTATTAATCCTATAAAAAGGCACAGCTGAACGCCTTTAAGTTACATGCATACAGATGACTAATTAAATACACAGTTAAAAGTCTTGACCCAGCACAATTCTGACCATTAAAGAAATAAGTCTTGAATTCTCCTCTAGGCAAACGTTTTTGGATGTGTTTGTGGGTGGAAAGGAATGGGACGGCGATGGGGGGGGAAGGCTGATGGTGACCAGGGAAAGCACAGGGGGGGGGGGGGTTGCTTTCTGCTGGCTCATGTTTAGCCCCCTTTTGCTACCTAGACTAACAACATAGCAGGCAGGATGGACCCATCCCTGCCAAAGACTACTTTCTTTGACCTCTGGGTCAGGCTGAGTCTGGATGAATTAAAGTGCCTTTAGATATCAAAAGAATAGACTAAACTTTTTAAACAGGGGGTCAGTTCACTGTCCCTCAGACCCACTGGAGGGCCGGACTATAGTTTAAAGAAAAACTATGAACAAATTCCTGTGCACACTGCACATATCTTATTTTGAAGTAAAAAAAAACAAAAGGGGGAAAAACACCCGGCAGGCAGCACGTGGCCCAAGGCCGTAGTTTGAGGACCCCTGGATAGATCATCCTAAGGAGCCCTGATGGCGCTGTGGTCAAGCGCTTGACTGCTAACCGAAAATGTCGTGCGTGGAGCCCACTAACTGCTCAGTGGCTGTCTACTTTAGCAAAGATTGGGGTCTTGGAGGCCCCATGAGGCAGTGCTTGTCTGTCCTCTGGGACCTCGGTGAGCTGGATTTGACTCAAGGGCAGTGGGTTTGAGTGTAGGTTTGGGATCCTGAATTCAGAAGGATCTCAGGGGTCTTGTTCACTCCTCTTAGTTTACAACCCATAGAAACAGAAACTCTGAGGTAAGAAGCGATTTCTCCCCAGTTACAGCACTGGTTTATGGCAGAGCCAGGTGCGCGGACCCACAAGTGACCTGTGGAACGTTCACCTTTCAGAGACACCATTTATTCCCAGCAGTGTTGCCAGGAGACACAACATATTTTGATGGGGGAAGAGGGGATTAGTGGAAGGCAAGTCAGGTAGGACATGATTCCAAAAGTGGAATTGTTTGCCAAAGCATTTATCAGAAACATAAAAGGCCCTTTCAGTTTTAAGGTTCTTGGAAGGGATTGGGAGGAGGGTGTGGCCTGCCCTTCAGAAGACAAGCCCCAACAATGTGTCCATCGGGTAAGTGGGGTTTTCTTTGTCGGTCATCTCCAAAAATCTGGCTCAGTAGGAAATATTTCAAACGCCCCAGGTAGTCTGTGAAGTGTAGTGTGAGAACACTGGGACTGAGTCGAGAGGTTGGACAATGCACCCGAGGGTCTGTTTGAGGCAGCCAATATAAACCCGCTTGCATTTAGCTCCTGAAGCAACCCACCAAGGTCAAGGATACCTCCATAGCCACAAGCTGCCCAATGAGAGACCCCTCCCACATCCGCATATGTACATGTGCGCGCTCTCTGCCTCGCGTGGTGCTCTCGTGACTCTCTGGCCATCTCCTCACCTTTCTTCCTTCTTCGTGCCCGAAGCAAGAAGCTTGGCTGTTGCTTTTGCCGAGAAACATTATTTGTCCTACTGTCGTTTACTGACCTGTTACCTCTTTCACCAGCTAATTCCTGTTCCTTATTTATATTTCATCTCAGAGTCACTTCCAAGTCAGGCAGGTCTCCCTGGAGGCCAAGGGTAGACTCAAGGCCCCCGTAGATGCTCCCAAAGAGGCTATTCAGATGCTTGTCATAGGAAGCCCTCATCACATTCTATCCAGATGGCCCCCTTGCTCGCTGGTTTTGCCCAGAGAGACTGGAGCATCCGTGAAAGCAAGAAGGGCGAGGAGCTGTTTCATTCACTGCCGTACCTCCAGCTCACATCACAGGGTTGGGCCTTTGAAGAATGCTTGGTAATTAGTGAGGGGGCTTCCAAAGTTCAGGGAAAATAGAATTGAAAGGTAATGTAAACTTTCCACAAAGTTTTTGAAGCCCTCTCCTCCGTGTTAAACTCCAATGTTAAACTTGCCACTGCTTCCCATATCGGAAAACAGACTTGTAGGATATATTGATGTTTTGGTTAGACTTTATAAAAGTAATTATCTCACCCTAGAAACTGTTATATACAAGAAAATGATGGAATAATGTCAGTAATTGCTGGTTAGTCAACAATCGCTTCCCGTGTGAAAGGTGGAAGTCACAGCAAAATAAAAATATCTCACCTTTCTCCACATCCGGGATACGTTCACATCTTGTAGTGCTTAGGAAGTCAGGTAGATAGAGTAATCTAGGTTCTTCATCTTCTCCACCTTGGGGATCTTAGGATTTTCTAGGCCCTCCATCAGTGTTCTATCAGAGGACAACGTGTTCTAGGAATACTCTGTGTACAAGCCCTTCTTGAATCAAGGTCACCTGTCATAGTCAAAGAGTTAACTCTACCCCTGGTCCTTTCACAGTCTTTCCTATGACTATAATGAGAGGCAAAGGAAAACTGAGTTTCCCTATGGGGGCTTGGCGATCTCTGTTCCTTGATCTAAACTCACACAAGTATTCTGGGAATAACTGTGAAATTGGAATTTGACCCATAACCCTGATGAGTAATAGCTAAGTAGAGTGTTGACTCATGCCTCTGCTTCTTAACTCAGGATTTCTTTCTTAGGGCTCCAAACCCACTCTCAACATGGCTAGAAATAGGGACCACTAAAACAGCTACACTCTAACTCCCTTTGATTTCCACTTTGGGTTTGTTTAATTTTTCATGGTGCTGTGTATATTCTTCTTTATGCATAAGATAGTCGTACATCTTCTTTTGTAAATGTCATTTTTACATACGAGAGAACAAAACCAAAAACCAAGCTGTCTGCCATCGAGTCAGTGCTGACTCACAGTGACCATCTAGGACAGGGCAGAACTGCCCCTAGGAGTTTATGAGACTCTGTTAACGGAAGTAGCAATCCCTGTCTTTCTACTTCAGAGCAACTGGTGGTTTTGAACTATGAACCTTGCACATTACAGCCCAACACATAACCACTATCACTATGCCCCCAATTTTTAATGTGGTCCGATGTTTTCCAAGCTTGTGATTTGTTTTTCAGCTCTGCTTATGACTTTTTCCCCTGATAATTTTAATTTTATTTAATTATACAGCCAAAGGTACTCAATTTCAATAATTCCCATGTGTCCAATAATTCCCATGTATCCCGTGGCATTGGTTGCATTTTTCAATCCATACTTTCATTCTCGGTATGATTTTCACCACCATTCCTTACACTCACTGCCCCCTAAGCTTCCCATACAATAAGTTTCTGTTGTCAATTTAATCCCAGATGGATAGTTCTTTAAAGGACCATGATGCTCAAAGCAGATACATTTTGCCATTTAAAATAAGCTACTTTTTGGTTCAATGAAGGCTTCAGGGGATATTTTTGGTTTAAGATACATGTTTAAAGATGATCTGACAGCAGTAGTGTTAGGAGCTCACCCAACCTTAAGGGCTCTAGGAAGTGTAGAAGTCATTGATAATTTGAAATTTCGTTTCACATATTCTTCCGTTTTGATAAGGGTTCTTCTAAAGTATCTTTGAACACAGCTTTGAGTCACGGTGTTTGGGCACCATCTACTACTTCCAGTCTTATGTCAGAGAAGGTATGCATTCCATGGTTTTCTCTTGTTATGACTTTTCTTCTTCATTCCTGCCATCTTTCTGAATGTTGACATAATCGAAGAATCCTTCTTACTTTTTAGGGGTCAAGTTGATTTCCTTGTGGCACCTTCTGTTCCCTGCCTTCTATATCAGAAGTTGTTCACGGCTGACTTCTGTTGAGGAAATGCGCAGGTTTCCAAAGTGATAGGTTTTATAGTCTTGGCAATGGCTCTGAAATATCCTAGATAACCATCTTACTAGCTTCAAGTCACATCTGCCCCACGGTGTTTTCTAGGTGGTGATCTGTGCAGAAGCAGAGAGGTTTCTCCCGCGGAGTTGCTGAGAGATTGGAACCGTTTTTTTTCTTTCTATTTCTTTTTTTTCAGTTAGCAACTGAGCACTTAAACAGTGTGTCCCCAGGACTCCTCATCATTGTCAGTTACCATCGAGATGTTTTCAGTGTATGATGAGTGTTTTAAGCGAGGGTGTCTAAACAAACAAATCCAGTGACACTCCTCTAGGTAGCAGAAAGAGCCTTATATCAAGAAGTAATTATATATCATGATGACATCTAGCCTAGTCCAACTTAAGTCCCTAAGTCTGATACCAGTCCATCAGTCCCTCGTTAGCCTCACATGCAAGTGACACAAAATGATAAACCGGAGAACAGGAGGATCACAGATCAGTTGGTTGGTGCAGGGTTGTATCGAGCCAAAGTCAGTGGAGACGTGGTATGGCACTAACAGCCCTCAGCACCCGCGGCAGAGTCCCAGTGACCAGTTCCCACAATCCTTCACTCTTCTACAAAAGACCACACTCCCAAGAAGGTCTTATCAAGCTAGCACTAGATGGACAGGTTTGACTCCACCCCTAGCCGTCGAGTGTCTGGTTGACATAAAATCATCCACCTGCTACCATGACCCCATGTGCTACAGAGTAGAACTGCCCCCGAGGGGTTTCTTGAGTGTAATGTGAATGGAAGCAGATCATCAGGACTTTTCTGCAGTACTTTGGAGTAGATTCAAACTATCAATTTTGGGGCTTGCAAATCATTTGCTCCTAACGACGTTCAACTAACACTTCTATCATAGTGTTTATCATATCTCATTGTAATTGTCTGTCTTCCACTGACCTCTACCAAAGGCAGAGACTGTATCTCATTCACTGTTGTGTCCGTAGAGCAAGATGACTTGCAAGCAGTAAGTGCTTGATAACTGTTTCCCTCAACATCCTTCACTAGGGCTTCTCTTCGCTCTTGGGTGTCCCAGGTCTTTCAATGTCTCCATTTCTCCTGCTAAGCTGTCTCAGGTTATTCAGAGCTCAGCATCTTTTCATTTCATCGGTCCATTGGTTACAAGGTATAAGATTGTTAAGTGTGACCCCACTCCATGAACATTTGCATCAGCAAAAAGAAGCCAAGGACTACACAGTTTGGAGTCACTCACCTTCTGTCTCTAGATGAACTCCTTTATGCATGTGGCCAAGTTGATTAAGTGACCTATGCAAAACCAGGACTCTTTCCTCAGGTCATTTTTGTCACTTATTCCTTCTGGGGTCATACAATCAGCAGCACCCCCATGCTCGGTGACTTCTATGTTCCTATTTATCTTCATGGAGGGGTTAAGCTTGGCTTTCGCTGAGAAACTGATGCTAGGGTGGAGGGGGGCATTAGATGCCTTTTCATGGGCCATTATGTAGAATAATAGAGTTATGGGGGCTTTATTTTCTTTAGGGTGTACTCGTGATAGGCGTTGCTCTCACCCACTTGATTTTTCCTCTCCTATTTGCCACTCCTAGGGAAGCCACCTGCATGTTGAACTCTTCTAAACCTAGGCAACCAAATGTAATGTTTGTCTTGGTCAAAGCAAACAACTCCTGCTTTGCGTTTCTCAGATTCCACCTTGGAAAGTTACCCTGCTGTCAGGAGCTGGGCAAGCATCTGAAGCGAGAGAATGAGAAGAATGAAGTGGGATGCATCTGTCAAATCCAGCCCAAGCTTTCTTGTGGACTTGCTGCGAAAGTGACTCATTTCATAAACAATACAGCTGCTGTAGGAGGCAGCCCTGTCATACATGATGGATGGTTGTGTATCTCTGGATCGTCTGCAGTTGTCAGGCGGATGGGCTTTCGGGCCAAGCAACCATATCAAACACATCTTGAGTCAATAAGAAATATGAGAAGTCTTCCTACCAATGGTAAAAAGAAGGCAAAGTTCTCTGCATACTAAGACTCTGGCTGCATTTTCCTCAGTGACCCAAGCCTGCCTTTTGACCATCATTTCATCTCTGACCTATCAGAGTGCCTCTGCTTGGCAAGGATAACTTCAGAGGGGTCACGCTGCTTTCACAAAGCAAGGTCAACTTTTTGGGGCTTCCAAACAGGAAAGGCTGGAGAGGAGGAGTAAGTGATAGATACCATAAAGAACAAAGACATTTCTGGCAAGGGTTAAATAATGATCTTTCCCCTCGCTTAATGCAGATCTAGATGATCTCCCATTCATACCAGGAATAATGCCAACTGGGTAGGTCTTGGAGGTCCCAAGAAAGAGATCCAAGAATAATTAATGACCCACAGTCTTTTGCAGATAAGATGGCATGACAGTGGCAGAACTTATCTTCCTCCGTCTCCCTCCTCCACTTAGCTCAAGGGACAATAGGCCCTGCCTTGCTTTGACCTCAAAACCCCTAGAAATCCATGCAAGGAAAGGCATTCATTTTTAACAGTGATTGAAAGTACCCTTTCCAATTACCTTACTCCAGATATACCCGACTCACTTCTTCTGAAGTTTCCCCTACAGTTCTTTGTGTTGAGACACTGAAGGCCTGTGTGAAAATGCAATCGCAAGAGAGAACATTTGAAGCCATTACCTCCATGAATACTTCAGTTATAAATAGGGTAGCAGGTTGGTCAGGTAGTTTTAACCATCTCAAGGCCAGAGCATAAGAAAGGCAAGTTTTGACACTGGTTTAGAGTAAAATTTTGGAGAAATGGAGCCCAGCCTATTTGGAGGGTAGCTCATAACAACAGAAAAGTGCACAGGGGAGTTATTACCAGCAAGAGCCAGGAATGGAACACGTCCTTTGTACCCAAGATTTCTATGCAGATCTTCCTGGACCCAGAAGACCTCAGCGGAGCAGCAGCAGCAGACCCACCCAGGAGGCAGAGCATGAAACAGAGTGGTGGACTTCCAATACAGCTTCCCTCAGAGCAAGTAAAGCTGAGTTTTGTGGGGCAGGAAGCTGGCTTGTAGATCGGGGTGCCACTTAGCATTTAATTAGGGAAGCTGGGCTTGCTGACCTGCAGAAGTGAAGCTGAATGCCTTTGGGCTGAGGCTTTCAGGAGAGGGGTACCTCTAGGCACTTAACTTAGGGGAGCTGGGTTTGCTGACCCATGGGGCTTGAGCTGAATGCCTTTGGGTTGAGGCTTACAACAGAGTGGTATGCTTCTCTGGGCATTTATTGGCAAACCTGAAAGAATTTTGTAACATGCTCTAGGGAAGAGCAGTCTACTGAGCAGGTGTCACTTGCATTACAACCTGTGAACTTCCTAAATAAACCCTTTAATCATGAATATTGTCTGTGAGTCCTGCATAGACATTTTAATGATTATTAGACTGTACAGGTAAACTTTGGGTGACCCTGCTGATGTTTGAAACACAAGTGACATAGCTCCTAGCATCACAGAAACACATCAGCCACCACAGCATGACAAACCAACAGATAAATGGAGGTAGAGGTAGGATAGGGAATACTAATTAAGACTACACCAGCCTTAGGATGCTCATAGAAAGAGTGGAGATTTATGTCTACTCAGTGTAGCTTGGCGAGAAGGCCTAGTGATCTTTTCCAACAAAGTTCAACCATTAAACACTCTATGGGGTAGAGTTTGACTTTGACACTCCTGGGATCACCATGAGTCAGAATGAACAGAAAATGGTTATTGGGGGTTGGTTTATCTGTTTATACAGTATGTGCCCAGAATTTCAGAGGGATGTAGACAAATAAAGCAGGCAAGAGAAAGTAGTTAGTATTGTGAACGTCTTGAAAAAGTTGTGTGCGACAGAGCAAGTCCACCTCTAGTGAGTGCATAGTTGCACTCCAGCTTTCCGCAAATGCTTACCCACTCTCGGACCCTCTTCCTTACTTATCCAGCATACGTAGCCGGTTAAATGCCCCACTCTCTACTCCAACATGAGGGAATTTCCTGGGCCACAAGTTCTTTGCTGTTGAAGAAAACTGCAGGTGGTATTTCACATGACTCATAAACTAGTTTCAGATGGAAGATGTGCAGGGCCCTTTGTCGTTCCCCTCTCCCCTTTTAACACCCCCACCCTCATCAGATCCCCACAGGAGCCCTGGTGGTACAGTGTTACCTGATTGACTCTCACAAAGAGGTTGGAGGCTAGCTGTTCCCATACAGATTTACTTTAACAACCTCACAGCCATCCAATTGATTGAGACTCATAGTGACCCACCAGGGCAGGGTAGAACTGCCCCCTGTGGATTTCCAAGACTGCAATTCTTTAACAAAAGTAAAAAGCTTCATCTTTCTCCCGAGGAGCTGCTGGTGGTTTTGAACTGCCAACTTTGCAGTTAGCAGCCCAGCACATAACCACTATGTCACCAGGCCTTCTCTGTACAGCTGGAAAGTCTCAGAAACCTTATATAGGGGCATAATAGGTCAAAATCGATTGCTTAACAGTGGGTTGGATCAAAGCCCGAAAGGAGCCTTGGTGACCCAGGGATTAAAGTGCCTGGCTACTCCCCAAACAGCTGTCATCTCAAGCCCATCAGCCCCTCCATAGAAAAATGACATGGCCGTCTGCTTAGGTAAAGACTCGCAGCCTCAGAATCCGTCTATGGCATTGCTATGAGTTGGAATTGATTCAAGGGTGATGGGTTTGGGTTTGGGTTTGGGTTTGGGTCAATGCCAGGCTCCTCTCCGGGTTTCAGTCTTAGATTCCCAAGCTTCTCTTCCTTCTTTTCTCAGACTTGGCCAGGCTTTCTCGCACAGTCTCCTCTCGAGAGAGAAGTAGGGCTATTGTGATTCTCTCTGGATCCCAGGCCCTTTCCCATTCTTGACTTCATATCAAAACTCTCCTGTTGACAATCACTGTCTCCACCAACTTGGTCAGATGCCTGGTCTCCTCACAGGACGTTTCTAAAGAGACAAGATCCTGGCTGAATTTCCCCGAGGGGAGGGTCCCCCCCGACAACAGCATGCTAGAGTTCCTCACCATCTCTACCCTCAACTCTGTTCTCCTATTATCCTTTCCCATCTCATGGGCTTTTACTACCCTAGTAAATTGTCTCCTAACACGTGGCTAGTGTAGAGCCTTGTTGTTCCAGCTTTGGCCCAGCAGTCCTGGCCAAGACTAGACCCTAAGGCCCCACTGGAGACCTACTGAATAAGAACCAGCATTTTGACTGGAGTTCATATGCCCCATAGTGTTTAAAGGGTCAACTTTAGACTTCTCTTCCTGGTGCCATCATGGTTATTCATTGGACTGCAATCCACAAGGGCTGAAGTTCGAAGCTATGAGCTGTTATGCAGGAGAAATATGGGACTTTCAACTCCTTTAAACAATTAAAGTCTCAGAAACCCACCTGGGCAGTTCTCCCCTGCCGGGTCACTATGAGTTGGCATAGACTGGAGGGCGCTGGGTTTGGTTTTGGTTTTTCTCTTCAAAATTCCTTCTCAGGAGGGTTCATCTGGTTTCCTCAAGCCTTACACCTTGCCTCCTGGTCAGAACAGAAGTGCTGTCAGCCTAGGTCACCAGATTTTTTTCCTCTCAAGATCATTACCTCTCAGCCTGTGGGGATAAGCCATGTTCTTGCTTTTTGTAGTATTTAAACAAACAAACAAACAAAAACATTTCCAAGTCCCATTGAATGCGCATATACAAGGGGGTACCCCTTAAAAACAGATGTCCCCCTTTTTTGTATGAGGGCAGTTGTGCAGGTGGAGTTCCCTCCACCAGCTCAGACTGTTAACCAAGCTTTCTATTTAGAGTTTCTGAAAACATTACGTAACAGTATGTGATTAAAAAAGACCTGATTTGTGACAGACAGGGGACTGGTTTTGCCACCACAACCATGTACCAACTCTTGCAGCCCTCTCAGTATGCCAGGTTTTTGGCAAAAAGAAAAAAGCATGCTTTTCTTGCCCCACACACTGTACTCACCTCACCTCATGCCATGCAACTTCTTTTTGTTTCTGTGAATTAAGAGGAACTTGAAAGCACACTGATTTGATGACATAGATGAGGTGAAAAGAAAAATGTGGGGGGTACTGCTAGCCATCCAAATAGATCAGTTTGAAAAATGTTTCAAGAATGGAATTGCAGATTTGACAAATGTATTAAGTATAATGGAGAGTACTTTGAAGGTGATAAGGTTGCTTTGTAAAAATAAAAAAATAATAATACATGGCTTTGGGGGGAAAATTCCATTTGGGGGGGTACCCCATTGTATATCTTGTCCCGGGGACCTCTTTCAGGGGAGATGTGTTTATGTCCCTTCTAGGACTTTCTAGAGTTGCCAGGGACAATGTGTAAGATTTGAAGGAACAGAGGGAACGCATCTGAGAACAGTCTGCAAAGAGAAGTCTAAATCCAACTTTTCAAACCATAATGTACACGTGGATCATCTCCTGTGGAGCAGGAGAACATAGATTTCTGAGAAAAAGAAGGCTAATGCCCTTGAGCTTCACTAACAGAGTAAGGGCAGGTAGCTCTCCTCAGCCCAGGTTTCTCTTAGACCAAGGGAAGCATGGTGGGTTACACATCGGGCTTGTGGTTAGCAGTTCAAAACCACCAGCTGTCCCATGGCGG
>NW_022111373.1:82641718-82675548 GCF_000313985.2 Echinops telfairi | reverse complement strand
GTAAAAATATACAGTTTGGGAAATCCACAGGGATAGTTCAACTCTGTGCTATGAGTTGGAACCAATTCAAAGGCAGTGAGTTTGTTTGAGGTTTGTTTTACTGGGTAGATTTTACTTGAAGAAATCAATATCAGAGAGTCTTCATAAAATCTCATTTATGATGCCAATAGGGTTATCCTAAGTGATTGGTCTCTATTTTCTAAACTTATATTTTGAGATCATTATAATTTCACAAGCAAACATAAGAAACAATACAGAAAACCTTGTGCATTCTTTGTCCAATTACTCCAACTGGTAACATCTTGCATAATTACAGTGCAATATAATAACTGGGATATTGATATTAATATAACTCATTGACCTTGTCCTGAGTCCACTAGTTTTACATGCTCTGATGTGCGCATGTGTGGGTAGATGTATGTACGTAGTGCAACGCAATGTCATCACATATGTAGAGCCATATAACGACTACCATAGTCAAGATATAAACTAATTCTATCTGAGGACCTCATGCACTACCTTTCATAGATCCAGAAAGGTTCTCCTTTCCCCTAACCCCTGGAAGCCACCAATCTGCTTGCAATCTGATTTTGTCATTTCAAGAATGTTATAGAAATGGAATCATACAGTATATAGGCTTTTGACGACTTGACATAATTTTTTTTCATTTAACATAATTCTCTGGAGATTCATCTAGATTTTGTATGCGTCAATAGCCCATTCCTTATCGCTGAGCAGCACACCCTGGCATGGCAGGGGCGCCACGGAAAAATATTTGTGTTGCTTCCAGTTTAGGGCTATTAGAGACAAAGCTCCCATGAGTGTTGTGTGCAGGTTTCTGTGTGAACAGAAATCTTCATTTATACTTGTTATCAGTGATGGCCAATTCTGACTCGTGTGTTAAGGAGTAGAACTGTACCATGGGATTTCCTGGCTGTCAGATTAACAGAAGAAGCCTAAGTGGCACAATGGTTAAAGCCCAGGGGTTAACCAAAATGTCACTGGGTCAAACCCACCAGCCACTCCATGGGATAAAGGTGTGGGAGTCAGCTTTCACGCAGATTTACCGTCTGAGAAACCGCGTGGATCCGTTCTCCTCTGTCTAACAGGGTCACTATGAGTCGAAATTAACTCAATAACAATGGAATCAACAGAAACAGATCAGCCCACCTACCTGCCTCTGGGTAGGTTTGAACCACCAACCTTTAGGTTAGCAGTGAAGCATAAATCATTTCCACCAACTAGGGAGCTTCCTTTGGGAATAAAGCCCAAGAACGCAATTGCTGCATTGCATGGGAATTGCATGTTTCGTTTGTGAGAAACTTCCATGGTCTCTTTGAGAGTGACTGCACCGTGTTAAATTCCCACCAGTTCTGGATAAATGATCCTTTGTTTCACATTTTAAATATTTTTATTTGGATAAATGTCAGCATTCAAATCTTTTCAATAGTTCCCTCTAAGCATCCAAAGCAGCAACGAGAGAAACGAGGACCCTTTCCTTCTTTGAGCTGCCTGATTTATGCCCTCACCTCCCGTAAGGCTCTCTCTGCCCACGCTGGCTTGGCTTCTGCAGTGTGTCTTCATGCTTCTCCCTCCTCTGGATGGAATCCAAGGTGCTTATCAACATCGGCTGCAATTCCTTTGTGTCTTGTTCTGATCATAATCTTCTAATCCTCCCCAGATGCCATGCCAAGCACCACTGGTGCAGCTGGGGCCTACAACCGCTGCTCATGACTCAGCATCTCAATGAGAAGAGCGGGCCTCTTGCCCCTGGAGCAAGGCCAGTTAGCCACTCACTCTTTCCAGGCCCAAGGTACAACACTGCGCCTCCTCCCTTTTGCGAAGAGTATGTAGACTTGGAAGAAGGGAAGGTGAAGCAGGCCTGAATGAGGCAAGGGCAGGTCAAAAGCCAGCTCACACGGATGTCTGTGTAGAAGACAGATAGGTATATCTTTAGCCCTTGTGGCTTCTGCATTTGCGCTATAATGAGCTCAATCCTAAATATGACCATGTTGTTGTTGCTGTTGTGTTAGCTGTTGTCGAGGTTGTTTGGACTCAGCAACCCTAGACACAACAGGGAAAATTGCTCCCCAGCCCCGCACTATCACCATCATCAGTGGAGGCTTGGACTGTTGTGGCTTGGACAGAGTTTTCACTGGCTAAGTTTCAGGAAGAGATGGCCAGCTCTTTCTTCCTTGCCTTAGTCTGGAAGCTCTACCGAAAACTTTCAACATCACAGCCACCTGTGAGCCTCCCCAGAGAGATTGGTGGCTGCTGCATTTGTTACCATTTATTGAGTCCTTGGTGTTTGTCAGGGATTTTTCAAAGTATTTCCCTTATAGTAGCTCACTAAATCCTCATGGCCTAAATTGGAAGGATAGTTCTAATGCCTTCTTCATTTCATAAATACGAATTAAGAGGCCCAAGATTATCATGTAATTTAAATCTCAGCCACCAACTTCAGAGCCCATTCATTTAGCCTCATTCCTGAATTCTCTCTCCAAATGAGTGGAACTCTGCTGGTGGCCAAGGTCCTACAGACCTGAAGAGATAATCCACAGATCTTGGGTTCTCTTCCTGCTCATTCAGACCCCAATTCTTGGCATGACAGAACTGAGGGGATGTGTATTGTCAGGAGGAGAGAATATGCCATAGACAACAGCGTATGTGGCCTAATAATAAGTCGTTCTCGAGCAGAGTGATGGTGCTGAGCTACAGAGCCCAAGTCCTAGGGCCGTTTACAAAGCACATGCTAAGGAAAGAGCATTGAAAAAGTGCTGCCCATCCACAAATGTTTCAAGCGATGTGGGATATGGGAGGTTTCAGGCTCAGCGGGTGGCAGGCAGGGACGTGTGTCCCTTATCCACCTGCTCGTGGCCCTCGCCCCGTGGCATGTCACTAATGAGCATGGACACTTCATGGCATACCACAACCCCAACTGCATATTTGTCACATACCATTCCCTGTGGCAACATGCATTCCACATGCCCTGGAATCCTACAACTCGTGCTGTTTTGCCTTGTGCTGCGACAGCTTGTGGACAGTAAACTCTTTTTGACCGAGGACTTCTGCTCCCAAGCTAAATGTTATTTGACCTACGTGTTAAATTCTTCCCCCTCGTCGCTGGTGAACCACACCACTGCACCCTTCACACACCCCAGCTTGCATACCCTACTGAGGAGTCCATCTGTCTCCCCATCCTCTCACTTGGCCCCAATGATTCCTGCAGAGGGCTGCCTTCCAGATGATTCCTTGTCTTCTTAACTTGACCTTTTCCTGGGATCTCCTGACACTTAGGGCTGCCAAGACCCACTTGACATTCAATTCAACCAACTTACTCTTCCCTGCCTTCTTGGTACCCAGAAGCCCCACCTTTCCTGGGCACATATTGTCCCCACGTGCCTCACCTGCCCTTGCTTCTTGTCTTCTCCAGTTGGATGGTACCACTCAGACTTATAGACCTTCCTTTTCCACAGTTGTTGTTGTTACATGCCTTTAAGTTGTCTCCAGCGCACAGCAACCTATCGACAACAGAGGAAAACACTACTTGGTGCTCTGTCAGTCTCACAATTATTTTGTTTGAGCCCCCATCCCTAATGCAAAGGATTAAAAAAAAAATCATTTTACTGGGGGCTCGTACAAATCTTATCACAATCAAGCCCATTTGTACATTTGTTGCCCTCATCATTCCCAAAACATTTGCTTTCTACTTGAGCCCTTAGTATCAGCTCCTCATTTTACCCCCTTCCTCCCCGCTCCCCGCTCCCCTCTCCCTCATGAACCCTGGATGATTTATAAATTATTATTATTATTTTGTCATATCTTACACTGTCCGATGTCTCCCTTCACCCTCTCCTCTATTGTCCATCCCCCATGGAGAAGGTTATATGTAGATCCTTGTAATCTGTTCCCCCTTTGTACCCCACCTTCCATCCATCCTCCCAGTATTGCCACTCTCACCACTTGTCCTGAAGGGATCATCTGTCCTGGATTCCCTGTGTTTCCGGTTCCTATCTTAACCAGTGTACATCCTCTGGTCTAGCCGGATTTGGAAGGTAGAAGTGGGATCATGATAGTGGGGGGAGGAAGCATTTAAGAACTAGAGGAAAGTTGTATGTTTCATCCTTGCTACAGCCTGACTGGCTCATCTCCTTCCCATGACCCTTCTGTAGGGGGATGTCCAATTGCTTATAGATGGGCTTCGAGACCCAAATCTGCACTCCCCTTCTTTCACAATGATATGATTTTTTGGTCTTTGATACCTGATACCTGATCCCTTCGACACCTCGTGGTCACACAGGCTGGTGTGATTCTTCCATGTGGGCTTTGTTGTTTCTGAGCTAGATGGCTGCTTTTTTACCTTCAAGCCTTTAAGACCCCAGATGCTATATCTTTTGATAGCCAGGCAGCATCAGCTTTCTTCACCACATTTGCTTACGCACACATTTTTCTTCAGCAATCATGTCAGGAAGATGAGCATCATGGAATACCAATTTAATAGAACAAAGTATTCTTGCATTGAGTAACTACTTGAGTGGAGGACCAATGTCCATCTGCTGCCTAAATAGATGCACATAGATCTATTTCCCCATCATCACATATAAGTATATTTACATATGTACATGCCTGTATTTAGACTTTTATAAATGCCCTTTGCCTCCTATTTCTTTCCTCTATTTCCATTTATTTTCCTCTTGTCCCACTATCATGCTCAGCCTTCATTTGGATTTCAGTAATTCCTCTTGGTTACATTACACTTGGTCATGCCCTACCAGGCTACCTACACCCTCCTCACCACCGGTTTGGATCAATTGTTGTTCCATTGTCTCTGGGATTGTTAACACCACTTCCTTTCCCCCACCTCCCCTTCTCCCATGTCCCCGCCGGAACCATCAGTCTCATTGTTTTCTCCTCCAGACTCTTCATCCAGCGTGTCTTATCTAGATAGACCTGCAGAGATAATAATATTCACACAAAAAAACAAGACAATGTAAAACGAAGTGACAAAAGAAAACACAATGATGACAACCAAAAAACCAATGACAAAACTAATTAATTAATTAAAGAAATCAGCAGGATTTAGACTACAATATAGCTGTTAAGTGCTATTTTGTCGTTCCCTCTGCTCAAAGTAAAGTTGTTTTTTATCACTCCCTGTCAGCTAGTTTTTTGTAGCAGCCCAGGGATGCTTGGTCTCATACATATAGGGGGACAAAAAAAAAAAAAGAGAAAGAAATAAAGAAGAAAAAAAAAAAGAAAAACCTGTAAATAGTTCAAGTCTGTTTGTTGACCTCTAGGAGTGTCCTCCAGTCCAGTCTGATGGAGTGCCACGCCCTGGCCCCAAAGTCTACCCTTGGCATTCCCTTGGGACCTCCCTGCTCTGTTCCCCCTGCAGCTCTGCCATATGCCCTAAGTGTTTTGGCTTTGTGTTGTGAGGCCAGACCTGGCCAATCCCAACACTGTGTCTCCAGTGTTGTCCCCTATAGGGCCATGGGTCAGCGAGGGATGTCATGTCTCATAATGGGACCAGCCATATGGTCCACTCTGTGCATTGGCTGTTCTGAATGGGGATATCGTCGTCAAGGCTTGGTGGGCCAGGATGCACTTCACTCTCTCTTCCTCCCCCTTCATTTGCTCCCATGTGCTCTGATCAGTCATGTCCCTCTCCTTGAGCTGCAGCTTCAGTGCTGTCCTCTAACGTAAATTCTTCTGGGGGGAGGGGCAGCTGTCCAGGTAATTGGGATTGGGGTCAGGCCCTCAGACCCCTCCACTGGCTCCCTCCTAGAGAAAAGGATTTTAATGTGACAATTCTGTATACTCTCTGTGGTCTAGGGCAGAAAGTTAGGATTTTAGAAACAGATGGTCACAGTTTCCAGAACTGATTGATGCACTAAGAAGATTATCAGGTGTCAGGAGTCTTTGGAATGTCACTGCGTTACCAACAATTAACAATAAAGTCCCTGGCCAAACCCTTCATTACTAGGACTACACATCAAGTTCAGGTTTAACACCCCTCCAGCATCATCTCTCTACCCCTAATCACAGATGCCTTCTTTTTATTGGATGCCCCCTTCGCCACATACTTTTCTTCTTTCATCTTTTCTATTTTACATGTTCATTGAGGGTAGGCGCCATCGAGTCAGTTCTGATTCATAGCGCCCTCTGGACAACAGAACGGCACACTGGCTGCCTGGTCCTTGCCATCCTCACCATTGTTATGTGTGAGCCCATCGTTGCAGCCATGGTGTCAATCCATCCCCTGAAGGGTCTTCCTCTTTTTCTCTGCCCTTCGACTTGACCAAGTGTGATGTCCTTTCCCAGAGACGTTGTTCTCCTGATAGCATTCCTAAAGTACAGGAGACCAAGGCACGCCATCCTTGCTTCTCAGAGGCATTCTGGCTGTATTTATTCCAGCCAGGTTTGTTTGTTGTTCTGGCAGTCCCTGAGACTTGCACTATTTTGTGACAGCACCATCATTCAAAGGCAATTCTATGGGCTTCCTTAGTCACTGTCCGACTCACACATGCGTGGGCGGTGCTTGATGTGGCTGGTGTCAGGTGAAACTGAGTCCTAAAAATGACAGCCTTGAGCTTCCACATTTTAAAGAGGTCTTGTGCAGCAGATTTGTCCAACGTGGTGCCTCATTTTATGTCATCGCTGCTGCTTCCATGGGGGTTAATTGTGGATCCAAACAAGATGAAATCCTTGACAGCTTTAATCTTTTCTCCATTTATTATGATGTCTGCTTGCCCAGTTGTCAGGTTTATGGTTTCCTTTACATTGAGTTGTAATTCAGACGAAAGACTGCAGACTTTGATCTTCATGAGCAACTGCTTCAAATCCTCCTCTTTTCAGCAAGCGCGATTGTATCATCGTCATATTGCAGGTTGTTAATAAACCTCCCTCCATTCTTGATGCCATGTTCTACTTCATATAGTCCAGCTCCTTGGATTATTTGTTCAGCACACAGATTAAATAAGGATAGTGAAAGTAGCTAGAGCTGACATACGTCTTTTAAACCAGGTAGGATGCCCTTGTTTTGCTTTGATAACTGCTTCTTGGTCCTTGGACAGGCTCCCCATGAGCACAATGAAATGTTCTGAAAGAGACACGGTCCATGGATATGGCCTTTCACACCACAATCCCTAATGGAGTCTATATCTGTGCCTCTGATCTCATTGTGGAGGAGGTTCTCTTCTGCAGGATGAAGGTGGGATGGACTCCTGACCTTACTGGAGGGTGTGGACCAAGTCTTACCCTTTGTTTCTTTGGGGGTATCTTTCAGACGACTTTACTACGGGCTTGGCTTAAGACACCATGTTTTTGGTTTCCTTGTGTGTTCGACTGGCTAAAAGACAAAAGCCACACCGACAACTAAGCCATTCTTCAGTTGTTAGGAGTCACCTGGGACACAAAGAGAAACCCTAGGACACTTTGGAAGGGCACCTCCAAGATCTCTGTCTGAAGGGGTGGCGGCTTCTGAGACCAGCTGCCCCAGAGACGTGGCACAGTGGCTCACAGAGGCAGCCCTGGGACCACAGGGTACATACTCCTCATCTGGCCCAAGATGTGGATCTACGAGAGAGCAACAGGCAGGTTGGATTCTTGGTCCATGGAGGCAAAGGCTATTCGGCCATGAGAGGCTGAGGAGTGGAGAGAGACTTGGCTCTGGCTGGGGAGAGGTATTGCTGTGGACCAGTGTTGGATCTTTACAGTTTGCTGATCCTGATGAGTGGTAATCCATTAATTCACCTTATAAAGCTCCATACTTGTGAATATTGTCTATGAGTTCTATGTGACCCCTGTAACAAATTATTGAAGCCAGCACAGTCATGGAGGGCTGTGGAAGAAAGGGCTGAGGTTCGAATAGGGCAAAGAAGGGCGAAAGGTGAAGGCAAGCTTGCCCCTGCCCCGTGACAAGAGGGAAACCAGAGGAACTGAACCACGGCCAGCAGTCTTTGTTCTTCATGACCAAGGGTGTCGAGTCCTCCTCAGTTTCACCGAGCATCCATCCCACATGCCATTAACTGCCCTGCAATTCCTGCTTTTTCAAATATTTTCTTTAATTCATTATGATGTACACAAATGCCTTTACATAGTCAATTCAACACAACTAAACATTTTTATGGTAGTCTCTGTTCTCAGCTCAGCTACATCTGATGTCAGCATCATCTCCTTTGTGCACGTCCCCTGATAATGCTGGTTTAACTCTCTGGCAGCTTCCTGCCAGTGTATTGCTGCAACCGTTGTTGAATTATCTTCGGCAAAATTCTATTGCCATGGGATATTAATGATATTTTAAAATATTTTCAACATTCTGTTGAGTCACCTTTCTTTGGAATGGGTACAAATATGGATCTCTTCCCATCTGGTGCCAAATTTCTTGGAAATTAGTAAAAGCACCTTTAATAGATGAGTTAATCCTTCCAGGACTTCATCAGCTTGTTGAAACATTTTTGTTGGTGCTCTGTCAATACCTGTAAGCTTGACTTTCACTATTGCTTTGAGTGAAACTTGTATTTCTTCCTTCAGTACCACCATTTCTCGTTTATCTGCCACCCCATGAAATGATTGAATGTTGGCAAACTCTTTTTGGTACAGTGGCTTCATGTATTCCTTCTTTATTTTGCTCACAGAATCCTTCAGTATTGCAACTCAAGCCTTGAATGTGTTCTTCAGTTCTTTCTGCTTGCGTTGTTCTGAGCATGTTTTTTTTCCTGGCTTTCTAACGCTAGTCAAGCTCCATCAGCAAATGAACATCCCAAGGCTTTACTCCTTCAATGTCATTATGGTAGACTCTCTTTCTCGGTAGTATTTTCAGTGCATTATAACCGGAGGAGCTCATCTTCTGGCACTCTATCTAACAACGTTCTGCTGTAATGCACACACAAGGTTTTCAGTGGTTAACCCCTTATAAATGGACAGCCCTGTTCTCCTCTTTATTTTATTTTCAGTCCTGAAGCTTTACTAAAACCTGTTCACTTTGAGTGACCTTCCTGGTGTTTGAAATACTGGTGACACAGCCTACAGCATCACAGCAATGCACAAGCCACCACAGTATGAAACATTGACAAAAAGTGGTGATGCTTTTTTTATATATTATGTTTTATGTATCTTCATAAACTGGTTTCTCTTTTTTCATTACAAGTAGTGGAATAAATAAGATAGAAAACAGATAAGAAAAAGATGTAAGATGGTCAAAAGGAGGGAGAGAAGAAGGAAAGAAAGAATAAGGGAAAAAAGAGGAAAACAAAGCTAAATCATTTCTTCCAGATTGATGTCCATAGGAAATGAGCTCAAAAAGACTTACCACATTTACCATTTCCATCTAAGCAAAGTATGGGGCACCCCAGGGGCAGGAACCATTGTACAATTAAGGAATCAGTTCACTCAAATCTCTTGAATCCTGCACACATTTTCATAGGATGAGTAAGCCTTGTGATTACCCCTCCATCTGTAACATGAGGTGAGAATTAGAAAACTGGACTGCAATAACTAAGATAAAATACTCTCTTATACATTAGTGCATTAGAAATATCAGCATTATTGGGTAAATTTTTAAAGCGCTTCCAAACAGAATCCTAATTGTAGGAGCAAAAGAGTTATGTGTTACTATCATTGAGGCAGAATCACAAATAAGCATTCCAGTTTAGAAAGTGTTGTTGGTATTTCTAATCAAAAATACTTGGTAATTATGGGACTGGGTACAAATGGTTCAAAGCATCCCATTAGCTTTCCTCATCTTTAGATTGGATGGATGTTCAAAACCATTTAGAAATATATTTTTAAAGCTACTATTGACAATGGTATTATAACTCAATGTAAAGAAAACAACAATCTGCACAACTAGACCAATAGGTACCATCACGAGAATTAGAGAGAGAAAAAGAGGGAATTGTCAAAGATTTCAGCCTGCTTGGATCTATAAGCAATACTCATGGAACCAGCAGCCAAGAATTCAAATGACATGTTACATTAGGTGAATTTGCTGTATGAGACCTCTTTAAAGTGTTGAAAAGCAGGGATATTACTCTGAGAACCAACGTACACCTGGCCTAAGCCATGGGATTTTCAATGTCCTCAAGGCATGTGAAGATCAGACATTGCATAAGGAAAGCTGAAGAAGTCTTATGGATTTGAATTGTGGACTCCTTTGTTCCACATCTTTTTTCTGAATCTGGCTTGAACCTCTGGCAACTCCCTGTCATTCTATTGCTGCAACCATGTTGTATGTCTTTAGCAAAATGTTACTTTAAAGTGATGATAAAGATGTTTTATACTTTGCACATTCTGTTGAGTCACCTTTCTTTGTACTGGGTACAAATATGCATCTCTGCCAGTCAGTTGCCTAAGAAGCTGTCTTCCAAATTTTCTGGCATAGACAGTGAGTGCTCCCAACGCTTGACCAGCTTGTTAAAACATTTCCATTGGTATTCCATCAATTCCTGGAGCCTTGTTTTTGGCTAATGCTTTCAGTGCAGCTTGGACTTCCTCCTTCAGTACCTTCAGGCCCCTGCTCATATGCTGCTTGTCGAAATGGTGGAATGTCAACTAGTTCTTTTTGGTTCAGTGTTTCTACATGTTCTTTCTATCTTTTTCTTAGTCTGCATCATTCAACATTTGGCCTATAGAATCTTCCAATATTGTCATTGGAAGCTTGAATTTTTTTCTTCATTTCTTTCAGTTTAAGATATGGTCACTATGTTCTTCCTTTCACTAGATTTAATTTTTTTTCCCCTTTCATGTTTTCTTTCCGTGTATTTTCATCTAATTGTATTGGTTACTAGCTCTTAGATTCTGCTTAGTAAGAGTGGCAAGAGTGGATATTTTAGTCTTGTTCTTAACTATAAGAACACAATTTAATGTTTTCTCATTCAGAATCATGCTAGCTATTAACATACAGATACAAAAGGGGCCTTCAAAGTTTATGGAAATGGGAGTAAAAGATAATGGAATTTTACCTTTAATATTTTGAAGTCCCCGTGTGTGTGTGTGTCTGTGTGTGTGTGTTCTATCTATTGAGAGATTTTAAAAATCAAGAGTGGCAATTAGACTTTATTAATTACCTTTAAAGCCTCTATGGAGATTACAATATTATTTTTACTTATCTCAGTAATTTTTTTGTAATATTGAATAATTGTTTTTTAAATAAATCTTAACAGACAGTATTAATTTCTAAAAACGCTCATAGATTCTATGTACCAATGTTTTATTTGGGAATGGATATTAATATTCATAAATCAAACTGATAGCCTAAGCTTTTTGTTCAATCTTTTTGGATTTTTAAATCCATGCTATGCTTTCATTATAAACTGTTTTGGAAACTGAACCTTTTTCTTTCTTTTCTGTGGTATGAAGTATTTGTATCACAGTCCTCTGCCCTTTAAAGGTTTAGTATATAATGCCACTGAGAACCCATCAACTTCTTTTTTCAAACTTTGCATCGTGGATTGGATGATTGGTTACAGAATAGATCAGTTTTCCAGCCAGCAGTTCCATATACATTATATTTTTCAGTCATTGACTACAATTCCTACAGCATAACATGACTTATGTCACTTCCTCCCTGTTTCCATTCCTCATTTTTTTTTTAATGCTTCTGAACTTTGTCTTTAGATAAATGCTGATATTTTGACCCCAAAAAGGTTGGTTATTCTGGTTATTTCCCTAGTGTCATTGTGGCTCTTATGCTGATGTTGCTGCAAGGTGCCAACAAGTTGGTTTGGGCTTCACTGCAACCCCATATTCAGAAGAATGACACACGGCCTGTCCTGCTTCGTCCGCACAATGCTTATGTTTGAGGCGGCCGTTGCAGCCACTGCGTCCATCCAGCTCTTTGAGAGTTTCCTTGCTCTTGTACTTTATCAAGTTCTTTTCCAATGTGGATCTCTCCTGATAACTAGTCTGTAGCATGGGAGACGTTGCACCATCTTCACTTCTAAGGAACATTCTGGCTAGACTGCTTCCAAGGCAGATTTGTTTGCTGGTTGGCAGTCCATATTATTTTCAGTATTCTCTGTCAGCACAATTCAAGCACATTGGTTCTACTTCCATCTTCCTTATGTAAAGTCCAAGTTCCACATGCATATGAGACAATTGAAAATAGGATGGCTTGGGTCAGGCACAGCTAAGTCCTCAAAGTGACACTCTTGCCCTTCAGCACTTTAAAGAGCTCTTGGACAGTAGCTTTACCCTTTATAAGTATGTCTATTGTTTGACTGAACATTGAGCCCTAGAGGTAAGTCCAGAGCAAGACTTGCAGGATCACTAAAGGCCACAGCCTGAGGGAAATCTACTAGCCTCTATCAGACTGATAATCCTGGTTATTTATTTATTTAAGGATTTTGAATTTTGTTCCCCGTTTTTCTTTCATTCTCTCCAGGACCTTTTAATGGGATTTTGTTCAGAGCAGTAGTAGGCAGCACCATGCAGTTCTCCTGGACTCAGGGTCATGAGTCTGACTTTCCTGTGGCCTATTAGTAATTGGACTAATTTTTTCCCATATACCTTTGATTTTCTTCACTCTTCTTTCCTCTAGAGAGGGAGTAACCAAGAGTTGCACTAGAGAGGGAGTAACCAAGGTTGCACCTTAATGGTACAACTGAAAGTCCACTCCCCAGCCTTTAGGGTTACAGATGCTACTCACCCAAATAAAATGGAGAACACTGTTTTTCTGGGCTGTGGTAGCAGTCGAGGTTCTTAGCATACCTCTACGTATAACAGAATGCACATTGCCGGGTCCTGAACCATGCTCATAGTTGTTACGATGTTTAGGTCTACTGTTATGACCACTGGTTACGTAAGAGAGAGAAAGTGCCCCATCCCAGTTTCTAAGAAATATTCTGGCTATATTCCTTCCAAGAAAGATGTGCTTGTTCTTCTGATAGGCCAACGTACTTTCAATATTCTTTACCAACACCATAATTCAAATATATCAATTCTTCTCTGGTCTTCCTTATTTATAACTAATTCAGCTTTCACATGCATCTAAGGTGATTGAAAATACCATGGCTTGGGTCAGTCACACCTTAATCCTTAAAGTGATATATTTGTTCTTTAACACTTTAAATAGGTCTTTGCAACAGATTTGCCCAATACAATACATCATTTGATTTCTTGACAGCTGTGTCCATAAGCATTGATGTGGATGCAAGTAAAATGAAATCGTTTTAATCCTTTCTCAGTTTCATGATGTTATCCATTGGTCTGGTTTTGAAGGTTTCTGTTTTCTTTACATTGAGTTGTAATCCATACCAAGCATCTTTGTGGATTGTGTTATGCCATTTTTCCTTGGTGTCCCCCAAGACTATAGTCCTGAGCCCCCACACTTGGTGACTCATTCACTCAAAGTATAAACCAAAGCAACAAATAGATATTATTTTACCCTAGAATCAATACCAAGAAAATAGAAAATAACAAATGTTGGCAAGCATATAGAATGACTGGAACCTTCATAGACTGCTGATGGTACTGTAAAATGGTGTACCAATGTAGAAAATTATACAACACTTTATTCAAAGGTTGGAAATAAAAGTATGTATGATCCAGCAAACTCTCTACTTGATATATATCCTGGAGAAATAAGAGCCACATCACAAATATGCGTATATTCATACTCTCCCAGCACTATTCACAACAGCAAACCGATGGACAGCCAAAGTTCTCCTCAATAGGACAATGGACAAACAAACTTAGGTACATAAGCCCAATCCAATCCCAAGATGTTAAAGAATGACCATGAAATATCTCATATGGAGAGCCTGGAGGACATTATGCAGAGCAAAATTATTCAAAATAGGACAAATATGTGACTATTATTGTGAAAATCTTGACTAGGTTTTCATATTAAAAGAAATATTTGATAGTTACCAGGGGTGGTACAGGGAGGGGGTTAAATAACTGACAAGAGAATAGATAACTTGAGTGAAGGGGGCTACAGAAAGAATAAAGTCATCCCAACGACAGAGGCAGGGGAGGCACTGGGAGGAGTGCAAGTGTTAGAGGCAAAGACAAATGCTGTCATATGCACAACCCTGTAAGTTAGGAATATATGCATGGGTAGATATGCCAGTTGAGCAGGTTTTTCAGGAAAAGTGGGCTATACCCACAAATAATATATACAGGTTTGACAGAGGATTTTTGTACATGTGAATTTACCCTTTCTGCAACTATATCTACAAATATACAGAGGACAAAATGATGTAAACTTCTTAGACATATGCCTAGGACTTCTTGGGGAAAAATACCTTATTTCTTTCCATATTTTATTCCTAAGTCAATTGGTAGGAAGAGCTTTTTAAATTTCATCTGGGTCAGTTCTGGGGTTTTTTTGTTTGTTTTTTTTTTAGGAAATTACACATTTCGTTTTGATTCTCAAATTTACTACAGGTATGAACAAAAGCAACAACATGGTTTGGCTCCTTTATTTTCTTCTGTTCATATGATTATTTTGCTAGTGTTATTTCTTCTATATTGTTTGTGCTTTCTTCTCCATTGTCTTGTTTAGATTATTAGCTAATGCATCTGTTTTCTTTTTAATGCTTTTTCTTCCAGATTGGGGACCCAGAGACCATCTGCAGGCAACTAGACATCCCCTTACAGAAGGGTCACGGGTGCAGGGTAGCCACGATGAAACACACCTTTTTTCTCTGGTTCTTCCCTGCCCCCACCCCCACTATCATGATCCTAATTCTACCTTACAAATCTGGCTAGACCAGAGGATGTACACTGGTACAGATAGGAACTGGAAACACAGGGAATCCAGGACAGATGATCCCTTCAGGACCAGTGGTGAGAGTGGCGATACTAGGAGGGTGGAAGGAAGGTGGGGTAAAAAGGGGAAACTGATTATAAGGATCTACATATAACCTCCTCCGTGGGGGACAGACAACAGAGAAGTGGGTGAAGGGAGATGTCAGACAATGTAAGACATAACAAAGTAATGATAATTTATAAGTTTTCAAGGGTTCATGAGGGAGGGGGTGGCGGGGAGGGAGGGAAAAAATGAAGAGTTGATACCAAGGGCTCACGTGAAGAGCAAATATTTTGAGAATGATGATGGCAACAGATATACAAATGTGCTTGACACAATGGATGGATGTATGGATTGTGATAAGAGTTGTATGAGCCCCCAATAAAATGATTTTTTTCAAATCCTTTTCCTTCATAGAACCTGTTGTAGGATTTGGTCTATCTATATCATCCTATTTTCAAATGTATTTTTTCTCATTTCCTGCCTTCTTTCCTAAGCTTTGTTTTCTGTTTCTAAAAATTATCTTAAATATGAGAATAATAACAATTTATCATTTATCAAGGGGTCATGAAGGCGGGAGGGGGGAGGGAAGGAAAAAAGAGGAGATGACACCAAGGGCTCAAATAGACAGTAAATGTATAGAACATAATGATGGCAACCTAAGTACAAACAGGCTTGATAAGATTGATTGTTGTAAGAGCTGTAAGAGCCCTCAATAAAATAATCTTTAAAAAATCATCTTAAAATGAATGCTTCATTAAGCTATTTTTTATTCTTTATTATTTGTTCCTCTTGTACATATTTTATTATTCTTCGGTACTGTCAAGTGAGTTACAACTTATAATAGTCTTATGTACAACAGAACAAAAGTTTGCTTGGTCTGATATCATGCTAAAAATTCTTGTTATGTTCGGGTTCATTTTTGAAGCCACTGTGTCAAGCCATCTCCTTCACAGTCTTCCTCTTTTTCTATGACCAAATAAGACGACTTAACGAAATAAGATGTCCTTTTCCAGGGACTGGTCGTTCACGACAAGATGTCCAAAGTACCTGAGATGAAGTCGTAGCATCCTAAGGAAGACTTCATCAAAAGAGCAAAAAGAACCCAGATTTGAAAGGAAAAAAAAGATTGATATATTGGATAAAAAGCTTACCTCAAAAATCTGTAGAAAACTGGAACACCTCATTGAGAAAAACAAATAATCTAATCCACAATTTAGCAGAAGACATGGACAATTTGTTAAGGATGACATTCAGGTAGTCAATAATCATATAGAGAAATTCTTACTATCATTAGCTATAAGAAAAAGATGAATTTTTAAAAAATACAATAATACTTGATACCAACCAAGTTAGTTTATTGTGCCAACGTGGTCGATAAACACATGTGGAGTTAATTGATGGGAGGAGGAATAAATGGCTCAGTGAGCCTCACCTTTCTAGTTCTTGGGTCTCTTGCTTTGTGATGGTCAGACCAGGGTGCAGCTGCCTTAGCAGTTCCCTGCTTCAGCTGGCAAGGCTGACTTCCTGCAAGACATTCCCAAGGAGAAGCCACATAGATCGGACCTATGCCGATGCAGCCTTGGGTGCTGGAGCTGCCGTGTGGAGACCCCTGCCAGCGCTGAGATGCTTACACGTTCACTGACTCAGTTTTCCTCCTGCAGTCGGTATCATTGCATCTGTTTTGTGAGATGGAGGAGGACTTTGTGGATTGGTTTTGGACATATGGGCTAATGTTGGACTTGTGAGCTTGGGCAGCACTGGGTTGGAATGTTTTCTTGATGCACACTTAACCTTTATATAAAACTCTCTCTTATACATGAATTTCTGTGAATTTGTTTCTCTAAAGTACCCAGGTAACACACAACACTAACAGTAAAATTTTAAAAATTTAAAAAGCCAATATTGTGGAGAGACTGGTATACTCACACACTGCTGTTGGGATTGCAGAATTGTGCAGCCACTATGGAAACAAGTGTGATGCTTCTTTAAACAAATGTGAATAGAAATGCCATGTGATCCTGCAATCTTTCTATTTGTTATCCATCTTAAAGAAATAAAGAACAAAATAAGAACACATCTATAGCTATATCATCTGTATAGATATAGATAGAGAGGGATATAGATATATATACACACATGTACACATATAAAAACCCATGTATATTGCAGCACTTTCTATAATAGCAAACAACCCAAATTCCTCTCTGTGGAGGAATGTATAAACTCTAGTACCTGCACACAATGGAATAGTGTGTATTTCTAAAGAACAATAATGAGAGTGTCAAACACCCCATGACATGGAGAAACTGGAAGGTAGTCTGCTCAGAAAAGTTAGTCAATCGCTTAAGGAACATTTTTACATATCATCTTTACTAAAAAAATTAAAATAGCATAAATCGTTTTCACCTCAAAAGAAGACTTTGAAAGTGATGGCAAGGCTGAAGGGATAGGGAGGAAAAACGAGAGAGTAGGAGAGAAATGATCTAGAATGAAAAAGGGAGTTACTGAGGTACCATCAGTGCTCTGAGGATCTGACTGTGCCGTTGCATTTTGTGTGTTTCCCCTATGTGTATTATTCTCTACAAAGAAAAGGGAAAACAGCAAGTCAACTTTTAAAAAAGTGAGCATATCCTCAATTTTCATGATACACAGTTTATAAGTATCAATATAAGCTACCTCAAAACTTTATATGTAGATTTTATGTCCTTATTTATTTTCATATGCCTGATACATCACTAACTTTCTGCCTAACTAAATTGTAATTTTTTCTTATTTTTCCTAAAATTTGTCTTTATATTATTATATCTTTATTATTTGAGTTATTTGCCTTTTAAATGGTCTTTATTTTTAAGAAATAAGAAAATTAACTTCATCAAATGCTCGTTTTGTCATTTTCCCCACAATTATTTTTAATGTACATTATTTCTACATATGCAGGGTTTATAATATTTAAATTTTAATGATCACCTCTTTCCTTAAACTCACTCTTTGTTCATTCAGCTCCTGGTGAGATATATTCTTCTCTTGCTATTTTCTTCAGAAAGGACTCATGTATTAAAAAACAAAAACAGAACCAACTCATTCATCCTCACTGTTGCTATTGTTCTTGGTTTTTATGTAAATTGGTTTGTCCATGGGTAATTTTTACTCACACATTCTTTCTGGAAGTACTTTAAGATATTAAACCCATGACCTTACAACACTGAATGCTGCTGGGAAAACACTTCAAGCCTTTTTTTTTTTTTTTTTTGCAGTTTTTTTTTCTCTTATATGTGACTGCATCTCTTTGCTAAGATGCACAAAAGAATCTTTTCCAGTAAACCTTGTAACTTTAACCTGGGGGTTGGGGATGATAGTTCTAAGCAAATTTCCCCACTCGCTCTTACATTCTCTGGCTTGTTCATTTTCTTGAATTATATTTAAGGTTCTCCAATTTGGAGACACCAATTACACATATTTTAGATCTCCTGCACCTGTCTTTCTATAATTTTCCCTTTATTATATTGTAATATGCTGAATCACAAGTTTTATCTATGCAGTAACAATATTTGAATAATGAATATTTTTTCTATCCATGATTAGTTATTTTCCTTTTTCTCTCCAGTTCTGTTTGTTTGTTTTTGTAGTCCTAAATATCCTGCGTTGGTACTCCTATTGCTTTTGTTGTGACTCATCTTAGAATAATGAGTACTTCCTGGATCAGCTATTTTGTTTATTTTACATAAATTTTGACAAAAATATTCCAATGTAAAATATTCTCCTAAAACAGTGTTGTGTAAATAAGTGAAATTGTTTCATCTTTACTTCTCCGTAGCTAGCAAAATCACACTGCACTTCTCATAATGTAACTCAGGAGTGGGCTTCTCTTTGGTCTCACCAATACACTACTTCTGGTCAATATAACTGAGGTAGTTAGTTTACTGTGCCAGCCTGGCTGATAAACACATGTGGGGTTAATTGAATGGCGGAAAGATAAATGGCTCGGTGAGCATCGCCTTTCGAATTCTCGGGTCTCTTGCTTTGTGATGGTTGGACCAGGGTGCAGCTGCCTTAGCCAGTTCCCTGCTTCAGCTTACAAGGCTCACTTCCTGCAAGACATCCCTGAGAAGAAGCCACATGGACCTACCCCGATGCGGCCCTGGGTGCTGGAGCAGCCGTGTGGAGACCCCTGCCAGCGCTGAGATGTTTACACGTTCACTGATTTGCTTTCTCCTGCAGTTGGCATCATTGTGTCTGTTTTGTGAGATGGAGGAGGACTTTATGCATTGGTGTTTGACATATCGGTTAATGTTGGACTTGTGGGCTTGAGCAAAACTGGGTTGGGATGTTTTCTTGATACGCACTTGACCTTTATATAAAACACTCTCTTACACATGAGTTTCTGTGGATTTGTTTCTCTAAAGTACCCAGACTAACACAATAACATAAATGTTCTATTTCTTTTTTATCTTGAATTTTTAGCTTCTCAAGACTCATATTACCTGGAATCAGAGGAGATGAACCTGCTAGCCTGCTCACTGCATCTCTGTTGTTATAAATAAATGTTTTGGTCATATACAACAGTTTTACTTATTTTAAAGGAAACTGCTTCCAGAGATTTTTGTGAGATGTGCAGCTTGAAACCTTTAATTTCTGTCTTTTTGCATTGCTCTTTTCCCTCTTATAATTTTAGCCATTCATCTTCTTATTGTATGATTTAGGGTTTCAGATCAGATGCCTCCTTGTTCCAGTGATTATTGAAACCATGCTTCTGTTTATCATTATGTTTGTAGTTTGGGGATGATTTTTAAGAAAGAAAGAAGAAATGCTGATTTTGGTCCACAATTTAAGAAAAGAAACGCCGCTGCTGAGGTTTAATAGTAATGATCACACCCACTACTGGGAAATATTAATCTTAATTTCAGATTCTTGATATCTCAACAAATTTTGTGCTGCAATCTTCAGTACTGTACACTGGCTGTAAGATCAAAAATAAGTCAGCACAGTAGTGATGTGTCTATCATTCTTGGTGTCATTGTTTCACGCTCCCTATTTCTCATCACCCGGCAAAGAATGGCACTTGCTGATAATAGACAAGTACCAGATAGAGAGTACAGGTTTAAAGTCCCTTGTTGTCATTATTAGGTGCCATCATGTTGGTGCTGACTCATAGAAACTCTGTGTACAGTAGAAAGAAGCACAATTGCTAGTCTATTTGAGACCACTAAAGTCATTGTTCTTGATCATATGCTACCTATTGATCAGGAGTCAATGGCACTGAGGGAAGAAGTCCAATCTGCATTGAAGGCATTAGCCAAAAACATCTATCCAGGAACTGATGGAATAACAATTGAGATGATTCAATGATCTAATAAAGCACAATTTAGTCTGTAGTGATTTCTGTGCTCTCTAACATTTAAAATAAAACAAATGTGCTGAAAGCAATGCACCTTTGGTTTCTTGACTATTGCTCCCATGAACATTGATTGTGAAACCAGGTATAATTAAGTCTTGAAAATTTCAATCTTCATCTGTTTGCAACGATGTTGTCTATTGGTCCAATTGTGAGATTTGTTTTTCTTCTTTACACTGGTTGGTAATCTATACCAAAGACTTTAGTTATTGATATTCATCAGAAAGTGCTTAAAATCGTGTTGGTTTTTAGTAATTAAGGTTGTGTCATCTGAATATCACAGGTGGTGGATGAGCCTTCCTCCAAATCTGATGGCCCATTCTTTTTCATATAGTTCAGGTTTTCTGATTATTTTGTCAGCATACAGATTGAAAAGTAGGGGGAAACATGCAATCTTGACAAACACCTTTCCTGATTTAAAATTTCAAATGACTTTGTCTGGTCTATATACAGGTTCAACAAAAGCACAATGAAGTGTTTGGGGAGGCTCATTATTCAAAATATCACCATAGTTTGTTATGATCAACACATCTGAATGCCTTTGCAAAATCAATAAAACACAAAAACATCATTCTGGTATTCTCGTTTTTAGCCAAGATTCTTCTGATGTCAGCACTAATTGTCCTCATTTCATGTCATCTTCCGACACCAGCTTGAGTCTCTGGCCCTTCTCTGTCAATGTATTGTAATCAGTTTTTAATCAATTTTCCATGCACGTGATGTTAATGAGATTGTTCGATAATTTCCACATGCTGTTGGCTCACTTTTCTTTGGAATGACACAAATATGGATAATTTGGGATTGTTTGGCCAGATACTTGTCTTCCAATTTTTTTGGCATAGACTAGAGAGTGCTTCCAGAGCTGCATCAGGTTTTGAAACACTTCGGTTGGTATTTCACCAATTCTTGCAGCTTTGTTTTTGGCTAATGCTTTCAGTGCAGCTTAAAAATTTTCTTTCAATACTATCAGTTCTCCAGCATATTCTGCCTCTTAAAATGGCTGGATGCTGACCAATTCTTTTCAAATAATGATTCTAGGTAGTCCTCCAATCTCCCTTGATGCTTCCTTTATTGTTCATTATTTTGCCAATAGAATTCTTCAATATTGCAAGTTGAGGCTTACATTTTTTCCTCAATTCTTTCATCTTGAGATGAGTTGAGTGTTCTTCTTTGTTGGTTTTCTAATATCAGGTCTTTGCACATTTCATTCTAACACTTTCTTTTGTTCTCTCAAGTTGCCCTTTGAACTCTTCCGTTCAGCTCTTTAGTTCATGATTTCTTCCATCTTTTTTGGCTAATCTATGTTCACAAACAAGTTTCAGTGTGTCCTTTGACATCTGATGTTGTCTTTAATTTCCCTCTCTTTTAAATGACTTTTTGTTGTCCTCATGCATGAGGATCTTCGTGAAGCCATGCCACAAATTGTCAGGTCTTCTGTCATTAATATTCAATACATCAAATCGATAAGAGATGGTCTCTAAATTCAGATGGGATATATTCAAGGTTGCACTTTGACTCTCATGAACTTCTTTTCTTCAGCTTCAATCTCAGCTTGCATATGAATAATTTACAATCTGTTCCCAGTTTATCCCTTGCCTTGTTTTTGGCTGATGTTCTTTCTTGACCTTCCCCAGCATCTCTTCGCACAGATGCAGTGAATTTGATTCCTGTGCATTCCACCTGGTGAGATCTAGGTATATAGCCACTGTTGTGTGGTGGGGAAAAAAGGGATTTGAATGAAGAAGCCAGTTTTGTAAAATTCTATCATGTGATCTCCAGTATTATTTTTATTATTATAGCTGTATTTTCCAACTACTGTCTGTTTCCAACTTTCATACTCTAATCATCAATAATTATCAATGCATCTTGATTACATGTTTGATCAATTTCAGACTGAAGAAGTTGGTAGAAGTCTTCAGTTTCTTCATCACTAGCTTTAGTGATGGTACATAAATTTGAATAAAAGTTTTGTTACCTAATCTTTGTAGCTATGTAAATATTACCCTATCAGAGTATTGTACTTCAGGATAGATCTTGAAATGTTTTTGATGATGAAAGAAATGCTATTCTGCTTTGATTTTTTCCCCCTGTGTTGGGGCAGTGAACTATTTAATGTGGAAAACCAAACTCTCTAATTCCCACCAAATGACCATTTCCTGCATGGGTCTGGATAAGACATTGGGAGAAATTATTGTTAAGTGAGTAATTGCTAAAATTATGATTGCCATTCTGCTGTATATAAAATAAGCCAACTGCGAAGCAGAGAGTGGGGGCAAGGAATTTCACTACCAGACAGGTCCAGAAGTGGAGCAAGTGCTTTGGACACTGTGATCCCAGTGCAGTGCACCTCCTAGATCCAGAAGACAACAGTGGCATCAAAGGGTCGAGAGCAGCAGCAGCAGCAGAACTAAGGGCCAGATCATGAAACAGAGTGATGGACTTCCCAGCCCACAGATCATGAGTTATTTTGGGTAGAAATCTGGCCTGTGGAATAGGGGTGCCTCTGGGTACTAATTTTTGCTGAGTTGGACTTTGTGACTCATTGGATCCTTTTAAGCTGAGGCTGACTGGATTGGGTGTCCCTGGGCATTTGATTCAGGGAGCTAGGTGTGCTGACCCTGGACCTTGAGCTGAATGCCTTCAGGTAGAGACGAACAGTGGAGTGGCATTTTCTTTGGGAAACCCGGAAATAATTTTGTAATGTGTCCTGATGAACTATATCCTAGGCATTTCTCAATGGCATTATAACCTGGTGACTTCTTTAATAAATCTTTTATTCATGAATGTTGTCTGTAAGTTCTATGCAGTCATTGCAATGGATTGTAGAATCTATATTTAAAAGATAGAGAATAGTGTGTGTGACAATGCACACCCAGCATAGTAAATCCTATTGTTGTCTGATTCAAAATGGCTGATACCAGTCCGTTTCAGCGGACTAATGCCTAGGATAACAAACTTCATGAGTTCATCTTGATACTTGACTTTGTATTCTTGGAGGAATCCTAGTGGTCTAATGGGTTCAGTATTGGGCTGCTAATGATAAGGTTGGTAGTCAAATCGATCAGCTGCTCTGCAAGACAAAGATGAGGCACTCTGCTCTATAAAGATTTACAGCCTTAGAAACTGCATGGCGCTATCCTATAGGGTTGCGATGAACCTGAATTGACTCATCAGAGTGTGTTGTCTCTTGAGCTACCCTTTTGAAATGTTCTCTTCAGCTCTTAAACATCAATACTTCTGTTAATTTTAGTTCCTCTAGTTTGGATATCTTATAAATGTTTATTAAATGAATGAAAGCATAGATGAATGATGTTTTATTTTTTCCTCTATTAGTTTAGGATCATTGTATTTCAGATAATAAATCAGGGAAGACTGATAATACTCCTGGTTTTGGGGTCTTACTGTAAGAGAGATCTTCAATAAATAGTTTGAACAGTCTATCATTCTGTAAATAAACTGGGCTTAAAGCAAATACTTTACCCATCTTTCAGCCCTTAATAAAGTTGCATACTTCAGTTGAACAGTTCTTCCTTAAAACTTTTATTTCCCCCAAAATAAACTTCTAACCAAACAAGATCTCATTCTGTTGTTCCTCTAAATTCCTACTGTTGCTGTAGTTGATAAGTATTGTCAGGGTAAATATGCAACAGAATAGAACTACAACAAAGGGTTTCCCATAATCTTTTTTTCCCCCTAAAATATGGAACTCTTCATTAATTTTCATGTCATCCTTTCGCAGGGGCCATGCTAACCTTCTCTGTTTCATTCCAATGTTCATATGTGTGCTGCCGAAGCGAGCAGCCCATAATCTTTATGGGAACAAATAACCAGGTTCTTCCTCTCATAGAACTGCTGGTGGATTCAAACCATTGACCATTTCATTAGCAGCCAAGTGATTCACTACTGCACCACCAGGACTCCTTGATACACTACTGTGTTCGTCTGGGTAGACTAGAAAAACAAATCCATAGAAACGCAGATGTGTATAAGAGAGAGTTTTACAGAAAGGGTATTTGTCCATTAAGAAAGCATCCCAACCCAGTCCAGTCCAATCCCATAAGTCCAATATTAGCCCATATGTCTGATATCAATCTATAAAATCCTCTTTAGATTCACGAAACACATGAAATGATGACGACTGCAGGAGGATCACAGGCCAACAGGTAGAAAGTCTTTGGAACCAGTGGCATTGTAAGCATCTCAGCACTACCAGAGGTCTCCACGTGGCTCCTCCAGCACCCAGGGCTGCATCAGGATAGGTCCATGTGGCTTCTCCTCAGAGATGTCTCACAGGGCATCAGCCTTGTGAGTACAAAGATTCCAATGGCAGAGAGAGAGAGAAAGAGAGGTGTTTCCCACCTCCAAGGAGGAAATACCCTATTTCTCAGAATTCTCAGGAGAAGGCCATGCCCACACAGAGGCCTCATTGGCAAGTGGATGCATAATGATAATAACGGATACAAGGGGATATAGGGAATATAGGGGTGGGGGATGGGTGCCAGGGTGGGAAAGGGGATTTTGGGAGTAAATAAAGAAGATGGGAGGGGGAAGAGAGCACTAGAATGGACTGTGATTGCATAACTCATTTTAAAGGTGATGTAACCACTGGCGGGGGATGGGGAATGCTCTAAAATTGATGAGGTAATGACTATGCAATTCTCCTTGATAAGATTTGGTGATTGAATTATTGAATTGTTTGGTATGTAAAATACATGCCAATAAAATGGTTGGCGGGGCCGGGAAAGTAAAGGTAATCAAAATGACAAAAACACAAAGAAAGAAAGAAAATCTCATATTTATTCTCAACAACTAAAAAAGTGAGCAGATATGAAAAAGAACTTTAATGATTCAGAAAGATGTTGTGTTAGGCAGGATTGTATAGAGAAACAAAATCTGTGACACTCATATATGTATAAGAAAGAGCTTTATATCAAGAAGTACTTTTATAGCAAGAATGCATCGCAGTCCAGCCCAACTCAAGTCCATCAGTCTGATGCTAGTCCGTAAGACCCTTTTCCCACAAAGAAGGATGAACCAAGCACCAGGAAGATCACGGGCCAGTGAGTTCAGAGTCATATAGCTCCAAATCAGTGGGAACATAGCAGGGGGCTGGCAGCATTCAGGGTTGAGCCCCCCTGTGAAGCCACCTTTCAAGGTAAGAAGAGTTCTAGCAGGCACACAGGCAGGTAAGCAGGCAGGCAGGCAGGCAGGCTTTTCTCACTCTTATAAGGTCACATAATTACAAACAGTGCAGTAAAGAACTTTTTTTTCTTCATATTTTGGATTACTTCCTAAGTACAGATATCCAAAAGTGGAAATACTGGATTTAAAATAACTACATTTTTATAAGGTCGCAGCCTCAAAGAGGTGTCATCAACTTACCACTTGATTGACAGGTTGAATTCTGGCCCTAGTCAGGGGTATCTGTTCGGAATAATATCTGACTATCACAGATGTTAACATGACAATGGGAAAAAGAAAGAGGCAACCCACAGTAAATAAAACCTTAAAATCCTAAAAATCATTTTATCATTAGTAGTAAAATACAAATTTTAAATAAATTAATATAGCACTCTACTGGAAAAGTTGTTAACATAGAAAATTAAGTAATACCCAATGTTGAAGAGGATGCAATAATAGTTGCATTCACACATATAGCTGCTACCCTTATAATTAGTGCAACTCTTTAGGAAGGCAATGTGGCAATATGTATTAAGAACTATAAAAAAATGTAGTTATTTTTAATCCAGTATTTCCACTTTTGGATATCTGTACTTAGGAAGTAATCCAAAATATGAAGAAAAAGAAGTTCTTTACCGCACTGTTTGTAATTATGAAAAAATAGCTAGACAAGGACATATTAAATAAATTATAACATCATTTTATATGCCTATTAAAACTAAAGAAAAAAACTATGAGACTAGATAGGAAAGTGCATATGCTATAATAAATATTGAAAATGCTGTTTGTACTAAGACATCCAACTAACAAGTACTCTTATTTATGCGGTATAATTATTGTATTTTTGTCTTCTCCCATTCCTTCAGCTCTTGTGAGGAGAATCTTTGGTCATAACATTTTCCAAACTGAATTGTCTAAATGTTCAATTTCATTTCAGAGAAGATATGGCAGTGAACTGGGCACTCTTAAGTTGTTTTAAAGCACAATACATCCTGATCATTGTTGCTGAGCCACACGCACACACTACTGCTATGTCAACCATTCTCTTACTTTGGGGCTTTGGATCTATGAGAGAAAAACTTGGGGGCAATCTTCCTGTTGAGTGACCTTACCCATATAATCAGTTATAAACTACAATGCCTTGCCCTTACATAGTAAGAATATATTCTAGATAGTATGTCTGTGATCTAGTTATACTTCTATAAAGCCATTTTTAAATGAACTCAAATAAAAAATTTTAATAAGTTTAAATATGTGCTTCCCAGTCCTCTACTAAGTGCTTCCAAGCCAAAAAATAAACAATTCACCTCTGTCAAAGTTTCAGATACAAACAAACAAACAAAAAAAGTTTCAGATACATACTTATTAAGCATTAGCATTGATTAAACACAATAGCTATTTTCTATAGGAAAACTGAAGTATAAATAGGTTCAGCAACTTACCCAAGTTCACTCAGCTAGTGAGTGATGAAGCCAGAAACAGCCCAGGCAGCCTCACTCCATGACTAGACTTAAACTACTATTTTGTAAATATATCTGAGAACACAGTCCCTGTAGTTCTGCTTATTCTGATGACCATTTATTAGTCTTCTCTGTATTTTTCATCATTGACCAGTGAAAAACCATAAACACCATTCAATATCTCCTGATTCTTCATCTCTGAAAGAGTTATATTTTCCTCTGTTATCATTGTCCATCTACCTTGTAAAATTATTCTGTGAAACTGAATAGTTGACACTGAAACACATGTAAGAATCAGGTGCAGAGTTAGAACACATCTTTAAAAATACACTCCATGAAACCTCAGGGATGCACACAGTTCCTTGAAGAACTTCTACATGACCCAATCAATTGTAGAGAACAGGATTGTGGAACCCTGCCCTTCCCTCATACACACATGCTCAGCTTTGATAAGAGCCAGTCCATCTATTTACCTTTGTTGTAGAATTTGAATTCGCAACTAAGGTTTCAATTGAAGAAAAAAATTTATCCTAAGTAAAAGGAGATAGAGGAAAAAACTAGGAGGCAAAGAGCATTTATAAAGGTCTAAATACAGGCATATATATGTAAATATATTTATATGTAATGATAGGGAAATAGATCTATGTACATATATTTATATGTTAAGTATTAAAGTAGCAGATGGACATTGGGCCTTGACTCAAGTACTCCCTCAATGCAAGGACACTTTGTTCTAATAACCTGACATTCTTTCCAAGGATCTCCACAGGATCACTGAAGACAAAATGGTGCATAAGCAAATGTGGTGAAAAAAGGTGCTGGTGCCTGGCTATCAAAAGATATAGTGTCTGGGGTCTTAAAGGCTTGAAGATAAACAAGCAGCCATCTAGCTGAGAAGCAACAAAGCCTACATGGAAGAAGCACACCAGCCTGTGTGATCATGAGGTATTGATGGGATCAGATATTTGGCATCAAAGACTCAGAACAAAAAAAATCATATCAATGTGAATGAGAGGTAGGGCATAGTGGAGACCCAAAGCCCATCTGTAGACCATAGGAAATCCTCTTACAGATGCATCACAAGGAAGAGATGAGCCAGTCAGGGTGCAGTATAGCACCGATGAAACATACAACTTTCCTCTAGTTTTTTAATGCTTACTCCCCTCTTCCCTTCAACTATCATGACCCCAATTTTACCTTACAGTTCTGGCTACAGAGCATGTACATGGGTACAGCTAAGAGCTGGAAACAGGGAATCCAGGACAAATAAACCCCTCTGGACCAATAATGAGAGTATCAATACCAGGAAGGGAAGGGGAAAGTGGGGGGAGAAGGGAGGACATGATCACAAGGATCAACATATAACCCTCTCCCCGAAGGGCAGACAAAGGGAAATAGCGATCAGTGCAAAATATGAAAACAAATTTTTATAAATTATCAAGGGTTCATGAGAGAAGGAGGGGGGAGGAGGAAGGAAAATGAGCTGATACCAAGGGTTCAAGTAGAAAGAATATGTTTTGAAAATGATGATGGCAACATATGTACAAATGTGCTTGACATAATGGATGGATGGATGGATTGTAATAAGACACAATGGATGGATGGATGGCTTGTGATGAGAGATGTATGAGCCCCCAATAAAATGATTTTTTAATAATTTTTCATCCTTTTTTAAAAGGTCAGAAATACTGAATTAAAAGCAGGACTTGTTTCATTTCTTCACGTGCTATCACATGATATAATTTTGAGTTACGTACTCCTATGTGCTGAAGGAGCCCTGGTGGTAACATCAGTTCCATGTTGGGCTATGAACTAAAAGCCTGACACTTTAAACCCACCCAGCTTACCTGTGGAAGAAAAACCTAGTGATTGCCTCAAGTAAGGAATACAGTCAAGAAAAGCCTATGGGCCAGATCTGCTTCATCATGGAGTGGCTCTAAGCAGATAAGTTAAGCAGGGTTCTCTAGAGAAGCAAAACTAATGATAAATTTATGTGCATACAAGACAGAGGGAGAAAGAGAGAGAAGAGAATTCATATTAAGAAATGGCTCACATCATTGTAAATGGGTAAATTCAGTCTGGTTGCAAGTTCATGGGGCAGATGTTAAGCTGAGCTTCTCCTGATGAACCTACTCGGGAAAATGATTGGCTGCTGGCTGTAGAAGGAGACGAATCCAAGGCCAGCAGGTCGTACTTGACAGAAGAAGGTCAGAAGAAGTAAATGAATCCAAGTTCATCAGGTCAGATGGCAGGCCTCTAAGACTCCAGAACTGGCATGCACTATGGCAAGCCACCGGCTCAAGCCCAAAGTAAATGAGCCAGTTGGAGTATCCAGATCCAACAAAAGACATGGAAGCTTACCACATTGTATATTTATATAGGAACTGGGCCACAACCCCGAAAGTAACTTCCTTTCAATTGCATCAAGTCTATGACCTCAGTAAAGGATTTGCACTTCCCCCTCATCACCTTACAACTCGGCTGCACATAGCAGATCCCATCATGGAGTTGATTATGTTATATTAGATCACATTATGGGGGATTACGAGGCCTCAACTGCCAAATAATTGGCAGGAAGAGGATTCCCTTCCAAGTGGACACCAAACTATCACAGCAGGAATCAAATAAGCAGCAGTTTACCCTCTACAAACCAAATTTATGTCCCCAGGTTCTCTGTATTTTAAATAATGAATAAATAAATAAATAGCATTAATAAGAAAGTCAACAAGGCAAAAACAAAACAACAAATTCTAGAGCACGTGCAGAGAGACTAACAGCCTCATAAAATGTTGGGTCTGAAAAACAGTATACTCACTGTGGAAAGCATCATGATGCTATCTCAAAGAAATGGAAATGGAAATACCATATAACATAGCAGTCCCTGTACTCAATATATATTCAAAAGAACTAAGACCCGTAACATGAACAGATACATAGGCACCCATTTTCATTGCAGCATTATTAACAATAGAAAATATATGGAAATGACTTATTTGTAGAAGAAAGGATATATAAAATTTGTACATTTGCCCAAGGGGATACTATATGACATTAACAAATAACAATGAATCTGTGAAATACCTTATAACATGTGTGAACTTGGAGGATAATATAATGATTGAAATTACTCAACATTGAAAGCCCTATATTGTATAAAACCACTATTTTTTTAAGGGTTTCACACAAAATGAAACAATCTTTGATGGTTATCAGTGGTGGGAGGGGAACAGAGGGAGGAAAGTGAATGGCACAGATTAGATAATAGGAATTATTTGGATGAAGGGGGAAACAACATTCGACAAGAGGGGGTTCTGTGGGGAGATTGGATGATGGAAATAGGGCAAGACAATGAGAAATTTGATGGGTTATTGAATGTAAAATTGGTGATATGCTCTTTAAGTCTTCACCTAAGTCACAATGAAATATTTAAATGAGTCAACAAAAATGGAAAGTATTAAATAACTCATTAATTTGTTCATTTTTACTAATCAGAGCACAAAACACCAAATGAAAGTTTATTTAGCCTCTAGGCAAAAGGCATTGTTACCCTGTGCAGTCGTAATATATTTAAGATATCTTTCTGTTTGAAATCTTGCAAATAGGTATTAAATTGAATTTCTGGATACCAAGATCCCTGGAATCTCTATTTCTTACTTGGAGTAATTAGGGAGGCATCTCACTAAAATAAACTATATGAAAATTATCTGTTAGTGTCCTTTACTGGTATCAAATGTTACGGGGTAAGGAGCAGAAAGAGAAACAATAGGGGTTGGTCTGTCTCCTTTCATTCAAGATGCAACAATGAAGAGAAGGCTAAATATAAATAGATATTTAAGTTTATAAACTCTGTAGGAAGCTCAGATTAGAAGTTTGAGGTTGAACCTGGACTTGAAGGAATCTTGAAAGGTATCAAGTACCCAATATTCGGAACACAATTGTCATCATAATGGTTCTAAAGACTGTTTAAGACTAACTTGAAGGGGGGACTTCTGGGAAGATGATGACTGAGTAACACACACCAGAGGGACTCCACAGAATTCAGCGCAGAAGAGTCACAAAGAGGTAAATCCCACACTTCCAGGTCATAAGAGGAGCATCATAAAGATAAGCAGACACAGACCACTAGGTTTTTGAGGAGCTAGGGGCTTTCGGCTTACCACAGTGGAGATCTGCTAGGATTTGACCTTAGCCCTGCCACTGTCTCAGCCAAAACCGGGATCATTTGGAGCCAGCCCAGGGGCTTTATCTTGACACAGCCACAGTTTACGGCTGCCTTAGGGCAGGGATTAAACTTCTCCAGGCCCAGCATCAGGGATCAGGGCTCAGCTATATTGTTACTTTTGTTTCTCTCTCTTCTCTCTGCCCCCCCCCCACAGTCTCAGTGGGCCTACTTTGTTTTGTTTCTTTTTCTTTTTCTCTTCCCTTTTCTCTCACATGCCACTGCTGACCTCCAGATCACTCCCTTAGCATAGGACATTTATGCTTGCCCCTCCACCCCCAGCTGGGAGAGTTCCACCCTCTGGAGCATAACGCAAGGCTGGGCAAAGTCCACCCACCCTCCACCAGGTTATATCCCACCCAAATTCTTCCAGGGAAACACTGCCCACCCGCCCTCTCCAAGGCTTAACATGTGGCTAGGGAAATTGAACCCACCTTATTCCAGGGAAATCCTGCCTGCATGGCTGGGGGAGCTCCCACCTGTCCTCTGTGGCCCCATGTGACTGAGGGAACTTCCTCCTGTCTGCTGTAGTGTCTCACATGGCCTAAGGCAGCATGGCCAACACTTGAAAAGGTTCCACACTGCTGTGGAAACCTCTGTCAAACCTCTTCAGTGATCTCCCTGGTCAGCGCAATTCCACCCACCATTTGCAGTGTCCTACACCAAATTGGGCAACCTAGCATCCTTCTGTGGCACTTCCGCTGCAGTGGGCACCCCTGCACACCCTCTATGGCTCCCCATGCTGCTGTGGGTCACACCATCATGGCTTCTTGTGAGATCACCCAGTACAGCACTATCCTCATGGGTCCACAACAACCCAAGCAGCGTATCCTGAGAGGACCATCAAACTTACCTTCCAAATAAAAGTATATTGGTTGACTATGGAGAGAGTGAAGCAACAGAAGGATAAAGTGGCAGGCCAAGTGAAATTGGCTGCAGGCAGTTCAAAGAGGCATTCCTACAAGTCTCCCATAGAGAGCTAGTGCTCTTCGACTCCCTGGAAAATGGCACCTGGCTTAAAACAACAGTACAAAAGCAGTAATCAGCCCCAATGACCTCAACGATAAAATTGGAGAAACAAAAGGCAATGGCAGAAGAAACCTAAGAACATGCATAGAAGAAGCAGACATTAATTTGCCACAGAAATAAATTTTCAGAATGCTGCTTAGAGTCATACAGGATATGAGGGAAACAATACAGAAAAAGGATGAAATAATAGAGGAGATAAAGTCCATAACCAAAGGGACATGCAAGAGCTTAGGGATGAGATAACAAACCAGTAGCAGACTGACAGACTTTGCCAATCGACTGGAGGAGGCAGAGAACTGCACCAGTGACCTAGAGGAGAGACAAGCAGACTTTAACAAACACGAATGAAAAGTTAATAAGATCAACAGAGAAGCAGAAGTGAAATCTAAGAGCTATGTTTGATGCTATGAAGAGGAACAACATCAGAATAATTGGATTACCAGAGGAAAGCACAACAAAGAAGTCATCTGCAGCAATAGTGAGAGAATTCTTGGAGGAAAACTTCCCCAGCTTAATGAATGAAAACCAAGCAACCATTCAGGAGACTGAAAGAACACCAGCTAGACTGAATCCCCAGAAGAAGTCACCAAGGCACATGATATTTAAACTATTCAGTTCTGAGGAAAAAGAGAAAATCATGAGAGCAGCTAGGGAAAAACAAGCAATTACATACAAAGGTTCCAAAATAAGAATATGCTCATACCCATCAGTGGACACTATGAAGAAGAGGAGAGTGGTGTAACATATTCCACAAATTGAGGGAAAATAACGCAAACCCAAGAATACTCTTCCCTGCCAAATTATCGATCAAGATAGATGGAGAAGCAAGAGTCTTCCCAGACAAGGAAAAACTCAAAGAATACGTTAGAAGAATCCCAGGCCTACAAAAGATCCTTGCCGACACAGTAAAGGCAGCAGAACACACTCACCAAGCATAAATAAGAGACTGCCACATAGAACAACCCTACCCAAAGGGCAACAAAGGAAAAACAGCCCCCAAGATAGCATTGGCTTAATGGCGGAAAGAAGTAAACACACACACACACACACACACACACACACACACAAAACAAAACACAGTAACAGTTGCGGTCGCGTGAACTCCAACACATGAGAGCCCTGCGAGTGTCAGGGCAGAATGTGCCGTGTCTGATCTCAATGGCGGATCTTTCAGCAGTAGCTCATCAGGCCTTTCTTCCAAGGCACCTCTGGTAGCAGCTAGTTATTTTTATTACTGGGATTATTTTTTAAGTGAGTTTGCTTTGAAAACGAGGGGGTTATGCCAACCTAAATGTTCTGCCACTTCAAAAAGAGCAACAGGAACCACAAAGACCTCCGTGTGCTAAACCAATGCTACTGGGTACTGGGGACCGTGTGTGTCTATGGACCTACACTGAACAGTGTTGCATGAATCCAGTAGGCCATGGGCTAGTTATGCAATTTAGAAAAAAAAATTTATTTAAGAAAAGCCCTAAAGCCCAGGATTGATAAACTTACAGAGACATCAAGTAGAATAAGGGTTTTGGAGTTGGGCAGTGTGTGTGTGTGTGTGTGTGTGTGTGTGTGTGTAGAGTGATGGTGGTGGGGGGACATAAAAGGGAGCTGATGTCAACAAGGAAGAGAATGTTTTCAAATTGATCGTGGCAGCAATTGTACTATACTGCTTGAGATGACTGATCTATGGAGCAATATGATCTCTGTATTAGCTCCCAGTAAAATGGTTTTGAAGAAAAAAGAATTAAAGGAAAGAAAAGCCCCATGAATGTAAGCTATAACATTAGCACCTATTAGTTG
>NW_022111373.1:82637130-82641618 GCF_000313985.2 Echinops telfairi | reverse complement strand
ATTGGCTTAATGGCGGAAAGAAGTAAACACACACACACACACACACACACACACACAAAATTGATAAGCACAGGAGGTAGGAAAACACCCAACACAAATGGTATAAGATGACACCACAGAGTCCACAGATGGAGAAAATAAGCCAGAATATCAATGGCTGAACTCGGGTATTAAAAGACAGGCTAGCAAAATAGGATGAGAATCAAAGGCTGGATAAAAACATACCAAGCAAACAGCAATTCAAAAAAAGCAGGGGTTGTAATCCTAATCTGAGATAAAATTGACCTCAAACTGCAAACCAAAAAAGAGATAAGGAAGGACAGTATAAAATGCTCAAGAGAACAGTAGACAAAGAACCACTAAGCATTTTCAACATATATTCCCCAAATGAGAGACACGCTGAATACATCAACAAAATGCACCAAAAGATCAAAAAAGAAATCACAGCCTCAACAATTATAGTAGGTTACTAAAATACACCACTTTCTGAGAAATATAGATCACAGGGAATGAAACTCAACAAGGAGGCTAGAGATCTAAACACAACCATTAGACAATTTGAGCTGATAGATATTTATAGAGCTCTTTATCCAAATACAAAAGAATCACATTATTTTCAAGCCCACATGGCACATATTCGAAGATAGACCACTTGCTGGGGTATAAGACGAATCTGCATAAATTTAAGCACATTGATATCATCCAGACCTCTCTCACTGACCACTGAGCCATAAGTCTAGAGATTTACAAAAGGAAGATGAAGAAAACAAGAGCAAACAATTGGAGGATGAATAATAATCTATTGCAAAAGGAGTGTGTACTTGTCCATATCAGAGATGAAATTAGGAAATTTTTGGAAACCGATGAGCATGAGAACACGATGTACCAAAGCTTATGGTCCACAGCAAAGTCATTTATCAGAGGAAGTTTCATAGCAATACATGCACACATGAAAAAGGAAGAGAGACCTATGATTAATATGCTGGCACTAAATTTACAGCATCTAGGACTGAGTCAAGAGGACAATCCTACTAATAGCAAAAGAAAAGAAATAATAAAAATGAGGGCTGAGATTCAGGAGAGGAAAAATAAGAAAACTATGGATAAAAGTAATGCTGCTAAAAGTTTGTACTTTGAAAGGATAAAGAGAATTGACAAACTGTTGGCACACCTAACCAAAGAAAGGAGGAAACAAATTTCAATAGCCAGGATGAGGAATGACAGAGGGGACATTACAACAGACCCTAATGAAATCAAAAGGATAATTACACAGTAGTATGGAAGACTTTACTCCAATGAATTCAACAACTTAGAGGACATGGACAAATTCTCTTGGAAAAGCAAACCCTAGACTAACCGTAATGGATGTCACGAATTTGAACAGACCCATAGCAATAGAAGAAAATGAGAAGGTTATCAAGGGATTACCAACAAAAATTCCCCCAGGCCAGATGGCTTCACAGGAGAATTCTACCAAGCATTCATGGAATAACTGACACCAATCCTACACAAACTCTTCCAGAACATAGAAAAAGACCGCAAACTCCCGAACTCCTTCTATGAAGCTAGTATAACTCTGATACTGAAACTGGGGAAAGATTCCACAAGAATAGATAACTACATACCAATATCCCTAATGGACATTGATGCAAAAAATCCTTAGCAAAATACTGGCCAATAGAATACAAAAGTATATAAAATAAATAATTGAATATGAGCAAGTGGGATTCATACCAGGGATGCAGGGATGGTTCAACATACGAAAGACCATTAGTATCATTCACCACATTGACACAAAAACTATAAGAACCACATGATAATATCGATAGATGTGGAAAAGGCATTCGATAATATCCAACACCAATGCCTGTTTAAAACACTTGAGAAGATAGGAATGGAAGGAAAATTACTCAAGATAATACAACCTATATATGAAAATCAACAGCCAACATGGAAGTCAATGGAGAAAAGATGAACACAACCTCACTGGAAAAGGGGACCAGACAAGGATGTCCTTTGTCCCCACTCTTATTTAACAGCGTACTGGAGGTTTTAGCTAACAGCATAAGGTAAAGAAAAGACATCATATGTATCCACCTGGGGAAAGAAGAGGTGAAACTATCATTATTTGTGGATGATATGATTTTATATATGGAAAATGCCAAAAGCTCCACAAGGGGAGTACCAGAAGCAATAGAGGAGTTTGGCAGAGTGGCAGGATACAAAATCAACAAACAGAACTCTATCAGACTGCTATACACATTGGATAAGACCAAAGAAGAAGAGATAAAAAAAGGTGGTACCCTTCACAATAGCCACGCACAAATTGAAATATCTAGGGTTATACCTGACTAAAAGAGCAAAGATTTACATGAGGGCAACTACAGAACACTATTATAAGAAACCAAGAGTGACCTCAACAAATGGAAGAATATCCCATGCTCATGGATTGAAGACTCAATATAATAAAGATGTCAGTTCTGCCCAAGGAAATCCCAATAAAATCACCCTCACCTTTCTTCAAAGAAATTGAAAAACTGATTACCAACTTCATATGGAGAGGGAAGAAGCCCAGAATTAGCAGAGAATTCCTCGAGAAGGACACACTGGGAGGGCTTGCATTACGTAACTTTAGCACATATTATACAGCCACAGTGGTGAAATCACATGGTATTGGTACAATGACAGAAACTCAGACCAATGAAAAAGAACTGAAAACCCAGAAATAAAATTATCAGCATACAGACAACTGATCTTTGATAAGGGCCCCAAAACCATCAAATGGGAAGCAGATACTCTCTTCAACAATTGGTGCTGGAAAAAATGGATATCTACCTGAAGAACACTGAAGCAAAACCCTTATCTCACTCCATGCACAAGAATAAACTCAAGGTGAATCACAGACCTAGAGGTAAAACCTCAAACTATTAAGGCCATCAATGAAAGAATTGGGACCAACCTGAGAACTTTGGCCCAGGGAATACAAAGGCTATAAAAAATGGAGAAGGACACAAACACAGAGGAGGCACAAATTGACAAATGGGATATACTGAAGATAAAGCACCTGCGTACATTGAAAGAATTCACCAAGAGAATAATAAGAGAGCCCACACACTGGGAAAACATCTTTATCAATGACACATCAAAGGCCTTATTACTAAAATCTACAGTATTCTGCTAGCTTCCAGAAAGGAAAAAAAAAAATTGCCCACTGAGAAGGTGGGCAAAGGACCTGAACAGAAGTTTCACAAGGGCAGAAATCCAAATAGCTAATAAACATATGAGAAAATGTTCCTGATCATTAGCCATAAGAGAAATGTAAATTAAAACAACAATGAGATACCACCTACCACCCTCAAAGATAGCCCAATTCCAAAAATCAGAAAGCAACAAGTGTTGGAGGGGCTGTGGGGAGACAGGAACGCTCATCCACTGCTGGTGAACAGCCACTATGGAAATTGATTTGGTTACATGTAAAACAGATGGAAATTTAGCTACCATATGACCCAGCAATCCCTCTACTGGGCATATACCCAGAAGAGACAAGAAACAAACCACGGCCAGACATCTGTGCTCCAATGTTCATCAGGGCACAGTTTACAATTGCAAGAAGTTGGAAACAACCCAAATTTCCATCAACAGATGCATGGATTAAAAAACTATGAAATATACACACAATGGAGTACTACACATCCCTAAAACGCAGTGATGAACTCATGAAGCACATCACCACACGGGAAGAAGTGGAGAAAATTATGCTAAGTGAAGTAAGCCAAGCACAAAAGAACAAGTACAACAAGTCCTCAGAGGACCACGAGTCCGCTGAGGTAAGCTTAAAAAAAAATGTAAAAGGGGTATAGGGATAAAGCTACTGTATGCAAACATTCCTGGAGTGAGGTCCAAGTAGTATGACAGGGGTCAGACAAAATCCAGAGATACATATGGTAAAGGAGGATGGAAAAAGAAAAAAAGGGGTAGCGGGGGAACAGGGTACTAACTTACCCAAGGGGAAGGTGTTGTTTATATCTCCACAGGGAAAGAGGAACCAGACTTCAATCAGGCGCTCCAAGATGTGAATGCAACATACCAGCATGAAGCAGGGAATCAGTAGAGGTCTGAGGGGCTGGCCCCAAACCCAACTACATGGACAGCCGCCTCTCTCCCCAGAAGAATTTACTTCAGAGGACATCGCTGAAGCTACAGTTTGGGAAGAGGGCCACTTCTGATCAGGGCACATGGGAGCAAATGAAGGGGGAGAAAGAGAGAGTGGAGCACATCCTGGCCTACCAAGCCCTGAGGATGATATCCCTGTTTAGAGCAGCCAATACACAGAGAGGACCATATGGCCGGCCCCACTATGAAACAAGACATCCTTCACTGACCCACAGTCCTACAGGGGACAACAGTGGAGACACAGTGTGGGACTTGTGCCCGATCTGGCCCCAGCACAATGAGGCAAAATACTGAGGGCATGCTGCAGGACAACAA
>NW_022111373.1:82632670-82634238 GCF_000313985.2 Echinops telfairi | reverse complement strand
GGGGAATCCAGGACAGCTGAACCTCTCAGGCCAATTGGTGAGAGTGGCGATATAGGGAGGTTGGATGGGAGATGGGGTAGAAAGGGGAACCAATGACAAGGATCTACATATATCTCCCTCCCTGGTGGAAGGACAACAAAAATGTGGTTGAAGGGAGGTATCAGACAGTGTAAGACATGACAAAATAATAACAATTTATAAATTATCAAAGGTTTGTTAGGGAAGGGGGTGGGGACGGAGGGGGAAAATGAGCAGCTGATACCAAGAGCTCAAGTAGAAAGCAAATGTTTTGAGAATAATGCTGGTAACAAATGTACAAATGTGCCTGAAACAATGGATGTATGTATGGATAGTGATGAGTTGTATGAGCCCCCAATAAAATGATTATTTTAAAAAAGGATTAACTTGAAGCCTGGGCACTTACTTATCCTTAGGAACAGATGGAATGTTCTGTCATAAATATTCAGTTAATGCCTCTGTATGCAAGAAATTTCATTAGGCAGAAGAAGCCAAGCCCAACATCCCAGCAATATAGAGGGCCTAGGACGAACTGGTGTAGAACATTATGCTTACACAGAATGAATGTCTGGTTAGGTGGCTGTATTCCTTCTGGCAACTGGCCTACACTCTTCTCTACTAGCAAGAATTAAAGGCACTTGTATTAGTCTGGGTTGACTAGAAAACAAATCCAGAGACACTCATATATGTATAAGAAAGAGCTTTATGTAAAGAATACTTGTATATTAAGGAAACATCCAAGCCCAGCCCAGATCAAGTCCATAAGTTCGATATTAGCCCATATGTCCGATACCAGTCTACAAATTCCTCATCAAACTCACGCAACACGTGCAAGGACACCAGATGCAGAAAGATCACAGGTCAGTGGGTGGAAAGTCTTGTGGATACAGTGGCAGTGGAAGCATCTCAGTGTTGACATGGGTCTCCACGTGGCTCCTTCAACTCCAGAACTCTGGTTGTCTCCAGCATAGCTCCATGTGGCTTGTCAACAGGAAAGTCTCGCAGGGAGTGTGTGTGTCCCACCTCCACGGAGGAAGACAGGAGTTCCCAGAACCCTCAGGAGAAGTCCATGCCCACACAGAGGCCTCATTGCTTGTGACCTGATAGACAGGCTGGACTCCACAGCTTCACAAGTTGACTGATTATGTAACTGCCACTATACTTGTCCCTTCACTCAAGCAGCGGGGTTGGCATAAGCAGCTTGAGGTAGACTGCTAATCTAACCTTTAATGTTGGTAAAGCAACTGAACAAGTTAACTGCTCTGTGTCTCAATTTCTTCATATTAAAATGGCAATGATAATAGTGGCTGTCTCACTGGGTTGCTGTGAGGATTAAATGAAAAAATTCACTCATACTCCTTAGCCTAATGTTTGGCACCTAGTATGAATTCAGCGAATGCTACTAGTATTTTTATTAGTTCCACAGGTAGTCCTGTCTTACGACATACTCCAGTTACAATGAATAGTACTTCCAACTATCTTTTTTGGTTATGTCTTGTAGTTACCAATGTGTACTACACTGATGTAACCTGTAATTTGCAGATGTCAGC
>NW_022111373.1:82625379-82631179 GCF_000313985.2 Echinops telfairi | reverse complement strand
ACACACACACACACACACACATGATAATGTCAACTTAGCCTTGCATTTAGCTGCAAACCAGAAAACTAGTGACCTGATTAAAATGCCAGGATTATTTCCCCCTTTAACGCTATCGTGGGTCTCACAGTTGTCCTCTAAGCTAAACTGCTGGGATCATTAACTTTCTTTGAAGCCAAGGTTACGATATTGCATGCAAATAAAGCAGGGAAAAAGCCCAATGACAACTGTTTTAACACACTAACACAAGCACTCCATGCTGTCTGAGTGAGTGTGACGCTTAGACTGAAGGGTCACCCCCTTTGGATCCTAAGGAAGAAGTGACACGTGGCTCACTCTGGGCCCGTGCATGTTTTTCTAAGACAGATTGCTGCTTCTACTATAGATCAAAGTTATGAACATCGAGCAGCTTTGTTTCTGTGTTTTCAAACTTTGCTGTTATAACGTGGAGCGTTCAACAACCGAAGTATCACTGTACATCATTCAGCACCTAATTTTTGAGCATCCATTTCTTTGCCAAGATCTTGATACAAAAATGAAAAAAATGTCTTTCCTAACCTCAAAAAAAATCTAATGATAATGAGAAATGTACACAAATATAGCTAGACTGTAGAATAAAATATGAATATTTCTATGGAGCACAACAGCGTTAGGATGAGAAACAGAAAAAGTCTGTATTTGTCATAGACAAAGACCAGGAAGGAGTGGCAGCCAACTCTTAACAGGAGATTGTTATTTTTCACTCCACTTGTTGAGAATTATTCACATTCATATATTATTTGAGTTATTTTCATAAGATACTACATATAATTATTTGTACATGGGAGAACAGCCTAACCTGTGAGAATAAGAAAGGTTTCATAGAGGGATGGCTTTTGAGTTTTGCCTTGAAGAATGATTGGGGTTATAAAAACAACATGGCTAATTTCTGGATTTTATGCTACGGAAGTTATCAGCATCTTATGTAAGTCTCAACAACTAAACTACCCTAGCTTTGTCCTTATGTGTTGCTGTTAAATGGCATCAAGTCAACTTCAACTCCTAGTGACCCTGTTTGTGATGCAGCAGAACACCCTTTGAACCTGCACCTGAGACTTCTGCTGCCGCCATGGTATCAATCCATCTCTTTCAGAGTCATCCTGTTTTTCAGTGCCCCACTTTACCAAAAGTGATGTCCTTTCCAAATGACTGACCTCTCTTGATAACATGGCCCAAGAACATGAGCTGTACTCTGGCCATCACAGCTTCAAAGGAGCATTCTGACTGTTTTTTATCCAAGACAGACTTCCTTGTTCTTCCCATGAAACCTTCACGATTCCTCGCAGACATCATAATTCAAATGCATCAATTCTTCTGTTGTCATCTTTATTCAGTGTCCAACTTTCACAGGCATATGAAAATATCACGACTTGGGACAGACACACCTGGACCCTCCAAGTAATGGCTTTGTTTCTTAGCACTTTAAAGAGGCCTGTGCAGCAAAATTGCCCGAGAAATATACCGCTTTATTTTGACTGTTGCTTCCATAGGCACTGATTGTAGATACAGTTGATTGGCCAGGTAAAATAAAATATTTCATAAATTCAGTCTTTACGTATTGTCCATTGGACCATTTGTGGGGATTTTTGTTTTCTTCATATAGAGTTGTAATCCATATTGAAGACTTATGTCTTTGATCTTCATCAGCAAGTGCTTCAAGTCCTCTCTTTCAGCAAGCCAGGCCTTGTCATCTGTGCAGGTTGTTAATAAGCCTTCCTCCAATCCTGATGCACATTCCTCTTTATACAGGTTAGCTTCTCTGATTATTTGGTCAGGATACAGATCGAATAAATATGGTGAAAGAAGATAACCCTGAGAGACAACTTTCCTGAATTAAACCACATAGCATTTTCTTGTTGTCTTTAAATGGCTGTCTCCTGGCCCATGAGCAGGTTCCACATGGTCACAATAAAGTGTTGTGGAATTTTCATTCTTAGCAATGCTATCCATATCTTGTTGTGAAGGACATAGTCAAATGCCTTTGCATAGTCAATAGAACAAGCAAACATCTTCCTGATATTTTCTACTGCCAGCCAAGAGACATCTGATATCAGCAATGATGTCCCTCCTTCAACATCCTTTTCTGAATCCAGCTTGAGGTTCTTGCAGATCTCTGACAACGTACCATTGCAGCCATTTTTGAATCATCTCTGCCAAAACTTACCTGCACGTGATATTAATGATATCGTCCCATACCTTTCACATTCTGTTTAGTCACTTTTCTGTAAAACATTTTTCCCCCCTGGTGGTATATTTTCACCACATTTTAAATTTATTATTTATTTATTTTATTGAAGATCCTTTTATTGGAGGCTCTTACAGCTCTTCTAACATAGCATACATCATTATTTTCTAAACATTGACTTTCTATTTGAGCCCTTGGTATCAGCTGCTCTTTTTATCCACCCCCCTCCCACCCTGTGACCTCTTGATAAACTAAAAATTATTATTATTTTTATATCTTACACCAACCACTGTCTCCCTTCCCCCACGGTTACTTCCCCTCTCTTCTCCCCAGCTCCCCACGACCCTCCTGGTATCGCTATTCCCATTTCTATTCCTGAGGGCTTTATCTGACCTGGACTCTGTGTGTGGTGAGCTCTCAGCTTACCTGTGTACTGATGGGCACAAATGTGGATCTCTTCCAAGTTTGGAAAAAGTTAACTGTCTTCTAAATTTCTTGGCATAGGTGAGTGAGTGCTTCCAGTGCTTCATCAAGTTGTTGAAATATTTCAATTGGTATTCCATCAATTCCTGGACACTTAATCTTAATTATTCGTAGAGGTCAAGAACCTGAGGTGACACTTTAAGTGACAGAGCTGGACCCAAGTTAAACCAGGCAGATTGTCTAGCTTCAAAATCCATGCACATTACTGGTTTCAAATGGAAATGGAGGGCAAGATTTTCTGGCTGCAGAATATACAATTATGTAGAGAGAAGGAAGTGGGGCAACAAGGCAGTAAGTGCATCGCAAGCTATGGGGAAACTGGTCATGCTGGTATGTGGATCATTTCTCACATGAGAAACATTTCTCTACATAGAACGACCTGTAGAAGATGATGATGTTTTTCTTTTTTTCCTCCTAATAATTTTATTGGGGGATTGTACATCTCTTATCACTAACCATCCATCCATCCATTGTATGTTGAGCACATTTGTACATTTATTGCCCTCAGATAATGATGTTTTTAAGGCTCTTGGAAAATGACAACTTTTTCCCAAATAGAATCTCTATTTGTATTCTTTCCTTTCTAAAATATCTTACATACTAATGCAAATAAATATTCCTAAAGCAATTTCTCTCCTGCTTAGAAAACATCTCTGAATCCCCATAGTGTGCAAGATCATTTTCTAAACACTTTAATATGTAGATCAAACTGCTACAGCACCTGCATCCAACCTGTCTTCTAATTACCCAACCTCCCTAACACTACAAATAAAAAATATCCAGGACTATGTTTTTAACCTAAATGTTTAAGGGCTGTCTTTCCTTCCTTGTTGAGGAGGAACATAAGAAGCACTTGACAAAATGTTTAGGTTTTTATCATAGAAAACTCATAGTTCAGGAGAAAAGATTTGCTGGCTTTTTGTTATATAATATAATATGATATATTATAAATGATAAAGTCTAAATGGCATAGACTGGCATAGGTGCACTTGGCATCATAGTAATTAAACATCAACTTACTGGACACCCAGGAATGGTTTTACTCCATGAATAAAAGATGTTGCACTTGAAGATAAGTACACCTAAGCTTATTTATAGAACACAGTTAATGATCAGCAATATATCCTAGGCTATTGATTCAGTATTGAGGGAACAAGTGAAAATTGTTAATGAAACCAAGCAATAAACATGAGGCAAGAAATGGTTAGGAAGTTCAAGATTCTATTTTCTAACCTGATGTGTTTTACACATGAAATAAAAGGGGTGCTCACAGTAAATTATCAGATGAATTTATTTTTTCTATGACAATGAACTTGAGTACTATGTTAGTAATATTATCAAGTTATCTTAAATGGGCTGAACCCATTTTTTTAGGATCAAAATTTCATAATTTTTAATATTGTGCATGAAATCTGAGAACTGTCCTAAGCCAACGGTGACCAGTGTGACTCAATCAGTGAGCCTGACTCACCCTTTGATGATTGTCTTCATGCTGCATACGGAGAAACAGTGGAGGCTTGTCGGGTGTAATTGCTTGAAAACACATCCCAGTTCTGCCATAGGGCATAACTTTTGTTTTGTTTTGTTTTACATCATCAAAAACTACCATAGAGTGAACTTGGAATTGGTTCATCACTATCTTATGTAGTCTACACTGGGAACTTCTTTCATAATTTCTCAGTCCAATTATCAAGCCATAGCTTGCTACATTTGGATTTTTGTGATAAGGTAGAAATGAAAAGTAAAAGAACAGCCACGTTGGTGTGGACTTTGGTTTAAAGCTCAAGCAATCTGACAGTGATATGAAACTATTAGTATTGTTCTTATTCTTATTTGTGAATTGTGTTTTATTTGTATTCTAAAATGGCATGATTAAGTCCTCTTTTTTCGCCAGTTGTTTGACTGCAGAAATCTACTCTTTAAGTGCTTTCCACGTGTCAACACTGGAGAAACTGTGCGGATAGAATGCTCTCTTCTGAAGGCTTATTTCTGTGCTTCAAATTACACCATGCCTATGCTTTCCGTTCATAACTTCAAAATTGCTTTGCAAGTGCCTTGCTCAGCATTACCCAGGCTCGAGTGGGAACTCTGCCTTTCCTTGAGTAAAGGTTGCCAAGCAGTGATAATATCACTAGAACATTAAAATCAATAATCCTGAAACATCAGGGATTTTCTTTACTTAAAAACCATGTATTTCCTGGTTATTATATCTTTTCCCTTGGAAACTAAAATCTATTAGAAGTTCCTGATGTATAGAAAAAAAATTCGGGGAGGAGGGGAGGCCTTAAAGAAAACAATAGAGTGCCTAAGGAAGGTTCACCGTGACAAACTCAAAAGTGGATATACGCAGGTTTGCCATTGACACTCCAGTGCCATAGCACCCATTCTACCCAAGGAGGACCAACTCCTCTGTCCCCATGTCTGAGTTATCTAAGGGTCATGGTTGGCCTTCCATGCCGGTGAGTTTAGGAGAACATACTTGGTAGCACTACAAATCAATAATAATATTATCCGTTGCCATCAAGTCAATTTTGATTCATAGCAACCTTATATTGATTTCTGCGGCTTTGTAAATTTTAGCAGGAGCAGACAACCTCATCTTTCTCCCAATAAGTGGCTGGTGAAGTAGAACTACCAAGCTTGTGGTTAGCACTCCAGTGTTGGCACACCCGTGCTGCCAGGGCTGAACAATATTAGTAATGCTGACCATGACCTTATGTTATATATGAGAGAAAGAGTGAGAGGTTTATAGTCTGACTTGGTGGGTATGTTGTTGGCTGTATCCACAGTCAATGTTTATGGAAACAGCAGTCAAGAGATCAAAAGCTGCTTGTATTAGGTAAGTCTGCTGCACAAGACTTCTTTAGAGTATTGAAAAGCAAGGATGTTACTTTAAGGACTTAGGTGCACCTGACTCAAGCCATGTTTTTTTTCAATTGCTTCATATACAGCTAAAAGTTGGATATTGAACAAGGAAGGCCAATTAAGAATTGATGCACTTTAATTGTGGTGCTGGAAAAGAATATGGAAAATATCATGGATTGCTAAAAGGAGAAACTGATCTGTCTTGGAAGAAATACAGTCAGTGTACTCCTT
>NW_022111373.1:82621556-82624332 GCF_000313985.2 Echinops telfairi | reverse complement strand
AAGTTTATAGCAAGCAAGTAAACTTAGATTTACCTTAGATTAAGCCAAAGAGCTTTCAGACAAGGGACTAAGATAAGGCTGAGGGGGAGGGGAAAATAAATATGCTATGTCCTAATCACTGGAAGAGAACAAGCTGTCCAAGCCAATTCTGGGCTGATCTATAATGAGATCAATTGCATCTGGAGCTGTTTGGGCACTGGAAGCAGGCACAGGGACAGCAAAGATTACCTCATTGGAGAAAGCAGCCAAGGCTACCAACTTCCTTCTCTGACCCTCCCCCGACTGGGCCACCCACCCTTTCTCCACCACCAGACTGCCAGTTTCCTCAGGAAGCAGAGCCTCTACCTCAATAAATGATTGAACTTATAGTCTCCTGCCCAATCAGCCAACTAGTTCAGGTTCCTATTCACCTTAAACTCCGAGGGGAAAGTAGTTGGCTTCTTTTCCCCCCCGTGACTGTTGGAGCTAACTCTATACATCATATTTGCTGTTAGCTGCTGTGTATGCAGTCCCTAACTCATAATGACCCGTGCACAATGGAGCGAAATGCTGCTCAGTCTTGCACCAGCTGCATGATCAATTGTGGATCCTGTGGTTGTGATCCGTAGGATTTTCATTAACTGATTATAAAGTCCTTTTTCTAAGGCTCTCTTAGACAGGACCCTCCCATTAAACCCTTTCAACACTACAGCAACATGAAAACATCCAGTAGCACTTGTGTGACTATACATGAAGTACATTGGCCAAGAATCAAATCAAGCAAAATTCCCCTTCAGATTATATTTAGGGAGAAATTTTAAGCATGTCTCTTATCTCCATTTTCGTTCAGCCTTATGGCCACAGAAGAAGACTTAAGTTAGCTTAAATCCGGGTCATTATGCTCCTTCCACAAGGAAAAGTAAGGGTCTCTTTTCTTTATTCTTCCCCTCCATTTACTTCTTTTCTTTGTTAATCAGCACAGCAATGCAAAATAGATAATGCCTGGAATTAGTGATGGCACTACAGTAGAAGTGACATGGCATGGGAGTCAGAGAAGGAGTGTAGATAATGTCTGAGTCAGACAGGGACTGGGGGAACAGAACTCAGTTAGCAGGGAAGAAGTTATGTGAGGGGAGAAAAGCTTAAGCAGGATTACTTTTAAAAATGGCATGTAAAGCTTCTTGGACTTCAGTTAACTCTTACAAAATATTTTGATGGATGGAGTGCAAATGATGAATCAAACATATGGATTAAATTTTCATTAAAATACAGATGGACTTCTTTTATTATTAAATTAAGTAAACTGTTTGGCAAAGTAGATTTGGTTTTGGCCAAACTCCGGACATTTGAAATATAGTTTTGAGAGAGTCAGTGCACTGAGCACGGAGCCAGGTCTACCCATCCCTGGATTTTGGAAAAATGAAATTTGGCTCATCAAGGTTTGATTTGGTGTCAAAGATATTTGTGAGGGAAAACTCCACAATTGCCTACGTGCCTTAGGAGTGCAATTGAAATGCCCAATAGTTATTGAGTAACTCGGTCTGCTCAGCATCATAAAAGGCAAAGCAGTGACCTGAGAAAAAGGTGAGCAGCTCTCTTCCTCCCCTACCAAGATATTAAGAACTGGACCACATCCAATGTAGTCTGAGTCTGAACCATGTCATCTAGCTCAGAAAATTAGCACAAAACAGCAAATGAATAGGGAATGATCACTGAAAAAATGGTGATCAGCCAACTGCCTATCCAAGGGTTTTAATGATCTGCCGAGACTAGAATTTAGGAATGAGAGTGTTGATGAAAGGTGGGGGCATTGTGTTTGGAATTTTTCCCCAGCCTTTAAGAACTTCATTTTAGTTACTTGTTAAAAAAAAACAAAAAACCAAAGGAATGCATGGAAAATTTTGGCACCCTAAAGTCAGTCCATTTGAATATCTTTACATCAACCCAAGGGTTACTAGAATTAAAAAAAAAAAAACACCCATCAGCAACCACTCTAAACATGACTATACTTGACCTTTCAAGTTTAGCAATATTTTCTGTGTGGCCATTGTGAACCTCCTTCACACCCATAGTAAAATTTCAGCTTTTTGCCAATATTTTAGGAAAATAGGCTCAACTGAAAAGACACCTTTTCGGAGTAACTGGATGTTCAGAGTATCAAGCCACCACATAAAACCCATGATGATTTTCATTCAAATCACTTTGATTACAAAAATGTATATATAAATACAAGACCCACTACTCTGTGTTCTTAAACAAAAGGCTATGTAATACTGTGAGAATGCTCTAAAGACTGAAATAATTGAAGCTGAAAGGGCTATTTGCCACTAAACTACATGATCTCAGCTTGCAATAGTTTTTAATTCTCATTTTCTCTGTATAGTGTATATCTTAGGAAAACAGAAGCAACTGCAGGTATTTAAAGCAGAAGGAGCCCAATACAAGGAATTAGAAACTTAAGCTATTACTAAACGCCGGCTTGTCTGTCATTTTGTCATTCTGTGATAGCTTGCCTGGTGCTATGATGCTAGAAACTATGTCACTAGTATTTCAAATATCAGCAGGGTCACCAGATGAAAGGTTTCTGTGCTGCTTAGAACAGGCTAGGAAGAAGGAATAAGCTGTCCATTCCCGAGAGACTAGCCACTGAAAACCTTATGAGTAGCAGGAGAAAATTGCCAGTAACAGTACAAGAAAATGAACTCAGAGTGGAAGTTACTCAAAATACAACTAGGGAAAATCTGTCTTACCAATGCAGAGTAGAACTTAATGAGATGGATGGAGTAAGGCTTTGCGG
>NW_022111373.1:82616280-82621449 GCF_000313985.2 Echinops telfairi | reverse complement strand
AATGCATAAAAATATATATCCTTGGCATTAGTGGGATGAAATAAACTTGTATTGAGTCAACAAATTATGTAGTTTACTAAAGCAGGAACAGCAAATTCAAGGGGAATGGTGTGATGGGCAGGAATTATGTCAACTAGACATTCTGGGGTAAGCCTGGGGTGGAGCTCAAACTATCAATTGTGTGAATGCCTGCTGACACCTCCCTGGTGTCATAAGCCTCTTTGTACAAGACAGAGAGACTGAGAAGAGTCTAATTTTCTTTGGTCCTTCACCTTCTACCAGAGCTGGATCCTGAGTCTGGGCCCTTGATGTCCTGTTACATCGTCCACCAATCTTGGGAGCCATCAGCGGACTACAAACTGTGGTACTAAAAGGTGAGGATATAGAGCTAAGATATTGGTCTCCTAGGAAACAACTAAAAAAAAATCCAAACCCACTGCCACTAAGTTAGTTGAGACTCAAAGAGATTCTGACCTCCTATTCTGTGTCAGGATACGATGTATGACAAATTCAAAGGAATAGCATTGCATTGAAAAGGGGCATTTCAACATTTATCTTGAAGTGCAATGCTGTCTGTGGTTAGGTTATATTTATCTGCCTTCAAGGAAATCCAATCAATACAATTATTATTCAAATGTATGCACCAACCACAAAAGCTAGTGATGAAGAAATTGAAGTATTATACCAATGTTTTCAGTCAAAAATGGACCAAACAAGCAATCAAGATGCATAGATAATTATTAGCAATTGGAATGAAAGAGTTGGAAACAAAGGTGAAGGAATAGTAGCTGGAAAATATGCCTTGGTTATGGATCCAAAGGTGGAAAACCAATGATAGGATTTTACTAGATCAACAACTTGTTGATAGCAAATAGCTTTTTTCAAGAACACAGTGATGGTACACATGGATTTCTCCCGAAGGAATACACAGAAATAAAGTTGACTCTATCTTGTGAAGAGATGATGTAGAAGCTCAATATGAACACCCAGAACTAAGTCAGGGGTTGACAATGGAACAGACCATCAATCGATAATATGAAAGTTCAGGTTGAAAGTGAACAAAATTAAAATAAGTACATAACAGCAAAAAAAGAGACCAAGTCTATCTCACTTGAATTATCAAGAACACCTCAAGAACAGATTTGAGGTATTGAACACTAATGACAGAAGGTCTGTTGAGCTATAAGACTCATCAAGAACATCATTCATGAAGACAGCTAAAGGTTACGGAAAAGGAAAAAGAAAGGAAAGCTCAAAGTGCATATGCTCTTTTAACCATACAGTAGCTAAAGCAAATGGAAAAGATAATGAAGTCAAAGAGCTCAAAAGAAAATCTAAAAGAGCAACTGGAGAAGACAAAGTCAAATATGATAATGAAATGTGCAAAGACCTAGAGTTAGAAAACCAAACAGGAAGAATATGCTACTGAAAACTTCAAGCCCTAAGAACCAAAGGTCAAAAGACAGATTCGGGGCCCAGACCAGCAAGAAGAGACAACCCTTCCCACAGAGTCTGCTTAAATAGTAGTAAGCCAAGCAGATCTTATTAAGGAGTTTATTAAATTCTGTTAGATGACATCAAGGGGAGGTCTCAACTGTTAAACTCCTGAGACTCCTGGTCCGACACAAACCTATTATATTACCCACCACAAGATCCTGAATCTAGTAACATCTGCAGAATACCCTTTACTCTATAAGGTACCCTTAAGAAATCCCACCGATTAGGAATCAATATCTGCAGAAGAGCATTCCCGACTATTCAGTCCACCATAGCTTTGCTTTCAGTTCTCATGACACAGCCATTTTTCTCTCTAGTCTACCAGGGAGGCCAGTGAAATGGAGAAAGAAAGTTTGAAAATATTTTACTAAAGCACAGATTATTTTATTACATGATCAGATTTCACAAACTTATTCTACTCTAGCCCCATGATTCTTTCACTATTCACAGCTTGAAAGCCTTAACTCTGGCCAGTTCAAGCCCATTACTGGTCTGAAATTCTATGGTTTGACCAGCTCCTCAGCTGCAATTCTTTGGTAAGCCCCTGTTTTTATATGAAAATAATCATGTTACTCTAGGGAAGCATTAGTGACTAGTATATTTTTTTCTTTCCACCCTTTACAGCAAGAGAGGGAGCGAGAGAGCGAGAGTCTCAGTCGGTTGCATTGCGTATAAACCTACGAAAGGAAAAAACCAGTAGAGCAACAGCGTATGCCATGCCCTGGCACAGGGACGCCATTCATCACTGTCGTGATAAAGCCACTGAAGTCGCTCATATGTCTCCTCCATCAGAAGAGGTTTATAACAACATATTTCATTTTCCTACTTTCAGGTTGGGCTACTTATGAATACAGGAGGTATTGGCATAGAATGGTTGAAACAATGTCTTCTAGAGAATGTAAAAGACAATTTGTGGTCTTAAGATCACAGTATCTTTTTCTAAACTAAGAAATGATATAACATGAAGCATAATTAAAACAAAGTCCTCACTCAGCATAAAGGGAGTACAGATCACTGCAGATTCCTCACTTCTGACATCAGAAATCAAACAGAATAACTAATGTGAGAGAAAAATTTGAATCACAAACAAATAAATAAATTTTGGATGATCTGTTCTGCTTCTTTAGAACTCAACAAGACTAGTCAAATTTGACGATGCTGTATTATTGTCCTTGTATTTGTAGACTATTTCTATAATTAACCTGTTATCCTTAGACTTAAACACAAAGGATGCTGACACCCTACCATTTTATTGGATTTTAAATCCCAAGCTTTGGATTCCGACACTGCTTGATTCTAATTGCATCTAAGTGAGGACTTATCTTTTGGTCAGAGTGGAATAACAAGGACTGGGTTTACTGTCCTTACTGAAACAACCCCAAACTAAACAAGATATATGAGAGAAAGGTGTTCAAGATATAGAACATGAGGAAACAAAAGATCACCAGATTAAATCCTGGTTAGAATGTTCCAGGTTGTATTGTAGAAAGAAAGAACCCGGAAGAGTCTGGCAGCCTTTCTAAGTTGAAGTGATGGAGCTAGGAGGATGGCAGAGGCTTGAAGTCTCAGAGTACCAGAGAGGAGAGAGCTACATATCCATAGGTGTGCAGAAGGACCCATTTGAGGGTTCAGTAGCGTTTAGTCCAGGAATAGGAGGAGACTGCCAAAGACCAAAGGGTAAAATCCCAAGTATTAAAAGTAATTCAGTGTTCGCACAGAAACAGGATAGTGGGAGACTACTACATTAATTTTCTGTTGCTACATGATAATTCAGTATAAATTTAGAAGGAAGCAATGCCCATTTAGTATCTGACAATTCTATGGGTAAGAAATGGCAAGTTTAACGTAGTTCTCTGTGTAGGGTATCACATGACCAAGATAAAAAAACGTCAGTCAGTTTGGGCCCTGATCTGGAAGCTCTTTTGAAGAATTCAGTTTTCTTTTTTTTTTATTTTAATTTAAAAAAATCATTTTATTGGGGGCTCGGACAGCTCTTATCACAATCCAGACATACATTCATTGTATAAGCACATTTGTACATATGTTGCCATCATCATTTTCAAACATTTTCTTTCTACTTGAGCCCTTGGTATCAGCTCATTTCCCCTCCCTTGATAATTTATAAACTTTTTTTCCATGTCTCACACCGACTGCTATCTCCTTTCACCCAATTTTCTGTTGTCCCTCCCCTGGGAGGGGGTTATATGTAGATTATTGTGATCAGTTCCCCTTTCTCCTCTTACCTTCCTTTACCCTCCTGGCATCGCTACTCTCATTATTGGTCCTGAAGGGTTTATTTGTTCTGGATTCCCTGTGTTTCAAGCTCTGATCTGTACCCATGGACATGCTCTGGTCTAGCCAGTTTTGTAAGGTAGAAGTTGGGGCATGACAATGGGGATGGGCGGAAGCATTAAAGAACTAGAAGGAAGTTGTATTTTTCATCGGTGCTATACTCTACCCCAACTGGCTCGTCTCTTCCTTGTGACCCTTCTGTAAAGGGATGTCCAATTGTCTACAGATGGGCTTTAGGACTCTACTCTGTACTCGCCATCATTTACACTGATACGATTTTTTTGTTCTGGGTCTTGGATGCCTGATACCTCATCCCACTGACAACTCATGATCACACAGGCTGGTATGCTTCTTCCGTGTGGGCTATGCTGCTTCTCAGCTACATGGATGTTTGTGTATTTTCAAGCCTTTAAGGCCCCAGACACTATAACTTTTAATAGCCAGATAACATCAGTTTTCTTCACCACATTTGCTTATGCACTCATTTTGTCTTCAGGGATCGTGTCAGGGAAGGTGAGCATCACAGAATGTCAGGTTATTAGAACAAAGTGTTCTTACATTGAGGGAGTACTTGAGTAGAGGCCCAATGTCTGTCTGTGAACTTACTACTTAACATATAAATATATGTACATAGATCTATTCCCCTATCGTTATATATATTTACATATGCATATGCCTGTATTGAGACCTCTGTAAATGTCCTTTGCCTTCTCATTCTTTCCTCTACTTCCTTTTACTTTCCTCTTGTCCCACTATCATGTTTGGCCTTCGTTTGGGTTTCAGTAATTCCTCTCATCTACATTGCCCTTGATCAAGTCCCCCCCAGGCATCCTATGCCCTCCTCACCATTGATTTTAGATCCCTTGTTGTTCTCTTGTCCCTGGGTTTTTCTGGCACCCCGCCCCCCTTCTCTCCTTTTTTCAAGCTCATTCTAGTTGTTGAGAGAATTTGTTCCACTCAACAACTTGAGTGTTGTAACACTCAAGTGCATGTTTAAGTGTTAGCTGTCAGTCAAGAGTTGCTCTCCATTCCTAGAGACCACTCGCAGGTCCTTTCCCCATGACTCTTCCATCTTTAATCCAGCAATAGCATGTCAAATCCACTCTTGCTTTAAATATTTGACTTTCCTTTCTACAACCATCTAGAGAAGCTGTTTGTGTGATTAAATTAGGTCACCTGGATAAGATAATCTCACTCTCTCAAAGTCACCTTCTTAGTCACAATAATTATATCTCAAAATCTTCTTTCCCATGCAGCATTGTTATTATTATATGCTCTTGACTCAGTTTCAACATAGTGATCCCATGTTTAGCAGAATGAAACACTGCCAATACTGTGCCACCCTCAAAGCAATTGTTATGATTGAGCCTATTGTGTGGT
>NW_022111373.1:82574972-82613855 GCF_000313985.2 Echinops telfairi | reverse complement strand
TTAGCACTTCATCCACATGTCATACAATTCAATAATTCCATCATAACATGAAGAGTTTTACACTTATCACTACATTCAATTCTAGAACACATTCTTCTTCCTTGTACTCATTGTTAGTCATGTATTTTTTCTAATTGTGCCAAAAATATACACAGCAAAATATTCTTCAATTCTACAACCTCTACATGTATAAATCAGTGCCGTTGATTATACTCTTCATGTTGTACAACCATTATTGATATACTTTTCCAAATGATTCTACCACCATTAGGACAATGTGCCTTCTTATTCTTCAAGAATACCAAGGTGTGTGAGGATTTTGCTGGAGACATAAGGGACCCTCTCTGCCCTACAGCTCTGATCTTGCCTCTTCCGACAACCTTTTGCTCTTAAAACTTAAGGAACAGTTAATAGGAGAACGATTTTTTTCAGTACCTCAAAAAGGTCCAAATGGGCATTTTGATGTGGTGTCAACGGAAAAACACAAAATCCTTTAGGAAAAGTTGTTATTCTTAGATGCCTTTGAGTCTGTTCTGACTCACAATGATCCTGTGCACAACATAAAGAAAGGCTGCTCCGCCTGCACCGTCGTCCCAATTGTTATGATTGAGCCCATGCTTGCAGCCCCTGTGTCAACCCATCTCATTGAATGTCTTCCTCTTTTGTCTGAACCTCCACTGCCCCAAGCAAGCTGTTCTTTTCCAGGGCTCTCCTGATAACATGTCCAGAGTATGTGAAACAAAGTCTTGCCATCCTTACTTTTCCGGAGCATTCTGGTTGTACTTCTAAAACAAATGTGTTTGTTCTTCTGGCAGTCCATCGTACTTTCGATATTCTCCATGAACCCCATAACCCAAATGTATCAATTCTTCTTCCTTCTCCGATTTTCACATGTATATGAGGTATTGAAGATACCATAGCTTGGGTCAGGCACATGTCGGTCTTCAAAGTAACATCTTTGATCTTCAACACTTTACAGAGATCTTAAGCTACGGATTAGTTCATGTTACAAGGTATCAAACTGTGTGCCTTTAGATATGCATGTCTTAATATATGTCCAAACTGTTAAAAAAAATTTAAATGAATCAGGGAAATTTGTGGAATTGTAGTTAGTTTCAACTAAATTGGGATCAGAGTGTATAAAACCTCCAAGCTTACCTGCAACACACACAAATAAGAATATAAGGAGGGTCGGTTTCAAATGAAATTTTCCATGAACTTTTGAAGGGTCTTGTACATACAGGGCCTTGTACCAAAGCTGGGTTCCTCCATAACATTTTGATTGAAGATCTGACGCTTAGATGGATGTTTCTCGCATGCACCAGATCCCAAAGGGAATACCATAAAAATGAGATTACTCCAGAAGAGATAAGTAAACATTACTGACCTTTTGCATTTAGCATTAGTTTAGTCTATTTGCTCCTTCTCCCTCTGAGCCATAATTATGAGCACTGGCAGCAAGCGCTCCTTGTCCAGTGTACCAGAATGGCTTCTCTAGTTAACTCTCTGGACAAAGCACTATGTTACTTCACGATTAAGTCACTTCCATTTTTTATTCACAATAAAAGCCTAGGCTCTGCAGTTTTTGTCACTTCTTATTCTATATCCGGGGACAACAAGCCCATATCTGGCATCAAGAACAGTCTGTTACTCATGTTAACGCTACCGTAGGTTGGCCAGGTCGTGGTCACACCCTGCACCGGGGTCTGAGGCTTCCGGCTCCCCATATAGCGCCATGACTCACTCAAAGAAAGCCATGAACCAGGCATGACAATGTAGAGGGAAATGTATTAGTCTGCAGTCTATCTGCAACTGTTTAGTCATGTTAGCATTCATGAACGATATATTAAATTGAACATCCTAATGATATTTGCTCTTCCTGGTTTTGAGTTGATTTCCTTAAAGAATTAGTGTTTCGCTTTTCTAATTTCAGAGAATATTAAGTACTGTTCTCTGCTTAACGAAGTCCAGGGTTATTCATGTTTCCTCCTAGCACACCAGCCCCTTGTGCACCGCCGCCCACTCAATCATTGAGTTGCTAACAGAGTAAACTCCCTTCACTTTAGCGGTGGGCTCCGGCCACGTGAGCACGGAGAGTTAGGAATCCTGAGGACACCATGCTCTTCAGTCCCCATTGTTGAAGAGCCAAGGAAATGGTTTGTGGTCACTGGTCACACAATGGCCACTGGCAAGTCATTATTTCCATTTGAAACACCAAGCCTGAGAGGCATATTTCCTCCTTTTTTTTTAATTGTCCCTGCTGGGGCTCCATATGTCATGGTTTGTTGTGGTTATTGTTTTTGTTGTCGTTGTTTGTTGTTGTTGTTGTTGTTTTTAAGGCAACAGGAAGTTTCTATTGCCTCGTTTGAGTTGAGTCCCTTTAGCTTGTTCTTTCTGTTGCCATACTACTAAAGGCATCATGGAAACATTGTCTGTATTTTCCCTCTCCTAACTCTCAACTTTCCCTGGATCCTGGTTATTCAGGTAAGTGGAATTTTCCAGTGTAAATGGCCCCTAGTCTTCTCATTCTTGCTTGGCAGATAACTGACCTGTCATCCTTTACTCTGCATAAGTTATGGGAAATGTCTGAACACCTCTGAAAAGTAAAACAATAAGGCCTAACATCAACATTTGTTTGAAAAAAGAAACTCTAAACTGACATCTCTGTACTTTACCAGAAAGGCAGTATGAAAATGATTTGATGGCAAACCAAGGGCTCAAGAAGAAAGAAAATGTTTTGAAAAGGATGATGGCAACATATGGACACATGTGCTTGATACAATGGACATCTGGATTGTTAGAAGAGCTGTAAGAGCCCCCAGTAAAATGGTTTCTTGAAGAAGAAGAGTCTCTTTGGATGACTGTCTTCACAATGTCCCCTTAGGTTCTCCTCTACGGTGCTCTGATTGGTATTAAAAGAAGCAATGACAGAGTTCTTGCTCAGACGTTTACTAGGCATTTTTGTAACTCTGACTTGAAATTTGCTTCATCATATTTGGCCAGTTCCTTAAATACTATCAGAACAGGCTTTCTGAATTTTTCTTATTAGGGATTATATATATATGGGTGTGTTGTTTGCTACAATTTAGTTCCTCAAACTAAAATTGGCCCAAATATATGTAGACCCAGTAACCTTACTGTATGTCTGTACCCTTGTAACATATAAGCAATGGAGTTTAACCATCTCTGAGAATTGGGCTGTATCAGCTCCCTGGAACTGCTGTAACAAAGTACCATAAACTGGATAGAGTGTAGGAATAGAAATTTATAATCTGGAGGCTAGGAGTTCAAAGTCAAGGTATTAACAGGGTCATGCTCTCAGGAAGTGGTTCTCGATCTGTGGGTCGTGACCCCTTTGGGGGTCAAACAACCCTTTCACAGGGGTCGCCAAATTCATAACAGTAGCAAAAGTACAGTTATGAAGAACAACAAATATAATTTTATGGTTGGGGTGTCACTATGACATCAGGAACTGTATTAATGTGTCACAGCATTAGGAAGGTTGAGAACTATTGCTCTAGGGGAAGAATTTTTCTGTCTCCTGCAACATCTGGGAGCCTCAGGCTTACAATTCCATCTTAACTCTCTCCTCACATGGCCATAGTCCCTTCTGTATTTCAGTCATTGTCTGTCTATGTATATATCTTCTCTTTTATAGATTAGTACTCAGATTGGACTAGGAACTACCCAACTTGGGTTATGACCTCTTGTTAACTGGTAATATCTTCAAAGACTATTTCTAAACTAACTCAGCACGGGTTAGGATTTCAACACCAATTTGTGAGGATATAATTCAGTCTATAACAAGATTCAAGCAGATATTTCTGCAGGTAAATTCGGGATGAACATGTTCTCCCTACTTTTGAGAATCTCACTCACTTGGAGTAGACTCAACCATCCCAAACTTACCTTCCCCTGGAAAAAACAAACAAATGGATCTGTCTTTCATTTTCTATTTAAATTTTTCTTAATTAAAAAAATCCTTTTATTGGGGCTCATGCAATTCTTACCACAATCCATACATCAATTCATTGTGTCAAGCACATTTGTACATTTGTTGCCATCATCATTCTCAAAACATTTTCTTTCTATTTGAGCCCTTGATGTCAGCTCCTCGTTTCCCCCCTCCCCCATCACTACCCTCTCCCTCATGAACCCTTGATAATATATAAATTATTATTTTGTCATATATTACACTGTCTAACATCTCCCTTCACCCGCTTTTCTGTTGTCCATCCCTCAGAGAGGAGGTTATATGTAGATCCTTGTAATTGGTTCCCCCTTTCTACTCCACCTTCCCTCCACCCTCCAGGTATCGCCACTCTCACCACTGGTCCTGAAGTGATCATCTGTCCTGGATTTCCTGTGTTTCCAGTTCCTATCTGTACCAGTGTACATCCTCTGGTCTAGCCATATTTGTAAGGTAGAACTGGGATCATGGTAGTGGGGGGATGGGGGAAGCATTTAAGAACTAGAGGAAAGTTGTATGTTTCATTGTTGATACCTTGCACCCTGACTGGCTCATCTCCTCCCCATGATCCTTCAGTAAGGGGGTGTCCAGTTGCCTACAGATATTTTCAGCCTGGTAAACTCCTGGCATGATGAATCTGAGAAGCACCGTTTAAGAGGATTGATTGTGATGCCTGTAGAAAAAGGAAACGGAATGAAGATGAACTATTCAGGCATTGTGCTGCAAACCAAATCAAAAGGCCCTCTGAGCCCACCCTGGTACCCTCCCCCTTTCCATAATTAGAGTTCTGACCCAGCCTGGTGTTGGTAGGCAGAAAAAAACGCTGCAGCCTTCACTCTGACAGTTGCCTTTCCATGTTTATTTAAAATTCACAAGGAGGCTAGAAGTAATATGCTCAGGTGGGTTAGGTAAGCCCTGAACCTTTTTTTTGATAGATAGAACTATTGATATTATCTGTCCTGAAAAAGTAGCTGTTATTGTTAAGTTGCTTTTTATTAGGCATTGCTCAGAATAAATAAGGCAGGTGTGGTTCTTAACTCTTGGGAAATCCCATGGGTCAAAGAAGCAAATCAGGTAGATTAATAAATAGAGGTTTGCAATGAATGTAAAAGAAGCAATAATTATTCAGAGGTAGAGTAGCTCTGGCATACACTATAAATATTTAACCATCTCTTTTTAATTCAGTGGTGTCTCTGTTAATGATATGTAGATAGATGATGCTCCATTGATAGATGCTAGATAGACAGATGATAGATAGATAGATAGATAGATAGATAGATAGATAGATAGATAGATAGATGATAGATTAGATAGATGATAGATAGATAGATAGATAGATACCAAAAACAGGAGGGAGGGAGGAAAGAAGAAACTTTTCACTGGTGCATGCACAAGAACTGGGAGAAAATTAACCCTGGTGGTAGTCGATTACATATTGGTTTGCTACCTTCAAGGTCAGCAGTTTAAAGCCACCTGCAACTCCACTGAAAACAGATGAAGGCTTTCTGCTTCTGAAAGCCTCAGAAACCCGCAGGGGCAGTTCGACTCTGTCCTGTCGGGCTGGTAAAAGCAAGAATTCACGGGATGGCAGTGAGTTTGCCTTGAAGGTTTTGAGCGACTTACTTTTACTAAAGAAAGAAGTTCATGTTGGGCGCCACCTTTTTAAGAGTTAACAATCTTATAACACGAAATAGACAAAAAATAAATGAAACATAACTGTAATGGAAACAAACTGAGCTGAGGGTAGGAGCCTGCATTGGGGGCAGTAGGAAGCCGGGAAGAAGGAGCTGAAGAAACAATGATTTGGGGTAAAGATCTTGCACACAGTGGGGAGTACATTCTGGCCATCGGAATTTCTCAAAGTTCTACAGGTGATTCTGACAGGCAGCAAATTGAAAAGCAACAATCTAAATCATTCCATAAAAGGCTACCATGTAACAATATTTTAATTTTTTAAAAGAACTTGGGACCATATTTGTTTCATCGTGAATTCTCTACTTCCACTTGGAAAACCAGAGTTCAAATACTAGTCAGTGTACCACTTTTACTCAGGGAGATTAATGTGTTGTGCTGACGCTGAACAAATTTTAGTGGAAATTCCAGACTGAGATGCACTAGGTAGAATGGTCTGATGATTTACTTTTGAAAATCAGCTAATGAAAAAACCCTTATGATGACAATTATCTATATCTTATGATGACATAATTACCTATAGCCCATTATGAGGGAGGTATAGGTTCTAGCATTTATTTTGTTCCATTGTGCATGAGTGCATGAGGTTGACATGAGTTGGGTCAAGTCAAGGGCAGGTAACAAAAACAAACACATCATATTGCTTCCTTACAAATTATTGGGTATATATCTCAGAGCTAATCTCCTTCTGTAATACTTTATCTTAAACAATCGTTCTCCATTTGGGCATTCCTAAAAACCTCAGCCTTAATGGCTCACAAATTTACCTATTACGATGTAAGGCGTTGTCTCTCGAGCTGTGATGTGAATTGCTCCAGGGAAGATATTTGGACACACCATCCGTGTGTGTGCTCATGGTGTGTATTTAAAATATGTTTTATAAGAGAAACACGTAGACTGAACACTCCATGCAAACAGAGGTACTATATGTTGGACTTAGAAGTTAGGAAAGGGTTACAAAATCAGAAACCTTTATTAAACAAAAGAATCAAAATGTAGACCTCTTGCTTCTTGATATGTATCCTCTATCCAGGTGTATAGACTTCTGAAGAAGTAATGATTACGCCTTGGGCTATGATATACAAGGTCAGCAGTTCAAAACCACCAAGTGAGAACAATGAGACTTTCTACACTCTTAAAGAGTTACAGTCTCAGAAACACACAGTTGCAGATCTACCTTCTTCTAGGGTCACCATGAGTGAGAATCAACTTGATGGCAGTGAATTTGAGGATTTGATGTTGTCCTTTTTTTTAGCCCTCACCCCAAAGAATTCTGCACTCTTTAATTTCACATAGCCTTGGTATTCTCAAGGGGCTTCATGGGTGCTCGTTTTCAAAATACTTTGACCTTTGAGACAAAATAAACTCTGATGGGGCAAGATCAGGGCTGTAGGGTTGAGGGAAAGCATCCCAATGAAGTCCTCATGGACAATCCTTACTACCCTCAAAGCAAGTGGATTATTGTGATGAAAACAAATTTGAAAACTGGACTTTTTCTCACCAATGTATTTTTCAATTGGAAAATAAAAACAAAAGGAAACTTCTTCCTAATAAGCCTTGTCACAATCTTGTGCTGTTTGAGAAAACTCTACTAAGATGACTCCGTGGGGACCCTCCAAATAGTTTCCATAAGGAGATGAGCTGATCTCTCTCCTTGAATGAACTGATCCCAGAAGAAGGTACTGTTTCATTGGACTCTTTTTCCTCAGACACCTTAGTAAGACTAAGACAAGTGTGCCACTGAGAGAGCTTACCTGCAGCCATTTACTGATCCCAGAGACATGTTTAAATGGGTTTTCTTTAGAATAAGCCAGTGAGTGCTGCATTAGAGTTTAAATTCTGTGCACTCAATTTGAGGAAGTCTACAGATAACAGTGAAAGGCCAAAATTCATTTGCAGAGTTTCTGCCAGGATTTAACCTCCACAGAATTCCTTCTCGTCATTAACGAGGAATGAGAATAGTCCTTGCCCTTAGGTAGGGCATATTAGAAACTGGACCACTAGAACTTCCCTAACCAGCCTATGCAGGGGCAGCCTGCCTGTGGGGCTTGCCTGTGTGTATCCTTAATGGAGATGGAGTGCTGGAGGCATGTAGTCATGTGTCATGCCCTGACTGCTTTGATTGGAGGGCTTTGCACCTGTGTTGTAAATTCTTCGCATTTCTATGCCCTGCCTTCAACCATGATATATTAATCCGCTGTCTTCCCATGGCCTGTTTACACCATTGGTTCTCTGTAAACCCTTGGAGGTCAAGGGTTGCTAATTGTCTCCTTCATCCAGAGAATTATCTTTGTATTTGTTTGCTCTTTGTCCTAATTAAAACTTAATAAATATTCTACTTAAATTATATTTGCTAATTCAAGGTCTCTTTTGTTCTAAAAACTGAACCCCACCCCAGTAATACTTTTTGACTTCCCCTAATACATAATGCATGTTCGATAAATAAATGACTGAATAATTGATAGCCTACCTACCTGACTTTTTCTCAACATTGTCTCACTGCTTAATGTGGCAATAATAAATGCTTTGTAAAATCCAACATTTATTAGGCAACTATAATGTTATGTGCTGATTATGATAGAAAGAAGTACACTTTAAGTACACTTACCTGAATTGGGAGAAAGATGAGGCTTTCCACTCTTGGAAAGAGAAACAAGTGTTATCCCTATAGGTTTCAGGCTAACAACTCTGTAAGAGCTAAAAGGAGATGTGGCCTCCTCCTCTCTTCCCTGCCCTTTCCCTCACGTGCCATGTCATCCAGTAAGACAACTTGCAGAGCCACCATTGAAGCGGAAACAGTCGACTCCTGTCTGTCGGGAAAGAAGACCCTGTTACAGCTCTGCTGCCCCACCCTTTGCTGTGTGTGTGTGTGTATAATACTTTTTCCTTCACTTGTGGAAGATCCAATGTTTGGATGCTTTGGTGTAAATAAATGTCTGGTTTTATTTATCAAAAATAAAAATAAAAAAAGTTACCGTCTCAGAAACCTCAAGGGGCAGTTCTATGCTGTTGCAGAGGGTCGCTGTGAGTCGGAATTAACCCAATTGGAGTGAGGGAGAGGGAGACACCTGAAGGTATTTACATTTTACACAAGGAAGCCACTTCACACAATTTCAATATGTATAAGAGATGCTAAATTAAAAGTATTAATGAATATATAAAACAAGATGATTATCTAGCTCAGTTGGGGGGCTCATGGAAAATTTCCCTGAGGAGATGACTTCTGGTGTTAAATTTCAAAAATGAATGATAAGTTTACAAGGAAGAAAGACAAGAAGGAATTGATTTTAGTATTAGATGATCACATGATCTGCAGAGTGGCAGATGGATTAAAGTGGAGCAAATCTAGAGGCACTGATAAGAGTAAAGAGATTATCACACCAGTCCAGGTGAGAAATTAGGTGTATTAGTCTGGATTGACTAGAGAAACAAATCCAGAGAGACTCATGTGTATAAAAAAGAGGTTTATATACAAGAGCGATTGAATATTGAGGAAACATATCAGCTCAGTCCAGATTAAGTCCATAAATCTGATATTAACCCATATGTCTGATACCAATCTATAAATTCCTCTTCAGACTAATGCAACACATGAAATGACGCTGAATGCAGGAAGATCACAGGCCAGTGGTGGGTTGTCTTGTGGATCCAGTGGCGTTGTAAGCATCTCAGTGCTGGCAGTGGTCTCCACGTGGCTCTTCCAACTCAGGGCACCAGCATAGCTCCATATGTCTTTTCATTTGTAATGTCTCTCAGGGAGTCAGCCTTGTCAGTAGAGAGTCTCTAAGGGAGTGAGCAGAGAGTGAGAGTGTCTCCTGCCTCCAAGGAGGAATACAGGAGTTCCCAGAATCCTCAGGAGAAGGCCATGCCCACACAGAGGCCTCATTGACAGGCTAGACTCCACCCCTTCATTCTTAATCCTCTCAAAGTGACAAATGATTGTATAACTACCACATGAAGGCAGGAATTAGATGAGTGGTAGTCACAAAAGAGAAGAAAGTAAGTTTGAGAAACAATTAGGGGATAACATCAGCAAGCCTTATTGTCTTGATCTAGAAGCAGACATACATAATAGCTCAAAGCGAAGGAAGCACACTGAAGAGTTTGTGGTCCTCTTTTACATAACCACCACAATCAGCAATCCATGAGAATGTGTAAGAAATATAGAGTTAGGGGGTTGACCCAAGACCTGGAATCAGAATATCTACAGGGAGGAGGAAGCCAACAGCCTGCGTTTAACAAGTCCTCCAGATTATTTGGACATCTGCTCAGAAGTAAAAGACATTCACTTTCTGTGTTCAAGAGCAGATATTTTATTTTCTCATGTTTATTCATTTCTACTATCACTCATTGAATTACATAATCCTTGTCAAATCGTTCAAAACCGATTAGTTGAGAGGAGGGAGAACTTGGGAAAGTGTTGGGATTAGAAACATAAAGTGTGTGTGTGTGTGTGTGTGTGTGTGTGTGTGCAAAGAAGGATGGGAAAATGTTCAGATACAAAATACATATAGAAATTGTTTAATTGGTGTTTGTTCTACTGGGTATATTCTCCATAACAACAAATGAGTAAACAAATTATAAAAGAAGATATTCTGAAATCCAGCTTTCAACATTTATCTACTCACATTCAAGATATGACCAAGCTTTGGGGGGATTTTTTTTTTTTTCAGTTTTATCACCAGTTGAAAGAAAATGTAAACACATTATAGAAAAAGTTCCAAAGGACGCACAGAATGTAGAAGACATTTGTGTGTGTGTGTGTGTGTGTGTGTGTGTGTGACCAAATTTGTTACCCATGCCTTTTAAAAGAGAAGATGTATTAAAATGACAAGTCAATATCCCAATGGTTGGTTTAGCATATGCCCATGTGGAATCAATAATGGTGGCCTCAATTCAATGACCTTTGGAGTGCTCAGAACTCTGCTGCTTCACAGGTTATATCCAATAAAACTAATAGAAAATGTTCAGGTGCTTACCGAATGCTTTGATTCCTGGAAAATCATGAGCAGTTAAGTAATTAAATATTCACTTATTAACTTTTCCACATACTCTGGTCACACTTGACAACACCAAAATTGCCTGCTAATTGCATAAATTATTCCTGTTCCCACTATAGTCTTTCTCTCCCCAAAAAATGTATCTTCAAGAAGAAAAGTTAGCAGATAGAGACATAACTTCAATCATGATCACACAGGCTGGTGTGCTCCTTCCGTGTGGGCTTAGTTGCTTCTCAGCTAGATGGCCACTGATTTATCTTCAAGCCTTTAAGACTCTTCACCACATTTGCTTATGCACCCCTTTTGTCTTCAGCAGTCATCAGCAAAGTGAGCATCACAGAATGCCGGGTTATTAGAACAAAGTGTTCTTGCTTTGAGGGAGTACTTGAGTGGAGGTCAAATGTCCATCTGCTGCCTTAATAATTGACATGTAAGTATATGAACATAGATCTATTTCCATATCATTATGTATAAATATATTTACATATGTACATGCTTGTATTTAGACCTCTATAAATGCCCTTTACCTCCTAGTTCTTTCCTCTATTTCCTTCTACTTTCCTCTTGTCCCACTATCATGTTCAGCCTTCATTAGGGTTTCAGTAATTTATTTCAGCTACATTAGCCTTGATCAAGTCCCACCAGGCATCCTATGTCCTCCTCGCCATGGATTTTAGATCGCTTGTTGTACCCTTGTCCCTGGGTTTAACAGCCCCTTCCTTTCCCCTGCCTCCCTCTCTCCCATGTTGCTCCAGAACTGTCGGTTCCATTGTTTTCTCCTCCAAATTGTTTATCCTGACTATCTTAGCTAGATTCACATGCAGAGGCAATAACAAGACAGAGCAAATCAAAACAACAAAAGAAAACAAAAATACAAAACAGCAATAACAAAAAAGAAAAATCTATAAATAATTCCAGGTCTGTTTGTGGAATTTCAGGTCGTTTTTTGAAAAGTGTTTCTATGTCTGCATATAGGAGAATATCTGGAAGCATGTTTAACCAAACTTCACAGGTGATTTCTAGATTGAGGCATTTGGGTAATACTTCCTAAAATTTTATTTTTAATTGTAATGAAAGTTAAATGGTTGTTCATAATTAAAATAACCAGCAAAGTTATGATTATAAATTTTCCAAAGAAAGGGAACAGCACACTTCTGGTCATTTGAGAGTAAGATGTTATAATCTAGTTCTTCAAAGTAATTCCTAACAGCTCTCAAAGGATGTAGAAGGCAACTGACACAATCCAACAGTCTTCAGAATTGTTGCCAATGTTTAGAAAAAGGCCCCTTCTCACTGTTCCAGCCTTACAGCTTTGACTGCCTCTCCTCAGAAGAGAATGATCTTTCCTTCCTTCAACCGCCTGTCAATAAGCCATTCATCCTTAAGCATCAAGTTGGCACCTCATCTCTGAAAACCTCCTTGAGTCCATGAAATAGCTAGGACTTTTCTCCTATGTACGCTCCATAATAATCTTTCTGTTTTTCTTGTGTCATTTTTCTCTCTTGGATTCTAAATGACGCATTTACTAGCCTGACAACTAGTCAAGTGAGTCCCTGGAAAGCAAGCTGCATGTTTTGGTCGGCTGCTATTTCATGGCCCATCCAGGAAATCCATAGCAGGAGCTCCATAAATGTTTGTGAATGGATAGTCCCCACTTCCTCCTGCTTTTTCCAAACAGCTGCTCCTACCCCTGTGACATCTTCTCATGCTCCCAGTTCTCCTGGGCTGACTTGGCTTAGCTCCCAGCTGGGCCAGGTCCAGTGTGTACATCCAGTTTAAGAGAGTGCCTCCTGTTATGAAGATGCAGATTGTTCACCTCACAAACCTCAGGGGACTAAGGAATGCTGTTTTTATGTGTCCTCTGAGTGCCTTGTGCCTTCTGCACTGGAACAAGGTGAGGTAGCCAGTTTAACCAAGCTTCTGAGACCTGTCATGTATCTAGCCACCAAAGCTTTCTGTATGAAGAGTCAGTACTCTTCCAATTCATGCTTCATCCAAGGGTAAAGGACAACCAGCTTCTTTCATCACTCCTGTTGCCACCACCATGAAGGCTGAATTTCTTCTCACATATAGGGCTTTAGGCACTCCAGCAGTTGGCTCGCCTTACTCTGAACCCCTCATCCCGTGAATTTACAGGTGAGTTTATGCCAAACAAGCATAAAGTCACAGACGTGCAGATGTTATTTGGACATTGGGGTAATGGAAATTTGGAAGATATGTGGGCCGACAGACAAGCAAGATTTTTATTTGATTCAGTGAGTTTTTGTCTGAAGGCTAGCAGGAATGCAAATATTGAAATTGTTTCACCTGAGCTGAGCTTTTAGAATGTGCTACCTTGGGATCAGATCTGCGGGGAATGATGTCTCCATTAACAAGAAATGGTGCTAAGACAGTGTCTTCCCAGCACTTCAAAATGCAGCCAAGCTCTAAGAGTGAGGCATTTAAGAAGTACATAGGCTTAGCTACCAGTTCATTCTCCCATACTCTTCGAAATGAACAGCGATTCGCTTCTGGGAGTAGGTCCCATGGAAATAATCCAAAACAAAGGAGGTCTTGTATTATCTTATTAGGAAGGAAGAAAGAGCGAGAGAATGAAATAGACTCGGTTCATCTTAAAAGCCAAATAGTAGAAAAATATTTAAGCAATGGGTACAATTCTACTCAATAAAATTTTGTGCATCCATTGAAATGATTTTGAAGTGTATGCACCAACATAGAAAATGCTTACTCTAAGCCTTGAGGAGAAAAATGCTGAACATTATTAACAACACACACAAACTTGGGAAAGACATAAAGACATAAAGGTGCAAAGGCAAAAAAACAACAAAAAGCCTTAATCTGATCATCAAGAGAACTGCAATGAACATAAGTTAATTGTGTTTTTTCTGTTCATTTTTCTAATCATGCATTTCTATGTATATTCAAATGCATATTTAATTTAAAAAATCAAGACCATGCTATCTGTCTTACTTTATATACTTTACCTAATAAATAATGTTATACTCATGAACATTAATTCTTTTTGAAGGCATGAGTTTCTGTACCTACATAAGTCGATCACGAAAACATACCATAATTTATTGGGCTGAACCATATAAGAGTATTATTTTGTAAGGTAACATGTCAATTATCAGTAAGTTCATATGATTCAACTTAATGTTTATCTAATGCCTATTTAGGGCATTGAAATTATATTAATTACTCACAATGAAATTATGAAAAAGAAGTAGCTCCTCCTCGTTTTATTTGGATAAAAATCTGGAAGGAGGCTATGGAGATAAGCACATTCTTAAGGCCCTTCCAGTATTTTCCCATCCTGTCCCCCAGAAGACTTGTACCAATCTGCATTCTCAAGTGTTTGTCCCACTGCTTTTACTACTCTCCGTGTCCATAAAGCCCTGTAGGTCGCTGCATTTAACACAATTTATCTTCTTTCCGTTTTGCTACCATTTACTATGAACAATTATTGTCACCAAAACATTTTTATCAAGAGAAAAGTTACCTTTTGAAGCTTTCTATCTGGCTAGGTCAAAAATGGGAATCTGTTCTGAAGTTTGGAGGGACAGATATAGAGGAAATGCTTTGAGCAAAGCAAACACAGCAATAGAGAAAAAGAGAGGGGGCGGGGGAGGGAATTTTAAGCATCAGAGCTAAGTTTCAGATTCCCAGTACTCAAGTGTGGAGGAGTGAGAGGTGGCCCCCAGTTCAGACACCAATAAGAGAGCATCCCTGGATCTTTTTGATTGATAGCTGCCTGAGGCAGTTCTGCCAGAGGCAGAGTAACCCTTGCAGCTATTGCCTTACAAGCACTTGATGCCTACTTGTCAAAAATCATATGGGTACACAGTGTTGCAGGAGGAGTGAAGTCTGAAGGATTCGAAATTTTAAAAAGATAGGAGGCAGGAAAATTTAGGGGACACTATTCTAGGGTGTTCCAACTAACACCTTTTAATGCAAAAATCAAAGCTGCCTCTTGTTCAGAAAAAAATGTTCTCACAAGGATCATTCGTAAACCTTTAACTATCCTGATCATCTCTTCCCAGAAAATAAGAGAGGACACTGGGAGGGCTAGAAACGTCTGAAAGACCCAATAAAGCCAAGGGGTTGCCTAGAACCTCTGTAGAGAGAAATGAAAGAGCGACTTTGTTCTCTAGAAAAACTAGCTAAAGACAAGGCACAAAGTCACTCCAGGCCAACTAAAATATCATGCTGAATAAAAAGATGGAGACCCTTCAAAGGTACCCCTATAATGAGCAGTAGTAAAAGCTTCTTTGAGCCATGGAAAGTCCCTGGTTTCCAATAAAACTCCAGGTCTTCCAAGTTTGCTTGAATGGAGACTTCACTAGAAGCAGAACACAGAGCTCTCCAAGAGACTTTCAAAGACTGTTTCATAGAAGTGGAGCTAACATGGCAAACTAGTTAAACACTCCATGCTGCCACTCTACAGCAACTTAAGGAAACAAATGAACTAGATACAGATAATAACCCCAAGCATAGAATGAAAGGATAAAGAATTTGATTGAATAGTGATTGAAAAGAAGAAAATGAACCAAGGCAGTAAACCAAAAGAGATATGGAGCAGAGCTGCCCTACCAGCCAGCCTGGCACAATGTGACTATTTTGAGACATTGGAAAAAACATTACTGGGTGAGGATCACAGAAAGGAACGCCATGGAATCGCCAATCATACAGAATCAATTCTGAATAAGGCAAGGTAATTAGAACACAAGTTAAAAAGAAGGAAGGAAGGGGCAGGAAAGAGGGGCAGAACTCCAAGAACCCAGGCAACCACAGAACAGGGGAGAAGCCAGTAAGTAAGGAGAAAGCCATTTCCCAGCAGTGGTCCCTGGTTATCTAGGTTAGGGATCTACTGAGCTGGGAAAGCCTGTGCAGTGGCAACTGGAGATGCGGGACTCCATACTGTACACCCCGATTGCACTGAATTAGAGCAGGAGCCAGATAAATGGCTACAGTCATTCACAAGTGTACTGTACTGGTGTCTATACCAGTGACTGGAGAAATGTGCTCTTTCCCCTTCCCCCCTACACCCTCCTGGTGACCAAAGGTGTGACCCCATCCCCATTCACCAGGCAGTAGGTGACACCCCTTTGCTGTCTTTCCCCCACCTGGAAGTCTGTCCTGCGTGCCTGCTTCTCACTCCCACAGTCCGCACTGTTCTGCACCCTCAATGGCTTGTAAACATGGCCACCAATCCCCCTCCATATACCTACACGATTGGTGTCACACACCCATGGCCCTGTTGCACCACTTTATTTTGTCTTTCTTTCTCTCTATTTTTAAAAATGTTGTCACATTCAAAAGGTGGCAGCATCTCCATCCTCATCAGCCAATCTTACCTGCCACACCACAAATTGAGTACATGCCACCACCCACCCCTGCATCATTGAATAAATGGCGGATGGTGGTCAACATCCACATAACCACTTTTAGCTGCAATCAATGACCAATGAACAGAAACCTACATCCTTGCTGCTACCTGCAAATCCACCCACCGAGATATAGGTGGGTAGTACTACCTATTGCCAAACTGGCAATCACAGTAGTAAAAGTGTCCTACCCGCCCAACTACATCAAAACAAAATTAAACAAAAAATCTGGTTGAAATAAACCAACATACAATCAACAAATAAATACAATAACAGCAGAATGTTTCAGAGACCACAGATAACTTGAAATCATACAAGGAGGACAAGATGGCTCCAGCAAGTGGTCAAATAACAGGGACAGAAACCCCTCTACAGAATAAATAGTTCTGGAAGTACCCAATAAGAAATTTTAAAGAAATGTATTTAGGATTGTTCAAGAAATTAAGAGAGATCAAGGAAAATGCAGATAAAACTGAAGAAGTCATAGACAAAATCAAGGGAAATGCAGACACAACTCCAGAATAATTAAGGAAAATACAAAGAGAAGTTGACAAAGTTGACGAAGAAGTTGACAAAGTCTCTGGGTAGACTAGAGAAATAAAGTCATGGAGACTCACATGTAAATAAGAAAGAGGTTTGTACACAAGAGCAGCTGAATATTGAGAAAACGACCCAGATCAAGTCCATAAGTCTGATATTAGCCCATATGTCTGATATCAATCTATAAAGTCCTCTTCAGACTCACAAAAACATGCAATGATGCAGAATGCAGGAAGATCACGGACTAGTGGGTGCAAAGTCTTATGGTTCCAGTGGCAGTAGAAACATCTCAGCACTGACAGGGGTCTCCACGTGGCTCCTCCAGTTCCCAGGGCACAGGGTCTATCAACATAGTCCCATGTGACTTGTCAGTAGAGCATCTCCAAGGGAGTGAGTATTGTCAATAGAGAGTCTCCAAGGGAGTGAGCAGAGTGTCTCCCACCTCCAGTAAGGAAATACCAGAGTTCTCAGATTCCTCAGGAGAAGGCCATGCCCACACAGAGGCCTCATTGGCTATGACCCAATTGACAGACTGGACTCCACCCCTTCACTCTTAATCCACTAGTCCCAAATTGACATGAGATTATGTAACTACCACAACAAATATGCAATTAGAAACAGTAAACAAACAAAGAAACAAAAACAGCACTAGAAATTTGGAGCATTAACAATAAGTTTAAAATATAGATAATGCATTGGAATGACAAAGGAGTATAACTGAATAAAAGAAAAAACCAACAAAACAGAAGACAAATTCCTTGATAACCAATCTGTTAGAGGAACAATCAGAAAAGACAATGAAGAAAAATGAAGAAAACCTTAGAATGATGTAGTAAACCATCAAGAAGGATAACTTACATGTGATTCAAATTTAGAACAGGTAGAGACAAGACAATAATTATAATACAATTGTCAAAGACTTATTGGCAAAACTTCCCTAATATAGTAAAACACTAGAAATAACCATTTGAGATGTTTACCAAACTTAAAACAGAATTGACTTCAAATGAGGACCCCTAATACATATCATAATCAGACTTTGCAAAGCCAAAGTCAGAAAAATAATTTGAAAGCAACTTGAGACAAATTAAATGTTAACTACTAAATGTAAGCTCTGATTACTCACCAGAAAGCATGCAAGCAAGAAGATAATGGGATGACCTATAAAAAGCCTGGAGAGAAAAAAAGAATTATCAACCAAAAATAATATACTCTGAAAAAATGGGCTCTTAGGTACAGTGGTATAATTATGGCATTTCCAGCTTACCAGAAATTAAGGGTATTTGTAAAAATAAGAAAAACTTCACAGGAAATGTTAAAAAGAATATTTTGGTGCTCGCTTCGGCAGCACATATACTAAAATTGGAATGATACAGAGAAGAATATTTTGAACCAAGAAGCAACATAAGACAAAAATTTGAGATTAAGATACATGACAACACCACATGGAAATAAATGCAGATGAAGACTTTTAAAAAATAAAATAAACCTATAAAACTACAAAAATATAGGGAACCAAAGTCATCAATCTGTAAATAATAGCAACTGCAAAGCAAAAAGAAGGCATAAAAGGCTTAGTTACAAAACTTCCAGATGGAAAGGAAGTCAAGATGATATCAAGAGAGAACAGACAGTTTTAAACTTTTTGTTAGGTGGCATCACGTCACTTCCAAATCATAGTAGCCCTAGGTACAACAGAATGTAGCACTGTCCAGCTCTGAAGCATCCTCACAATCATTGCTATCCATTGTTGCCACAATTGTGTCAATCCCCCTCATTGAAGGAAGCTAAATCCCTCTCATTAGGAAGATAAAATTAAATTCAGCATTATCACAAAGAAAATTAATAAATCTTCTCACCAAATGAAAAAAAGAAAGTCATAAAGATTCAGTAAATATGAAAACAACAACAACAGCAAAGGAAATTAAATGAAATTTAATAAACAAAATAAACTCAGCACAGAAGACTACAAGAAACAAAGAGATCTGCACCCAAAAAAGGGGGGGGGGAGTGACAGCAATAAAGCCATACCTGTGTCTCCCCACACTGAGTGTCCATGAATACAATGCATCAGGCAAGAGAGTGGCAGGAGGAATAGGAAAATACGACTTGTCGATGTGTACAAGAGAAACACTTTCAACACAGAAATCAAAATAATGACTGGGATCTTTAAAGCTCTTGAACAGCCATCCAAGGTACAACCATTGGTCTGTTCCTGTCTGAAGAAAAGAAGAGTAATGAGAATCAAAGGAATATGGAAATGATCAGTCCAAATAATAGACCATGCAAACACTAGTCTCCACAACCTTAAAAACAAGAACAATATGGTACCCAGATACCACTACAGACTACTCTGAAAAGGATCGCATTAGAAGGTCCTGGGGAGAGTGAGAGAAAAATGTGAAAATAACTCAAAAAATCATAGATAAGACCAATCTTATTGGGCAGATAAAGACTGGTGGGACCCACCCTCCCCCAAGACTATGGCTTTTAAACAACCTTCTGATCTGAAACTGACCTCACTCCCATGTTCGACTAACCAGCCATTTAGGATGAAAAGGAAAACGTGTCCAAGGAGAGAAGGTTAGCAAAGAAGGAGAAATGGAAGCAGAAGACTGTTGGAGTAAGTGTGCTAAGCGATGATGCATTGAAGGGGTTGAAATGGATGAGCTGAAATAAAATGTGTATACATGATTCACTGTAAAAATTAAATGAAACAGAAAAACGATATAAAGAAACAGCAAGGCTGGAAGTTGGTTCTTTGAATGGATTAATAAAATGGACCAACCACTGGCAAATTTAACAAAAGAAAAGGAGAAGATGCAAATTAAAGGGATGGGCAATGCAATTAGAGCTGGTGCAACAGAACCAGCTAAAATAAAGAGTAATAACAGAATATTATGAGGAACTCTAATACAATCAATATGAATACCTAGACAAAATGGATAAACTTTAGAAACACACTACATAATTAAACTACCACCAACTGAGGTTATATGTACGTATTTATTTGAACAAGCCCATAACAAAACTAAGCTAATTGAACAGGTCATAATTACCAACAACAGCAGCAACAAAAGACAATCCTGACCCAGAGGCTTTCACTGAAGAATTCTACCAACCATAAGGATGAGTTGTCACAAATTCCACTCCAATTATTCCAGAGCATATAAAAGATTGGATCCTATGGTACAAAAGCCAGACAAAGGCATTACTAATTTAAAAAAAAATAGGAATGTGTCCATGAAAATTAAAGCAAAAATTCAGAACAAAAATCATTGCCAGTAAAATCCACCACCACATATATCTAAAAATAAATGAATAACTAATATATAATTACCAAGTAGGATTCATACCAGGTGTGCATGACGGTTCAACATTAGAAAAATAATCAATATGATTCAACAAATATATAAAAGAAAGGGAAAGAAACTTATCATCATATCAGTTAGTATAGAAAAGTCATTTGAAAAATCCAACACCCATTCTTGGTGCAAACAGTGAGCGAAAGAGGAATAGAAAGGAATTTGTTTACCATAATTAGGGGCATATGCATAAACCCAATGTCCACCATTATTCTCAAGGGACAGAGACCGAGGGCATTCCACTGAAAATATGAACAAAATGAGCATGTCCCTTGACATAATTCCTATTCAGTATTGTATTGAAAGCCTTAGCTGGCACAATAAGGCAAGAAAGAGAAGTAAATGACTTCCAAGCAAGTAATAAGGAAGTACAGTTATCTCTTTGCAGATGATATGATCCTATATGTAGAAAATACCAGAAACTCAACAAGAAAGCTACTGAAAATAATTTTTAAAATTCATTAAAGTGTCAGAGTACAAGATAAACATGCAAAAATCTGTAGGTTTCCTGTACATTAATGAAAAGAACTCTGAAAAGGAAATCAGGAAAATAAGATCACTTACAATATCTACTCAAAAGATGAAATGCTTAGGAAAAAACATAACTAGAGGTACATAGACTTATACAAAAACAATATTAAAACAATACAGTAAGAAACCAAGAGACACGCAAATAGAAGAACATACAATGCTCATGGATAGGAACATTCAACTTTTAAAGATAGCAATACTAACCCCTAAACTACCTACACATACATTACAATCATGATCCCTATTCCATCAACACTATAAAATGAGATGGAAAAATTAATCACCAACTTTATATGGACAGAAAAGAGATCCTGAATAGTCAATGGGCTACTAAAAATGAATTAAATGGAGGTTTCAAACTTCCAAATCTCAAAACCTACTACACAGCTAGAGTAGCCCAAATAACCTGTTCAAGAAACATAGACCAATGGATCAGAATTGAGACTCCAGAAATAAAGCTATCTACTTATGGAACTATTCTTTAGCAAAGAGCTGAAATCCATTAAGTGAGAGATGAGGTATCTTGAACAAACAGTTCCCAAACTATAAATAAATCCAGAGGAAAAAAGGTCAGGATCCATGACTCAAACAATAAACAAAAATTAATTTGAGAGAGATAAAAAATTTAAATTCTAAGTCTACAGTACTATGATGATCATAGGGGGTGGTGGTGCAGATGTGTTATTGTTGTTGTTTGATGCCATCAAGTCAGTTCCAATTCATAGCCACCATATGTACAAGAGAACAAAACACTGCCCAGTCCTTTACCATACACACAATTGTTATTTTTTTTCACTCATGGTGCAGCCGTGATGTCACCCCATCTTCTTCAGAGTATTCCTTTTTTTAGATTTCCCTCTACTGTGCCAAGCATGATGTCCTTCTCTGGGGACAAGTCTCTGCTGATGATATATCAAAAGCATTTGAGACAGTCTAGTTTTCTTTGCTCCTAAGGATTATTCTGGATGTACTTATTCTAATAGAGATTTATTAATTCTTCTGGTGTTGTTGTGTTAGGTGCCACCACGTTGGTTAGGACCCGTAGTAACTAAATGCAACAGAACAAAACATTCCTGGTCCTGCTTCACCCTCACAATTGTTCCTATGTCTGAGCCTTTTCTTGTAGCCACTGTGTCAACCCATCTCTTTCAGAATCTTTCTCTTTCTCATGTCCTCTGCTTTACCAAGCATGATGTCCTTCTCCGGGTACTGGTATGTCCTGACAATGAGGCAAAGTCTCACCATCCTTGCTTCTAAGGAGCATTCTTGCTGCACATCTTCTGAGACAAATTGGTTTGTTTGGTTTTGGCAGCCATGGTTCTTTTCAATATTCTTCACCAGCACCATAATTCAAGTACGTTGATTCTTCTTTGATCTTCCTTATTTACTGTTCAGCTTTCACATGCATATGAAACCATGGAATATATCCTGGTTTGGGTCAAAACCACCTTAGTTCGTAAAATCACGGCCTGTTTTCAACACCTTAAAGAGATCGAGTGCAGCAGATTTATCCAAAGCCCTGCTTCCTTTGGTCTCTTGACTGCTGCTTCCTTGAGCATGGATTGTGAACCAATGAAGAAGAAATCCTTGACAACTTCAGTCTTTTCTCGGTTTTTCATATTACCTGTTGGCCCAGTTGTAAGAATTTAGGTCTTCATTCCATTAAGTCATAATCCATACTGAAGGGTGTAATCCTTGATCTTCATCAGCAAGTGCTTAAAAGCTTCCTCATTTTCAGCAACCAAGGTTGTGTCATCTGCTAGGTTCTGTTCTGGTTGCTAGGTGCCATGAGTCAGTGTGACCTATAGTGACCCTATGAAGAAAAGAATGAAAACGCGGCCTGGTCCTGACCATCCTCACAATTGTTCCTATACGTGAGCCCATTGATGCAGCCGCTGTGTCAGCCGATCTTGTCGAGGCTCTTCCTCTTTTTCTCCACCCTTCCAGTTTCCCAAACATGATGTCCTTTTCCAGGGACTAGTCTCTCCTGACAATATGTCCAAAGTATGTAAGAGGAAGTCTTTGCCACTAAGGAGCACTCTGACCTTACTTCTTCCAATACAGATCAGTTCTTCCAATGGAGTTTGTTCTTTTAGCAGTCCGTGGTACGTTCAATATTCTTCTCCAGCACCACAATTCGAATGCATTGATTCTTATACAGTCTGTTTCTTTCTTATTCAAGGTGCAACTTTCACATGTGTATGATGCAATGGAGAATACCATGGTTTGAGTCAGGCATACATTTGTCCTCAAAGTAACATGCTTGCTCTTCAATACACTAAAGAGGTCTTGTGCAGCAGATTTACCCAGTGCAACATGTTGTTTGAACTCTTGACTGCTGTTTCCATAGCATTGATTGCAGATCCAAGTAAGACAAACTCTTTGACAACTTCATCCTTTTCTCCATTGATCAAGATGTCACCTACAGTCCTTGATCTTCATCAGCAAGTGCTTCAACCCTTCTTACTTACAGAAAGCAAGGTTGCTTTATCTGCATACTGCAGGTTGTTAATCAGGCCTCCTCCAATTCTGATGTCATATTCTTCTTTATGTAATCTAGCTTCTCCATTTGCTCAGCATATAGGTTGAACAAGTATGATGAGAATATACACCCCTGATTCACACCTTTCTTGATTTTAAACCATGTAGTGTTTCCTTTTTCTGTTCACGCAACTGCCTCTAGTTCCATGTAAAATTTCCCAATGAGTACAATGAAGTGTTCTGAAATTCCCATTCTTCTCCAGGTTAGCCACAGTTTGTCATGGTCCATACAGTCAAATGCCTTTCCATAGTCAATGAAAGACAAGTATACATCATTCTGGTATTCTCTGCTTTGAGGCAATATCCATCTGACATCATCAGTGATATCCCTTGTTCCAAGTCCACCTCTGAATCTGGCCTGAACTTCTGGCAGCTGTCCAGATTGATATCGTGTTTCCCCAAAAGTAAGACTATAGTCATAAAGATAACTAAGGATTTAGATAAATCACGATAAATAAAAAGACATCCCCCCCAAAACAAGCCCTCCCCCAAAAAAAGGCCCCCCAAAGCTACCGTAACTCTGGACTATAGCAGCGGGCGCTGCTACACAACTCACTGTTGGCCACAGTGCAGCTGAAGCAGACAGGAAGTGTGAGGTCTCTTTTAATAAAGCAATAAACAATAAATGTGTACCATATTCTTCTTCATGGAAAAATAAGATATCCACTGAAAATAAGACCTAGCGCATCTTTGGGCGCAAAAATTAATATAAGACACTTTCTTATTTTCAGGGAAACAGGGTAGCTGTCTTCCAAATATCTTGGTATGGATGAATGAGTGCTTCCAGTTCTTCTTTAGCATTCTGAAACATTTTACTGGGTATTCTGACACTTTCTGGAGCCTTGTTTTTGGCTAATGCATTCAGTGCCGTATGAACTTCTTCCTTCAGCACTATTGGGTCTTGCTCATGCGCTACCTTCTGAAATGATGGAATGTTGACTAGTTCTTTCTGGTACAGTGATTCTGTGTATTATTTCCATCTTCTCTTGATGCTCCCAGATCGTTCAATATTTTGCCTATAGAAGCTTTCAAAATTGCAATTCGAGGCTTGGATTTTTCTTGAGTTCTTTCCATTTCAGATATGCTATGTGTTTTTCTCTTTTGGTTTTCTCATTGTAGTCGCTTCACATTTTATTATAAGATTTGGCTTTGTGTTCTTGAGTTGCCCTTTGAAATCTTCTGTTCATCTCTTTAATTTCATCCTCTCTTCCATTTGCTTTAACTACTCTACAATTAATATCAAGTTTCCAAGTCTCTTTTGACACTCACTTTGATCTTTTCTCTCATGCCTGTCTTTTGAATGACCCTTAGCTTTCTTCATGAATGATGGTCATGATGACTTCCCACAGCTCCTCAGGTCTCTGTCCTTAGCATTCAATGTATCAAACATGTTCTTGAGATGTTCTCAGGATTCAGGTGGGATAGACTCAGTGTCATATTTTGGCTCCTGTGAACTTGCTTTCATTTTCTTTAGCTTTATCCTGAACTGACATATGAGCAATTGATGGTCTGTTCCACAGTCAGCTCCTGGTCTGCTTTAGTGCCTGATATTGAGCTTTTCCCTGTGTCTTTCCACAGATGTAGTCCATTTGGCTTCTGTGTAGTCCATGCAGGGAAGTCCACAGTATCCTTTTATGTTGTTGAAAAAAGGCATTGCTGTGAACAAGTCGTTGGTTTTGCAAAATTCTATCATGAAATCTCCAACTTAATTTCTCTCACCGGTCCATATTTTCAAACTACTGTTCCTTCCTCTTTGTTTCCAACTTTTGAATCTCAATCACCAATAATTATCAATGCATCTTGATTGCATGTTTGATCAATTTCCAGCGCAAGTTGTTGATAGAATTCTCCAATGTCATCATCATGAGCTTTTGTGGTTGGTGCATAAGCTTGAAAAACAGGTGTATTGATTGAATTTCCTTGAAGGCAGATAGATATGATCTGGCCACAAATAGCATTGTACTTGATGATAGATTTAGGAAGATCCTTTCTGACAATGAATGCTATGCCATTCTCTTGATTTTGTCATTCCCGCCATAATAAATCATGTGAGTTTCTGATTCAAAATGGCCAATACCCGTCTATTTCATTTCACTAATACCTAGGCTATTGATCTTCATGCATTCCATTTTTGACCACTTTCAATTTTCCTAAATTCATACTTCACACATTCCAAGTTCCAATCATTATAAGATTTTTTTCCCCCGACTGTTTCTCTTCATTAGCAACTGAAGGTCTCAAGGGCTCCACTCCCACAGCCATGACAGGACTCCTGTCTCCAGAGTGGCCTTTCCTCCAAGAAATCATCTCCTTTTCAGTCACATTTTAATTGTCCCGGGTCTCAGGAGCCCATCTGCCAATGGTATCTCTGATAAGGTTCTGCTTCCTTTGTTTAGGCTTTCAGTATTTGAAAATGCTTACAAGCTGTGCATGAGGCTGTCAGTGGCTTCTTCCTCTAAAGTATGGGACTGAGTCCTTCTTGGTTGTACTTGGCTCCCCACTCCCCCTTGTCTATCAGTTTGTCACACTGTGGTGGCTTGTGTGATGCTGGGAGCTATGTCACTGGTATTACAAATGCCAACAGGGTCACCCAAAGTGAACAGGTTTCAGCAGAGCTTCCAGACTAAGAACAGACATTGAAAAAAGGCATCAGTATAAGGGAGGTTGTTAATAAGCCTTCCTCCAATCCTGATGCTGACTCTGGTGGTTTGCTCAGAATACAGATTGAATAAGTATGGTGAGAGGATACAACCTTGACACAAAGTTTTCTAATTTTAAACCATGCAGTATTTCTTTGTTCTGGTCTCACAGTTGCTTCTTGATATCTGTAAAAATTCTGTATAAGCACAATGAAGTGTTCAGAAATTTCCATTCTTCTCAAGACTAGTCAATAAAACACATGTAAATATCTTTCTGGGACACTCCATCTGACATCAGCAAAGATGTTCAACATCCTGTTCAACATCCTTTTCTTAATCCGGTCTGAATTTCTGGCAGTTCCCTGTCAATGTAGTCTTGCAATTGTTGTTGGATGATCTTTTGCAAAATTTGTTCAAATGTGATATTCATGATATTGTTCTATAACTTGAGCTTTCTGTTGGGTCAATTTTCTTTTGAATGGGTACAAATATGGATCTCTTCTAGTCAGCTGGCCAGGTTGCTGTCTTCCAAATTTCCTGGGATAAGTGAGGGAATGCTTCCAGTGCTTCATCAGCTTATCGAAACACTTTAATCTGTATTCCATCAAATCCTGGGCCTGGTTTTTGGCTAAGGACTCCAGTGCCACTTGAACTTCTTCCTTCATGAAAATTGGTCCTTATTCATCTGCTACCTTTAGAAATAGTTGAAAGCCCACTAGTTCTTTGTGGTGCAGTGACTCACACTACTCTTTTTGTCTTCTTTTGATGCTCCCTGCATCATTCAATATTTTGCCCACAGAATCTTTCAATTTTGCATCTCAAAGCCTGATTTTTTTCTTGAATTCTTTCAGTTTAAGATACATTGATTGTTTTTCCTTTTTAAATTCTCTAACTCTAGGTATGTGCACATTAATTATAATAGTTGATTTAGTCTTCTCTACCTGCCCTTTGAAATTTTCTACTCCACTCTTTGAGTGGAATAGTTTTTCAATTTGTCTTAGCTATTCTATAACTAAGAGCAAGTTTCAGAGTCTCTTTTGACATCCATTTTGACTTTTTCTAAATGACGTTTTGCTTTCTTCATATATTATGTTCTTGATGCCATACCACAGCTCAGTATGTCTTTGATCATTAGTGTTCATGCAACAAATCTGTTCTTTAGACATTCTCAAATTCAGGTGAGTTAGACTGAAGGCTGCCTTTTGCTTCTTGTAAGCTTGTCTTTTCTTCAGCTTCAACCTGAACTTCCATATGAGCAATTGATGGTCTTTTCCACAGGTGGCCCCAGCCTGGTTTTGCTGCTGACAGTAAATGTCTCCATTGTCTCTTCCCACAGGTGTAGTTAATTTGATTTCTGTATGTTGCACAGGAGAATTTCAGATGTGTAGTTGCTGTTTATGTTCTTGGAAAAGGGTATTTTCCATAAAAAATTGTTGGTCTTACAAAATTCCATCATGAGATTTGCTTCCATGTATTCCGAGTACTTTTTGTTCCTTTCCATTGCATTGCAATCACCAGTAGTTATCAATGCAGCTTGATGGCATTTTTGACCAATTTCAGACTGATGGCATCGGTATATTTCTTCAAGTTCTTCATCATTAGCTTTCATGGTTGATGTATAAATTAGAATTATAGTTGTATTGTCAGGATTTCCTTGCATTCAGATAGATATTATGCTGTCACAGACAGCACTGTACTTCAAGATAGACCTTGAAATGCCCTTTTCAGCAGTGAACGTGGCACTGTTCTCTTGGGTCTGTTATTCCTGGCAGAGTAAACCATAGGATTTTCTCGTTCAAAATGGCCAGTACCGGTCCATTTCTGCTCGCTAATGCCTAGACTACCGATTTTTATACAGTCTATTTCATTTTTTATAACTTCAATTTTCCTAGATCCATGCTTCGTAGATTCCAAATTCGGATTATTAGTTGATGTTTGTAGCTATTTCCGCTCATTTTGAAGTATGCCCAGTCAGCAGATGACAGACCCGAAGGCTTTCCTCCTTCAAACTTCCTTCCATCTGTGTCCTTGTGTTGACTTTACTTGCAGTCTTATCTGAGTGCTTTTCGACCGAGGGGCTCGCCATCCGCACTCTCTCTGACTCTACTCTGCTCCCATTCATGAGGTAGGTGTTCAGTATCTGACAATGTTTTGATGCTGTCATAAAGTTTAAAGTGGCTAATCTCAAAAACAGACAGTATTTCCCCCCCTCTTCCCCTTCATATACTTTTCTTAGTCTGGAAGCTCCACTGAAATCCATTCCCTTTGGGTAACCTTGGTGATACTTGAAATATTAATGACATATGCATATTTTCCAGCATCACAACAACTCACAAGCCACCAAAGTATGCAAATGACAGATAAGTGGTGGGCACAACTTGGTAGAATATCTGAAGTGATTACCTTCTAAGCCTGGAACTGAATTCCACCCCAGGAATTACTTTTCAGTCAAACAATAGAAAGATCTATCATGCGAATAATAACACCTTTAAGAAGTGTACTTCTAAGAACAATCAACCATAAGAAACCTGAAGTTAGGCAAGGGCTGGAAGGAAGGATGAAGAGATAAGGGAAACCCCAGGGAGAAAGTTGGGAAGGTGGAATTGTATTGAGAATATTTCAATGACTGTCATAAAAGGGTATAAACATTTGTACTTCTCCTGGCTCAGGAGCTAAAGACAGTTAGGTTGTTATAACTGAGTTTCACAAACCACCAGCAATTTTATGTTTCATACTTGTCAAGATTAATGAACTGTTTTTTGAGTTGCAAGCTAAGGTCTAGATCTGACCCTAGTCCCTGTGCAATTTCCCTCTTTTGTTGCCTCTCAGATTCCTGTCCAATGATGGGACTCAACAATAAAAATAAAGCATAGACAGAAAGTGCGCCCTGAAGCCTTCGTATTTCGGAAAACACAGGAAATCAAGCTTTCATTTTTCTAAGAAAAAAAAAATTCTTCCACTACTTCAGATTTTAAAGGCATGCATATAGAACTGATCTCATACAGAACTTCTTCACTGTATATAATAACTTATCCTCTTACACCTTGTCCAAGAAGTGTAAACCAGTGGCTCTTGTATTCTACCTTTAAATACTTCTTTGGGCATCTGACTTACCCTAGAGATCACTTACTCACTGCCATGGAGTCGATGGCAACTCATAGCAACCATTTAGGACATGGTAGAACTGCCCCTGGGGGTTCTGAGGCTGTGACTCCTTTCAGGAATAGAAAGCATATCTGTCTCCTGAGGAGCTGGCTGTTGGTTTCAAACTGCTGACCTAGCAGATCACAGCAAAACTCATAACTACTGCCAGGGCTCCTATCCCTAGAGATAACCATTAACACTTCATTCTCTCCTTCTACTGCACAGCCGGTACTAGAAAATGCCATCTGAGATCAGCTTAGAGTGTGGACAGTTCCTGGAAAACTCACTCAAGTATTGGCGAGCATCTCCAGGGCTACTGCTTCTTTTCAGGAGCCTTGTACAAGTTTTCCTAACCTGCCCTTCAATGGTACGGACACATTCTGACTTCTTGTTGCTTCACCTCAGACAGAACCCTGTGCATACTAGAAATGAAAGCCAATTCGGCACTATCTTCACAACGATTGCTCTGTGTCAGCCCATTGCTGCAGCCACTGTGTCAATCCATCTGATTGTAGCTCTTCTTTTTTGTTTGTTAGTTTTTTAGAGATCATTTTATTGGGGCCTCTTAGGCTCTTAGGACAATCCATACATCTATTGTGTTTTTTTTAATCGTTTTATTAGGGGCTCACATGACTCCCATCACAATCCATACACACATCAACTGTGCAAAGCACATTTGTGCATTCATTGCCCTCGTCATTCCCAAAACATTTCCTCTCCACTTAAGCCCCCAGCATCAGGTCCTTACTTTTTTTCTCCTCCTGCCCCGCTACCCCCTCCCTCATGAGCCCCCGATAATTTATAAATTGTTTATTTTATCATATCCTGCCCTGTCCGACGTCTCCCTTCACCCACTTTTCTGTTGTCCGTCCCCCAGGGAGGAGGTCACATATAGATCCTTGTAATCGGTTCCCTCTTTCCAACCCACTCTCCCTCCACCCTCCCAGTATCGCCATTCACACCACTGGTCCTGAAGAGATCATCCACCCTGGATTCCCTGTGTTTCCAGTTCCTATCTGTACCACTGCACAACCTCTAGTCTAGCCAGACTTGCAAGGCAGAATTCGGATCATGATAGTCAGGGGGGCTGGGGGGCGGGAAGCATTTAGGAACTAGAGGAAAGTTGTATGTTTCATCATTGTTACATCGCACCCTGACTGGCTCGTCTCCTCCCCGAGACCCCTCTGCAAGGGGATCTCCAGTGGCCTACTAATGGGCTTTGGGTCTCCACTCCGCACTTCCCCCATCATTCACTATGGTAAGGTTTTTGTTCTGATGATGCTTTATACCTGATCCCTTTGACACCTCGTGATTGCACAGGCTGGTGTGCTTCTTCCATGTGGGCTCTGTTGCTTCTGAGTGTGGCTCTTCTCTAATCATTGACACCCTACCAAGCACACTTTTCCTACCCAGGGCCTGGTCCCCCTGATAACTTGCCCCAAATACACGAGACAGTCTCTCAAGCCTTGCTTCCGCAGAGTATTATGGCTGCATCTATGCTGGGACAGCTGTGTTGTTCTTTTGGCGGTACCTGGTACGTTGGATATTCTTTGTCAGCACCATCATTGTAAATGGTATCAGTTCTTCTGTGGTCTCCTTTATTTAGTGTCTAGCTTTAATGCATGCAAGGTGAATTATAATTATATGGCATGGATCAGAAACACCTTAGTCTTCAAAGTGATATCTTTGCTATTTCACACTCCAAATTTGCAGCAGATTTTCTAAATGCTATCCATCTATTGTTTCCTCATGTGGGCAATACTGCCCCCTAGAGGGTGTCACTGGAACGATTGGGGAGGGGGTTGCAAAGCAGCAGCTACACTTTAACCTGGCTATTGTACTATGCTTTAAGCTTTTTTCTGAAACTGGGGCAGAAGGCCAAGTAAGTTAGGGAATCTAGTTAATGCATTATTCTATTTATCGAATGCTGCTTCCATGGGTGTTGATTGTGGATCCAATCAAAAGGAATTCCTTGATACTTTCAATATTTTCTTCATTTATCATGATGCTGCTTATTGGTCTAATTGGGAGGAGTTTTGTTTTCCTTATGCTGAAGTGTAATCTATATTGATAACTTTATCTGTGATCTTAATCAGAAAGTACTTCACTCTTTAACTTTCATCAAACAACTTATGTCGTCTTTATATCATATTGTTAATAAGCCTTCCTCAATTGTAGCCTCTTCATATAGTGTGGGTTCTCAGATTACTCATTAAGCACCTGGATTGAATGGAGCATAGATGAAAATATGGTGGAAGGATGTACATCTGACACACACTTAAAAAAATTTTTTTAACCATGCAATATCCTCTTTAGAATAATTGCCTCTTAATCCATGCACAAGTTCCCCAGAAATACAGTTAAGTGTTCTTTAACTACAATTAATCACAATATTATCCCTACATTTTTATAATCCATGCAGTCGAATATGTTTGCCGTGGTAATGAAACACAGGCAGACAATGTTTTTATATTCTCTGCTTTCAGCCAAGGTTGAGATAATATTAGCAATGTTATTTTTCATTTCATGACCTCTCCTGAATCCGGCTTTAGTTTCTTTAAAGTCCTTATCAATATACTGCTGTAACTATTTTGAATTATCTTCATCAAAATTTTACATGTCTGATATTAATGATATGGTTCACTCATTTTCATATACATTTGAATCACCTTTCTTTGGAAAGGGCATGCATTTGGATGGATCTCTTCCAATAAGTTGGCCAGGTAGATATGGTAGAAATTCAGACTATAACCCTCAAATATTATTAATGAGTTTGAAGGACCATTTTGCCTAAAGTGGTTTTGTTTTTGTTCTTATGTTTATTCTGTCTAGTTTTGAAATTATTTTTATAAGGAGAAACCCTGGTAGAGCTTAACTAAGTTTCTATTATTTTCCATATAAACTCTAATCCCAATTTATTTGCCTCATATAAAATGGTTAAATTACCTTGTTCTTATTTTAGGAGTGAAAAACTGATTATATTTAAACTATTATTCACTTCCACTATGGTCATTCCAAAGAAAAGTGATCAAAAGAATGCTCAAACTATGGGACAATATCACTAATAACACATACCATTAGAATTTTGCTGAAGATCATCAACAATGGTTCCAGCAACACATTGCCAGAGGTTCAAGCGGGATTCAGAGGACATGGGACAGAGGCTTTCATAGCTAAGTTCAAATGGATCTTGGCTCAAAGCACCAAAAAGGGTGCTTACCTTTGTTTTATTGACTATGCCAAGGCATTTAACTGTGTGGCTCATAACAAACTGTGTATAACTTTGAAAAGAATGGGCATTCCAGCACACTTCTTTGGGCTCATCTGGAACTTGTACGTGGACAAAGAGGCAAATGCACAAACGGAACAAGGGAATATTGCATGCTTTAAAATCTCACCATACTTGTTCAATCTGGATGGTGGTCAAGTAATCTGAGAAGCTGATTTATATGAAGAAGAATGTGGCATCAGGATTGGAGGAAGGCTTATTAACTATCTGCAATGTACAGGTGACCCAACCTTGTTTGCTGAAAGTCAGGAGGACTTGAAACCCTTGCTTATGAAGAGGAAGGATTTCAACCTTCAGTATGGATTACAACTCAATGTCAAGAAGACACAAAACACAATTGAACTGGACCAATAGATAACATCATGGTAAAGAGAGAAAAAGTTGAAGTCAAAGATTTTGTCTTACTTGGATCCACAATCAATGCTCACGGAAGCATCAGTCAAGAGATCAAAAGACCTACTCTGTGGCACAAGACCTCTTTAGAGTGTTGAAAAGCAAGGATGCCACTTTGGAGACTAAGGTGTGCCTGACCCAAGTCATGGTATTTTCAATTGTCTTATATACATGTGAAAGTTGGACACTGAATAAAGAAAGACCAAAGAAGCATCTATACATTTGAATTGTGGTGCTGGAGAAGAATATTGAAAGTACCACAGACTGCTAACGGGACAAACTGATCTGTTTTGCAAGAAGACTAGAGGGTGCTCCTTAGAGATTTTGTCTTACATATTTTGGACACATTGTCTTGGGAGACCAGTCAAAGGAGAAGGACATCATGTTTGGCAAAGTAGAGGGACATCAAAGAAGGGGGAGACACTGTGGCTGTGAAAACAGGCTCAAACATAGGAACAATTGTGAGGATGGAGCAGGACAGGGCAATGGTTAGTTTGGGGCATAAGGTTGCTATGGGCCAGAACCAACTTGATGGCACAGAAGCACAACAACAGTATAGCCTAGAAAGTTCATACTAGATTCTATCCTCTCACATACAACAGTTATAGAATATGGACAAAGTATACAATAAAAAACCAAATATCTTAAGGTACTAAAGAGCGAACTAAAGCAGCCAAGACTTTGTAGAAGAAATTAGTACAGTATGAGTTAAATATATTTACACCTTCTGTCTGAAGGAAGACCAAAGTAATGCCACACAGGGTGACTAAAATTAATAAGAAAACCAAAGCAAAACAAATAAAAACAAACAGAGCCTTTCACCACCAAAGGACAAAGTTAGTAGACACAGCAGTTGTTGGAAAGAACCATATAGGAGGGACCCCAAATTATTTATGTACGTTCTGTTCACGTTTCTGTCTGACACTGAGCCACAAATGCATGTGGCAGATTCCAAGCACGTCAGAGAAGGAAAAAAACCAACTGAGGCTTAAGTTACCATACAGGAGACAGAGTTTACTATTTTAGTCACAAAGCTAATTACCTACAAAACAAAATCCAACAGCCCTTATGGCAGCGGTTCTCAACCTGTGGGTCAAGCCCCTTTGGGGGTCGAATGACCCTTTCACAGGGGTCCCCTGATTCATAACAGTAGCAAAATTACAGTTATGAAGTAGCAACAGAAGTAATTTTATGAGGGGGGTCACCACAACATGAGGAACTGTATTAAAGGGTCATGGAATTAGGAAGGTGGAGAACCACTGCCTTAGGGGAACATTATAATATTCAGAATATCTGTAACAAATCACAATATCCAGGATACGACCCCAAATTTTTCACCATATGAATTAAGTAAGCTCAATGAAATAAAGTAACATGTTCTTACACCAAATGAAAGGACAGGAAATCTGAGCACAAAATTAAAAACTGTAAATAAATAACTAGATAGAAATTATAGAACTGAAAAATTACAATACTGAAATTTAAACATTCCTGGATTGGCTTAATGACAGGATAAAAATATAGAAGAAAAATCAGGAAGCTTAAAGAAATATTTACATAAATTATTTAATCAGAAAAAGAGAAAAACGTTATTTAGAAACAGAAGAATATCCTCATGGATCTATGGAACAATAACAAAAGGTCTATCACACGTGTAATTGGAGTCTCAAGGTAAGAGTAGAAAAAAAGAAGACTTTCAAATCTTCAAGTTTTGTTGTCATTAGCCACCAACCAGTCAGACCTGACCCATAGTCTTCCTCCACTTACACAGCTGTTGTTAGGTTTAAGCCCATTGTTGCAGCCACTGTGTCCGTCCATCTCCTTGATCGCCTTCCTAGTCCTTCCTCTGTCCTACTGCATCCACGTCGTTACCGCTGACTCTACTCTGAGGAGGCACTCGGCCCCAATTGTAGTTTTAGTCCCCTGCCACCTATGGGGTTCATCTTTTGGCACAATATCCGACAATATTTTGCTACTATTTTTAAGGTTTTCAGTGACTAATGCCTCAAATTAGACAACCTCTTTCATCTTTTGGAACTCTATCTGCCAGTGTTCTTCTGCTTTTCATAAGCTTTTCAGGGGTTAATCCCTCAAAGGTGGACAAGTCTCTGAGAAGCTACATCTAACCTTGATTCTAGCCCATCTGAATTCAGAGCGCATGTCGAGAATAGATCAGATACGTTGACACTAAGGCCAGGAGCTCTAATACACTGTGGGATGACTCAATAGCAGCATGCATAAAGAAGACAAATGTTATTAAAAAGAAAAGAAAGAAAATTGATAGCAGAAGAGTCTCTGAAACGTGTTCTTGAATGTAGAGTAGCTAAAGCAAATGAAAGGAATTATGAAGTAGAAGAACTGAATAGAAAATTCCAAAGGACAACTGGGGAAGACAAAATAGAGTATTAAAAGGAAATGTACAAAAAGGAAGGGCACACACAGCAGATCTCAGACTAAAACGACTGAAGAAAAGATTAAAGCCCTTGTTTGCAATATTGAAGGATTCCTTGGGGGTAAATATTGAATGATATAGGAAGCATCAAAAAACTGAAGAAATACAGAAGCACTGGCCAACATCAGCGCCATTGGTCCGCAGTCAGCCATCGCATGAAGTAGCATATGATCAAGACCAAAGGCACTGAAGGATGAAGTCCAAGCTCCACTAAAGGCATTAGCAGTAAACAAAGCTCCGGGAACTGATGGAAAAACCAAGAAAAATGTTTCAACAAACAGATCAAGTACTGACAGTGCTCACTTGTCTATGCCACCTGGCCAACCTACTAGAAGACATCCATAAGTCTACCCATGCCAAAGAAAGGTGACCCAACACAGCACATCACTTTTCGAACAGTATCATTAATATCATGTGCAAGTCAAGTTTCGTTCAACACGCAGTTTTCAGAGGCTGTGGGTGACAGTGGAAAGAAGCCTGGGAAACCGTGTGCGGCAGGGCTAGTCTTCCCTGAAGGAGCTCTGCGAGTCAGAATCACTCCACGGCAGTGGGGTTGAGGTTTGTTTTTCATTTTAGTAACTGAGAGCGCAGCTGATAGAAAGGGAAATTTAAAATGAAAAGATTGACGATGTATGGAAGAGAGAAAGATTCTAAAATGAGGTGGTTGGGAGTTTTGTGTTTTTATGCTTTGTTGGGTTTGTTTGGTATGTTATTTTTACCTTCCAATGTATCTGTCTTTAGGATCCTTTCACTGTATACCCCTTTGCTGAGGAGAGTCTGTCTGCTAGGGTAGACCATGCCTCAGAGAGAGGTTGGAAGTGGCCTCGATGGCTGTCACACATGGAGCAGAAAGAACTCTTCTTTCTTATTTGGGGTAGTGCCAGCATATTAGAACATTAATGTCCCTCATGCAGTCTCTACTTTGAAGTTATCCTGTGTTTTTGTCATAAGCATATCCTCCACCCACCACTGTAACCAATATGACAGCGTTAATAACCGCGCTGCCGCCATGCTCCCCGTCATAGAGGTGCTGTCTTCTTGGGAGCTGGTTTGGGTTCAATCAGTAGGAAGCATCATGGGTTGAGTGAGGGCACTCACCTTTTCAACACTGGCATGGACTACCCACGTCTCTCAAGGAGACAGCAAGGTTGGGGCCATTCATTTTCATGACTCTCTTCCCTTGGGAAAAACCAAGAGTAACATTCACTTATTTTAAACAACAATAAGTGCGGCTATTTAACATCTTATTTGTTAGAAAATGCTCGCTCTTTGTCATTGTGCCTGAGGGCAATGGTGCAAAGGAAACAATTACTTTTTTCAATAGAACAAATGTATTAAATAATATAAACCTGCAAATGAATTTAAATTGAAAACAATCCCCCCACAAGTTCTTTCTGGACAGCTCCACCTCAGCCCAGGAGATCAGTAGGCAAAGGACAGCCTATTTATTCTGTTTGCACAGCATGAATCATTGGCGGGGCAGGGGGCGGGGGCGGGGAGTGACAAAACAAAATGCTTGCACTAAATAGCTTGGGCTCTCCAGTTGTAGCTAATGTATAATGAGTTCCCAACACATTGCTCTTAAGGGCAGCTTCTCTGAAACGCATGGAACCACAATGCCAATTCCAAGGGCTATGCTAATACTCTCTGAAAGTGCAAAGGGAGGTATTGTGAAGGGAGGTTAGGAATTGAACGATTTCCATTACCCTATTTTAAGAAAGTCACTAGCTGCATGGCCAAGATACTAGCTACTACTGACCCCTAACTTCAGAAACGCATTTTGCAATGAGCCTCCCATACCTATTTGGATGGGAAATGTACTATCGGCTCACTTCTCAGTCAGGCTATAGAGACACACACTTCAAAAAATTCCCCAGGGATATATAATCATTCTTTCAAAATAGCAATTTGGCTGTAGCAGTCTTCCCATTCTGCTAAGCAGGGCTGTAAATGGTAATGGAAAAGCTAATGGTTTTTTGTTGTTGTTATTTTGTTTTTTGCTTTTTCTAGGGAGAGACTTATCACTACATGTAATTAGTAAGCCAAACAGAAAAGACAATTATTATGGAACTGAAGCTCTGAAAAGACATCCACAAATCGTCTAAACCTTACCAAGTTCCTTTTTGAGAAGGAAAGATAATTTTCTAGTGAGTGTTAAGAATGACATAAGACCATTAAGATAATAAGTGTGGGGGACTTCACAAGAACCTCTAAGAGAGGGCGAAAGCCCAAAGAAAATGAAAGACGTTGTTTTATCCCATGATTCTTGTCTTGTGTGTTTTGACCCCACGGTTGGTTTTCTGCACTAATATATCTGGTGTTCTCACTTCTCCAACAACAACAACAATCTCCATCTTAGTCGCTCTCTTACCTTCTGTGAGACAAAGGGTTCTACTCCTTTGCCTCTAGTGCCATCCTCACCTGGCAGAGTGGCTGCGTGAAGAAAAGTTCAAAAGTCGGCCACATAGCTCTTCTCCTGATCGGCAGAATGCAGCACACTGAATTCTGCTGGCAACATATCTCCTATGGTCTCCTCATAAAACTGTCTCTGCCAGGTCAGATGCCTGGCATTGTCCAGAGAGTCCTACACCGTCCCTGTCCCACTAGAATTCTGCCCTTCTTGTTTGCCCAAGCCTTCATGGGGAGCTCCTTTCCTAGCCTCCCACCCAAAGCAAACCAAACCAACTGCCATCGAGTTGAGTCCAGCTCCTGACCCCCCGGGTGTCGGCGTCGGGCTGTCCTCCATAGGATTTTCCATGGTCAAATGGATCTCCAGGCCTTGCTCCTAAGGGACCTCTTATCAGACTCAGGCCTCCAACATTTCGGTCAGTTAGCCAAGCACACACATCATTGGCGTCACCCAAGAGCTCCCTTATGGCTCACCCTGTCCTAATAGGGTCTCTGTGAGTCAGAAGGGACTCAATGGCAGTCTCTTGTTATCTGAATAGCAACTCATTCTTCCAGCACCCAGCCCTTCCTGGTGTATAGGGTCTCTCCTTTGAGTGGAGCTTACATGGAGTTCCCTTGCTCTGAATTCTGATAGCATGTAGAATCTCTACAACATTACTTACTCTATGGCAGCCATTTATTGAGTTTCTACTCAATAGGTCCCATGTTAAGCATTTTGCATCTACTATCACCTAAAATCTTTACAGCCCTTCATCCTATTTTAGGGATGAAGAAGCAGGGATTATGGGGAAAGGATTTAAAAAAGGGGGGGATATGTGACCGGGAAATAGGGCACTGACCACCCAAGGAAAGGGTATTGTTTGTGTCTCTACAGGGTAAGATGGACCAGATTTAAAGTCAGTGCCAGACGAATGCAGCTTGTTGGCAAGAAATGGGGAGCCAGCGGAAGGCCCTGAGGGCTCGGCCCACATGCCAGCTACGTGGACAACTGCCCCTCCCCCCAGAAGAATTTACTTGAGAGGACGGCAATGAAGGTGCAGCTAGGGGAGAGGGGCATGTCTGATCAGAGCAAATGGGAGCACTTTGGGGGAGGAAGAGAGAGTGGAGCACAACCTGACGCACCAGGCCAGGAGGACGACATCCCCGCTTTGAACAGCCAATGGACACAGTGGACAATATGGCTGATCCCACCACGAAACTTGCCATCCCTTGATGGCCCCGGGCTCTAAGGGGGACAACACTGGAGACTCAGTGTTGGGACTGGCCCAGACTGACCCTGAGACTGCGAGGAAAACCACAAAAAGCGTGCGGCAGAGCAACTGTGGGAGCAGAGCAGAGAGCCCCCAAGGGAGTACAAAGGACAGACTCTGGGGTCAGAGCATGGCACCCCATCGGTCCTGACTTAAGGACACTCCTAAAGATCAAAAATCAGACCTTGATCTATATACAGGCTTTTCTTTCTGCTTAATTTTTTTTTCTTTTAATTAATTTATTCTTCTATGGGTAATTGGTTTCCTTTTTTGTTGCCATC
>NW_022111373.1:82557178-82574162 GCF_000313985.2 Echinops telfairi | reverse complement strand
CACTGAAGACAAACATGTGCATAAGCAAATGTGGTGAATAGAGCTAATGGTGCCCTGCTATCAAAAGATATAACATCTGGGGTCATAAAGACTTGAAGATAAACAAGCGGCCATGCAGCTGAGAAGCATCAAAGCCCACATGGAAGAAGCACACCAGCCTGACCTGACCACAAGGTGCAAAAGGGACCAGTTATTAGACATCAAAGACCTGAAAATCAGATCAATGGGTGTCCACCTTCCTGATACGATCACTGAAGACAAACGTGTGCATAAGCAAAGGTAGCGAAGAAAGCTGATGGTGCCAGGCTATCAAAAGATATAGCATCTGGGGTCTTAAGGCTTAAAGATAAACAAGCAGTCAACTGGCTCAGAAGCAACAAAGCCCACATGGAAGAAACACACTAGCCTGTGTGACCACAAGCTGTCGAAGGGATCAGGTATCAAGCATCCAAGAACAAAAAAATCATATCATTGTAAAGGTGGGTGAGTGCAGAGTGGAGACTCAAAGCTCATTGATGGGCAACTGAACACCCCCTTACTGAGGGGTTGTGGGGAGGAGATGAGCCAACCAGGGTGCAGGGTAACAACAATGAAACATATAACTTTCCTGTAGTTCTTTAATTCCCACCCCCACCCCCAATATCATGATCCCAATTCTACCTTACAAATCTGGCTGAACCGGAGGATGTACAGATAGCAACTGAAAACACAGGGAATCCAGTATAGATGACTCCTTCAGGACCAGTGGTGAGAGGGGCGATGCCTGGAAGGTGAAGGGAATGTAGGGTAGAAAGGGGGAACCAATTACAAGAATCTAAGTATTGCCTCCTACCTGAGGGATGGACAGTAGAGAAGAGGGAGGAGGGAAACATTGGACAGGGTAACTTATGACAAAACTATAATAATTTATGAACTACAAAGGGTTCATGAGGAAGGGGGAGTGGGGAGGGAGGGGGAAAATGAGCAACTGATATTAGACGTTAGAGTGGGAGGCAAATGTTTAGAGAATGATGAGGGCAACAAATGTGCATATATGCTTGACACAATGGATGTATGTATGGATTGTGATGAGAATTGTACGAGCCCCCAATAAAATAATTTTTTAAAAAAATAAATGGGGATTATACAGATAGTAAGTGACAGCAATTTAATTTAAACCCAAACCTGTCCTCAGTAAAACTCATGTATCTTTACCATGTTGCAGGCTCCACTTTGGGGCCTACATCACCATATACTGGTATTTATATCTAATGCTGTGTGCTTGTGCCATATCTGCACAACTGAATTAGCCCCAATGGTCACTCAGAAACTCTAAACTCACTGCCATTGAAGTAATGCCAACACATAGTCACCCTCTAAGACAGGGTAGAACAGTTTGGAACCACTACGCCACCGGGGCTCCTAATTGGATCAGGAGTCAGGTGTTATATACATATCCCTGTACATATGCATATCATATACATATCCCCAGCATGGGGTTATGTGTTTCGTAGGTGCCTCATATTGAATGGAGGTATAATGAATGGATGTGCTTCTTTAAAGTCCTCAAAATAATTTATAAGAGCCATTCCACTAGACAGTGTTGCCTGGGGGAGAGGACGAAGGGTCCCTCAGATAAAGCATCTTTATGCAGCTCACCTTGTTCTCTTACTCTCTCAATAGCCGGGGGGGACACGTGAAGACTGCCATAGGTACAGTGTAAGGAAAATCCCCAGGGGATGTGCTGTCTCTGCCACAAAAACAGTGAGGCTGCGGCAATCATTGTTCCTGAGACTTCTCTGAGGATTTGAGATTATTTCAGCCAATCAGCTGCAGGAGTGAACTTCAGCATTTTACAGAGCTCCTTAGCTAAGCTTTAAATAGCTTAGTTAGATCATTGGGAACCGATGCCAAATGCACATCTTTCTGTTTGACCTGCTCTTAGAAGGCCACTGCCTTATAAACCTTCAAAGCTTTAGCCATAAAATAATCTCAAATGCAGTGTCGAGGGGCATTCCAATAAATAAAATTTAGCAGATGCATAAAAAGTAAAGGGTGGGTCAACTAGTTGGAGTGACATATAAATTTAAAGTTAGTGTCATAGCTAAGAAGGGAAAAAAAGACACAGCTCCTGAGGATTCAGGGAGGTTCATATTAATCCCAGCTGCGCATCACAGCGTCTCACCTTGGGCACTTTACTTTGCTACGCCTCTCGCTGTCCTCCTCGGTGCGTGGAGGAACACAGTCTCCTTTATTTATGAGATTCGTGTGGTGGCCTGGGACCCCTTTTCTGAGTCTATGTAAATAGATACTATAAAACCATTTCTAAAATTCCCTCCACGTGCATACCTCGGTTACAAGAATTTATTTCTGAGAAGTCTCTATTTCCTATCAATGCAACCAGCTCAAATTTAAAGAAAATCTCAATGGAGGGTGGAGGAAGAATTCTTTTCAGTGTAAGAGGAAATAAAACGTGTTCCAGGAATAGAACCTATAGCTAACCCATTGAGTCCAGTTACTCCCTTATAAGACAGCAGTAGCTAAAAGAATATGGGGCTAGCACAGCAATGCCCTTTTAATTTTATGAATCAGGAATAACTTAAAGAATCACTCGAGATAATCCTTACTCACACAAATTACTCTAATTTTCATGTCAACTGGAAATTAGAAAAATGCTTAAAATATCTTTTTATTTATTTTTAATTTGACACCAGGCCAGGGGAGAAGAATTCAAGACTCACTGTAGAGGGGGGTAGGAGGGGAGACCCAAGGTGCTCACAGAATCTCTACCCTTAGTCCACTTGATCAACCTCTGTTTTTCAAGTCCTTGCGTGTCTATTTCTCACAGGTCTCCTCTGTCTTTCCTCCCTCCTGACATGCTGTCTCTCTTAGTTGCCCCTGGCAACCAGTTCCTTGCTGTGGCTAACACTCTTAGGTCTAGGGAAGCAGATGGTCAAGCATATTCCTTTTAGGGATAAGGGTAGAAGACTAGGGCATAACTTGATGAAAGGGTATGAGTTTTTGACACTGATTATTTGTTAAGTCCCCTCCTTGGGGCACGGAGCGGTGAGGTCACTCACTGACTCGCTTTTGGATTAGGGGTCTTTGCTTTATTTGGACCACAACCCTCCTGGTTAATTCTTCTTCCATCAAGCTTCTGGTTATAGTACCATTAAAGCTGTTAGTTGGTGTGCAGTTTAAGCTGACTCTCTCTGGCCCCATGTGTGTACCATAGATCTGTTCCCTAGAGTTTTCAAAGCTGTGTGTAACGTTTCGGAAGTACACCACAAGGTCTGTCTTCCAAAGATCTGAGTGAGTTCAAACCCTGGACTAGAAAATCAGAGCTAAATTGTTTGTGCCAATCAGAGTATCTCTTGGCCTGGTAGATGATGTAGAATCTTGAAAGTGCATGTGACTGGTGCCTAACAAATAGCATCGCTCTGATTTTCTTCTGATACCTGGGAGGCTGAGAATGATGTGTCAGACTGTGGCCCAAAGGATAACAGTGCCAGTCGTCTTGTGTTTTGGGTGAAATGTCATCCCCCTGGAGACTCACACAGGAGTTCAAGATGGACACATAGTCTCCTAAAGAACCATTATGGCACTTTCTTATACCTTTCATGAGTCGAATCAACTTGATGGCACTGCATTTGTGCGTTTAATTCAAATTTCAGTAGTGGGGTTCGGGGAGTGGGTGGAGGAGGGGTGAGAATGGCTCACATTTTCCACTGGTGGGTCTGCATAAAACTGAAATACTTTGTTCGGCTGGCATTGAGCGAAGGGCATCAAATGAGCTGCTCAACCAAAATGTGTCTAGCAAGTGATGACGCCACAGGGGAAATCATCTACCAAGGTATATTTTTCTTCATCTTCTTTTTAAAGACTTATGAGATTTAAGAGAACCACATGAATTCTCTTTCTTACTTGCGCACAAGCCAGCAATTAATTTTTATGAGCAGATTTTTTTAATCCCCAAAAAAGGGTTTGGTAAAATCTCTGGCAGGGCTTCAACAGCAAGAGTTAGGAAGACCTCAGGAAAAATAGACATGATTCGTTCTCCTGAGATTTGTCTCTGAAATTCTGGGTCACATTTTGGTAAATAATATTTAAAGGACAGCAAATTGCTTCACAATCGAACACTAATCCTCCCATGGAAAATGCCAATGGTGAGTGACCTTCCTCTGACATTTAATGGCTAGGGGTAAATCTTCCGACCCAAGGTTAATGCCTTTCAGACGAAGCATTCTCTTGGCCTGTGGGAATGGGGAGGAACTGTCTCTGATAAGGCACACTGTTTGTGCTGCGGTTAAACTCTCCGCTGTTAACCAAAAGGTCAGCGGTTCCAACCTACCAGCAGCTCAAATGGAGATGATGAGGCAGTCAGCTTCTGTAAATCTCAGAGCCTCGAAAGCCCTGAGAGTAAGTAGTTCTGCTCAGTTCTCTGCGGTTGCAATGAGTCAGATTTGACTCAGTGAAATGGGCGATGCATGGTTTCTGATTCATGATGTTGATAGAATAGCTCATCTAAACAAAATCAAATAAACTCCACACCATCTTCATAATCTTTTAAATGTCTGGACCATTGTTGTGTTAATCCAACGCCAGGAGGACTTCCATCCTTCCATTGATCCTCTGTGTCACCAAGCAAGATGTCCTTTGCTGGCAATTTTCTGATGATGTGTTCAAAGTAAGCAAGACAACTAGAATGGATTGTGGTTGCCTGACTCAGCATGGAGATGATTTTACCATGGGAGGGGGATGTTCTAAAAGAAAATTGATGTGGGGGTGATTGTACAATTCTCCTTGATAGACTGATTGATTGAACTATTGAATTGTCTGATATGTAAAGTACTTACCAATGAAACAGTTGGGAAAAAAGTAAAAAAAGAATAGCCCATCAAGCACATTCACCCACTTACCACCAAGATCTAAAACAAATCACTCAATTGAAATGATCTGTGTATGTTCCCTAAATTGGGAGATAACTTTGGATGGTGGACTGGACTCCATTCCTCTGCCTCCATCTTAAAAGCCTCTGTCTATAATTTAATCCAATTAAAGTAAAGCAACTTTTTTTCTATTTCAGCTGTACAACTGATTCATAACCACAGAGAGTCATCAAAAAAGGAAGAAAACCCTCAATGAGCGCAGTTGACAGAGTGGCTACGACGATGGGCTCACGTGAAGCAATGATTGTGAGTCAGGCAGTAGTTGTTTCTACTGTACATAAGGCCCCTATGGGTCAGAATCCACTCCCCAGCACCTAGCAACAACAACCTTAGAGCCAATTAGTTGTTGTCTAAGTCTACTTCCCCTCGGTAATCTATGGTTTGATTGAAATCATTGTGGGTGATCAAACGATCCACTCAGCGGCCTCACTTGGAAGTGGAGGAGGACGGTTGGCAAACAGTATCCAGTGATACTGTCAAAAGAAATAACACCAAAATGGCCTTAGGGTCTTTGGCTGTTCCAGCGAGAGCTGTGTGGCCAAGCTGGTGCTGTAAGGGGAGGGACCACCAAATCAATGGTGTGACTAGGGTTTATTTTATCTGTTCCTCAGTGAAATCATTTATCATCAACAACTCCTGCCCACTCCCCCTACTCCCCGCCCTGTATGGGTCCAGTTAGGTAGGACCAGAACCAACCACTGCACGGAGAAGAGGACCTCTCCTTTGGCCTAGGGGAGAGGAGGAAAGCTGTGAGGAGTCATATAGGTGAGGCCAGATGGGTGGAGCTTCATGGTATGATGCTCTCCACCTGGGGTGGGGGTGGGGGGGTGCCAGCTGGCCCCACTCACTGGGGGTGACACTTTGAGTTACAGAACTAAGTGACATCAAACCTAGTGATGCCAGTGGCGTTCCAGGGCTGGTTGGTGTGTGAATCCACACTACATTAAAGAACTCATCCTGGAAACAGGAGCCAGGGGATCTTTTTTTCTTTCACTTTTTCTTTAGCCTAAAACTAGAAGCATGAAAACCCAAAATGTGGCAATATTTTAGTTATTTTTAAAGAGTCAACCCACATGTATCATATTTCCATATGCCGTCATAAGCAATTGATCATGGGGCCAGAAGCCACAAGATCTGGAAACGAATGCTCAGAGCTGGGGAACTAGATGGATGTCATTGTGACACGTCATCAGGAAATTCCCAGGCCAAAAACTGAGCCTCAGACTCTTCGACTCATCAACCACTTTTTCTCACCTCTTCCTACCATCGCTCCTTGTTTTGAGGCAAATCTCAAAATAGATTATATCTGGGAATTATTTAGCTTGTGGCCAGGATGGAAAACGCTTGAAACACCCTAATCTGGTAACAACGGTGATCAACTGGCTTTATTTTATGTCCACACTGAAGGGTGGGGTCCAAATGAAATAGCTCTTTTATCACGAGAATTTATTTTAAGATTTGGAAGGAAGACATTATTGTTAAGTTTCTTTCAGGAATCCAGATTGGCAGTAGGACATGATGGTTGGTCCAGATTAGATTCTTCTCAATTATGCTCAACTGGCAATTTCTACTACAGAGAAGTAAGTATGTTTGGGTAAGTAAACAGCTTCATCCATAACAGAGTTTAAAGAGAAAGAATTAAACTACTACAGATAGTACAGTGACTTTCCTCCTTCTAGCCTACTGGAGGCAATGATTATTAAGTGTGTACACATGAAAAGTGTGTACACAGTCTTTATTCCAAACATTTATAAAGTCCTATTATAACATCTTCAATTCTATCGCTCTGGAAAACACAGTCTCAATTAGAATCTGTGATCCTAAATTGTCCAATATAATCTACTACAACTTTCTCATTTCACAATTGCATCAAATGCTCCTAAATCTACAGGTAATGAAACTATCTCTTAGAGGAGCTTACACTATTCCTCACCAGCTGGTGAGTCATGGGCCTAGGATTGGAAGCCGGATCTCCTGAGCTCCAGAGAGCACACCCCTATTCTCAATCAAGATTAAGGAAAAATAGTGAAGAATATTGTATTTGTCTGGGTACTTTAGAGAAACAAATCCACAGCAACTCATGTATGTATAAGAGAGAGTTTTATATAAAGATTAAGTGTGCATCAAGAAAACCGCCCAACCCAATGCTGTTCAAACCCACAAGTCCAACATTAACCCATATGTCCAACACCAATCCACAAAGTGCTGCTCCATCTCACAAAACGGACGGAATGATGCCAACTGCAGGAGGAAAGCAGAGTCAGTGAATGTGTAAGCATCTCAGCTCTGGCAGGGGTCTCCACACAGCTGCTCCAGCACCAAGGGCTGCATTGGGATAGGTCCATGAGCCTTCTCCTTGGGGATGTCTTCCAGGAAGTCATCCTTGCAAGCTGAAGTAGGGAACTGGCTAAGGCAGCTGCACCCTGGTCTGACCACCACAAAGCAAGAGACCCAAGAACTAGAAAGGTGAGGCTCATGGAGCTATTTATCCCTCAGCCCTTCAATTAATCCCACATGTGTTTATCGGCCAAGTTGGCACAATAAACTAACTCAAATATACTTTACTACCTGAGAGAGGTCCTTTTGTCTTTTCCGAGCTTGAAAGCATGAAGTCTCATTTTAGAGCAGACTAGTCACCGTCAGTCACTTTACTTAGCTCCATCAGGCTTTCATAATCTATGTTTTGGCTGAATATGAGGTCACTCAGTGCCAGGTCAATACTCTCTTAACAAAGAGCGCTAAGTCAATCTTGCCACTTTAAGATTTATCTTGATAGACACTAAAATTGACTGGTTTGTTATTGATTGAGTACAGGAGCTTCAGAATTGGCTGCTATGTATTTGATATGCTCCTGTATCCATCTTGAAGATATGTTATCTTGCTGTTTTAATGTGGTCTAAAACTTCCAAAATCTGACAATCCACAATTGTCTCTGGGCCATTGTTAGGAAGAGGCTGGCAAATGATGGATGCCTCTTTTCCCCATGGCAGCTCTTCAGAGGTTTTACTTATACAAGCTGCTAACTAGGTTAATTTCACTGACCCATCTCCAGGGACCTGCTAGGAGATGGGTGTGGGTAGTATATGTATGTTTTTAATGGGTGCTCAAAGCCTTCTCAAACATTTAGATCTTTACTCAAAAGGCTCACATGCTGCAAATAGTGGAAGGGGGGTACCTCAAATTGTGAAATCTTCTGTGAGGGATCTCATTTTTCTGGAACTCCCTGACATTCGAGCCCTGGTGCTATTGGGAGAGTCCCAAGAGCACCATAAAATTAGGGCTGGTCCTGTCTGAACCGAGTCCAGATCATTTCAAAGTGACTCAAGGCAGGGAAATAAATATTGAGCCTAGTTAAATGTTGCTTGAGATTATGCTTGGCACGGCGTGCCCGTCACTGATTTACTCTTGGGTTACATGGGTTATTTTGAGCTCCAATGGATATGCCAGAGTGGATTCATTCAATGGTGGCAATTATTTGAGAGCACCGTTGCATTTCTGACATATTTAGCAGAGTGTAATGTACAGATTTATGGTATGGGATTGGGCAGGTGGAAAAGAACATAAAAGGCCTCGGCTTCACGCTACTTGGCTCAACCGTGGACCACATTCCACCCTTTCTCCTTTCCCTTACCTTCCTTGAATAAGCTTGCTTGCTTGTTTGTTTTTTCTTCTCTTGTTTTCATTCTTCCTCCGTTCATTTTGGTCCCAGCGAATCACTTACACGATCTGAATGAATATTCTGTAAGATGTCAGAACCCCAGAGGTCACAAGGAAGAGCGCTCCGGATCTGCAGCTCACTGCCGTCCCTCCAAACCACAAACATAAATATGAGGCTAGTTATTTAGGGAGAAAAACCTCCTAAATGATCGGTCGCTTGTTTCATGAACAGATGATTTGGAAAACCAAGATTCCCACAGCACACAAGCATTTATGGCCAGCCATACAATGGAGAGCCCACCGAATCGGTTTGTGACCTTTTTCATTTGGATTTAATTTTATCAAGATGGAAGTGGCATGCAGTTCTGTCCTCTGCGTCTTCGCTTTAGAGCAGTATGCTCCCAGACCCTGAGCCAGAGAGTCTCAGGATTGGATCCAAGGCTCTTTCCAGCCCCGCCAGGAAATGCAGAGAGCACTCAGGGCTAAGGGGAGTCATCAGGGGGAGATAGGCCTGTACTATATTGACTGGGCAACTTTGGGCAATACGTGTACATGTTTAGAGTGCCTTCTATACAATAGACATGACAGTAAGTCTTACATCAGGGCTATTGTGACAATGCAATGAGGTTATACATGTAACATGTTTAGTTTCACAGGCAGCATATCATAAACACTTACAAAGTGGTGGAAATGATAGTAATTCCCCCAAATGTCCAGCCATGTTTCTTCTTGGAAGCACCATAGACTCTGGGCACAGATGTGATCAAAGTCTTGGAGCCTCTGCAGACCCGGCCCGCAGACGCAGCAGCTCAAAGGCCAGCAGGCAGGGTGGCAGCCAGTGGGCGGGGGATCCATCATCAGGCAGAAACACTTACAAAAGCATGCACCTGCTCCTCGGATTAGAAAGGTGTGGGCCCTGCCCCCAAACAATTTTAAACACAGATCTTTTTAACTTGTCTGTATCTTAAAAGACTAGACACGGCACAACAGAGTACAGATTCAATCCTGTTAGAAGAAAAATCAATAAGGGATATCTGTTTAACAAAGCTCTAGACTTAGGACTTTCTTTGTTCAAGAAATATTTGATCCAACTTAAGCCCAGAAGCCATAATGTGCATTTGTACAAGATTTTATAGTTCCCAGGGCACTTACTCATACATTGTCTCATTTGAGCCTGTCAAAAAACCTTCAAGAAGGTATTACCATCTCTGGGCTCCCACAGCAGTGCAAACGGTTAAGCACTTGACTGCGAATGGAAAGACCGACAGTTCAAATTCACCCAGAAGGGCCTCTGAAGATAGGCCTGGTGACATGCTTCTGAAAGGTCACAGCCATGCAGGCCCCTCGGCGTGGTTCGACTCCGAGTCAACTCAGAGCAGCCACACCAGTCTGTCTAGTGGAGCAGAAAAGATGCTGGTGTTCAAAAAACTGTGAGTCCCACGTCCTTGATGTAATAAGCTCCAGAGCTCATTTCACCACCTCGCCCTGCCTTTTCCAGCCACTCAGGATGGGCAACCACAGCTCCTACCAGCTTATCCACAATGACTTATTTTTGTTCTGTCGAACAGGAATTTTCAGTGTGTCCCCATGGTCTTTTTTTGAAAACAAAACAAAAAAACCTCAAAATGTTGTTGTTTAGAATCGACACCGCTAAGCATGCACCAATTTGACTATTTCTGCATGTGCAATTCAGTGACATGAATGATATTCTTTGAGTTGTGCAATCGTCCCCACACTCCTTTCCTGAGTGATCCCTCCTTCCTTAACATCAACTCACTGCACTCCAGGGCTGCTATGTAATTATTAGTTGTTACTGTCACTTTGATCCTATAGACCCAAACCAAACTCACTGCCATCGAGTCAATGTTGACTCATGGTGACACCCACCCCACCTCGACCCACCCCCAGCCCCCATGGGTTTCTGGAACTCTAAGAGTCTTTCTCCCTCATAGCCCCTGGTGATTTCAAACTTCTGACTATGGGGCTCACAGCCTTATCAGGACAGACATTTCAACAGAGGACAGATATTCAAATGAGCACCAAACACATGAAAAGATATTCAACATCATTAGCCATAAAAAAAAACAAAGCTCAAAAAAACAACAAAGCTTACTGCCCTTCAGCCAATTCTGGTCCATAGTGACCCTGTAGAACACATTAGAACTGCCCCTGTGATCTTCTGAGATTGGAAATCTTTTCAAGAGTAGAAAGCCTCATCTTTCTCCCTTGGAGCAGCTGGTGCAACGCAGCATTTACCTGATGCCCATTGGGGCATCCTTAGTCGTAGGGAGATGCAAGTCAAAACCACTGTGAGACACTGTTTCACTCCCACTAGTCTATGCCAAGACATTTGACCAACCAAAGAAAGAGGACTCGATGTAAAATGTATTTAACAATATCATTAATATCACATGAAATTAAATTTCATTGAAGATAATTTAAACAGGGCTGAAAAAGTACAATTCAAGCTGGATTCAGAAGAGGATAAGGAACAGAGGATATATATTATTGCTGATGTCAGATGAATCTTGACTGAAAGCAGAGAATACCAGAAAAATGTTTATGGGAAAGCATTTTGACTCCGTCATAACAAACTATGGATAGCTTTGAGAAGAATGGGAATTCCAGAACACTTCATTGTGCTTATGCAGAACCTGGACAGGGACCAAGAAAAAAAATCATTTGAGCAGAACAAGGGGCTGTGCGTGATTTAAAATAAGGAAAGGTATTCATAAGGGTTGTACCTTTCACTACACCTTTTCAATCTGTGTGCTGAGCAAATAACCCAAGAAGCTGGGTGATATGAAGAGGAGCCCAGCCTCAGGGTTGGAGGCAGGCTAATTAATAGCTTGTGCAGGTGACACCACCTGGTTTGCTTAAAGAAATACGCACTTGCTGATGAAAATCCAAGACTTCACTGTGGATTATGACTCAGTGTAAATCAAACCAAAATTCTTATAACTGGAGGGATACAGCAAGATAGAGAAACAATTAAAATTGTCCAGGATTTCATTTTGCTTGGATCTACAATCAATGCTCATGGAAGCAGCAGTCAAGAAACCAAATGGCATGCTGTATTTTTTAACTCTTCTGCACAAGAGTTCTTTACAGCATTAGAGAGTAAATATGTCACTTTGAGGAATAGAATGGTCCTAACCCAAGCCATGTTTTCTATCATTTGGTTCATATGCATGTGCAAACTAGTAAACAAGGAAGAATTCAGAAGAATTGATGACTTTGAATTATGGTGCTGGTGAAGAATATTGAAAGTACCTTGGACTGCCAGAAGACCAAACAAATCTGCGTTGAAAGAAGTACATCCAGAATGCTCCTTTGACGTGAGAATAGTGAGACCCATCTCATATACTTTGCACATGTCTTCAGGCGGGACCAGTCCCTGGAAAAGGCCATGCTTCATAAAGTCGAGGTCAGAGAAAATGAGGATCCCCACAATGAGGTAGATGGATGCAGTGGCTACAGCAATAGGGTCAGCTATAATAATAATTTTGAGGATGATGCAGTACTGGGTATTTTTTCATTGTGCTGTACATATAGTCCCTATGAGTCAGAACCCAACTTACAACACCGAACAATAATAGCATTGCTAAAGAAAGATCCCTGGTGGTAAAGTGATTTAACAGCTAGCCATTCATTGAACCCACCAGCTACTTAATTTACAGCATTAGAAGTTCTTTGGGTCAGTTTTATTCTGTCTTAAAGGGTGGTAAAGAGTTAGAAGCAACTCAAAAGCATTGATAATTTGGTTTGGGTTGGATGACTAAGATTTGAGAAAAAAAACAGAAAATAACATGTAGGATGTAGAGAAATTATCTTTATTAATTTCTCATAGGAATGTGAAATGGTACAGCTATTGTGTAAAAATGATGTGGTGATTCCTCAAAAAACTAAAATTCAACTAGAGTGTGACTCCTAAACTACACTCTCAGGTTTATAACCAAAACACCTAAAAGAGAAGGCTCAAAGAGGGACTTGTATATCACTGCTTATTACAGCACTATCACAATAGCTAAACAGTGGAAATAAGCTAAACACCCTTTAACAAATGAATAGATAAACAATTCTCAACCAGTAGGAGAAACAAAGTCTTGATACATGACGCAATATGGATAGAGCTAAAAGACATTATCCTGAGTGAAATAAGTCAAGCACAGAAGACAAATATAGCATGACTGCAGCTATATAAAAACACAAGTAAAGGCAAATGCGTAGGGACCAAAGTTGATTACAGGTTCCCCGGTGGGAGAGTAGCTCCAGCGTTGCCATGAACAGCACTCGTGTCTTAGTGAGTTATGTGTTAGGCTACTAATCCCAAGGTCAGCAATTCGAGCGCACCAGCCACTCCTTGAGAGAAAGATATGTCTTCCTGCTCCTTTAAAGATAACAATAGCCTTGGAGACCCAAGAGGGGCAGTTCTACTCCGTCTTATAGGATCATTACCAGTCAGAATGGACTCAACGACAATGAGGGGTTTCAGGGAAGCGACAACAGGGACTAAGGGTGATGGAAAATCACATTGACTATGGATAGGTGTGCAGATGATTACTATTGACAACCGTAAGTTATACAGCTATAAAAAGATGATGGGTAAAAGTTTTGGGATAGATATATTTACAAAAATACATTGTACATCTCATGTGTTTTGATTCCTTTGTTAGGAGGTTTAGGATCATAGTTTCATGGGACATCACAGTTACTTGGCCTAGTAACTTGTTAGTGCTTCTGTTCTACCTCCCAGCACCTTGCATGTGCCTGGTGTCTTGAAAGAGTATAAGTAGCCACCCTTGGCAAGATATGGACTAAGAGAACAAGAAGTAAGTCAGGAGTAAGGGAAAGATGGACTGTGTGGTAATTGCCTCCCTGAAAAACTGTTGATGTGAGAGCAGATTAAGTGGATCGTGGGTGGCTACTTTGCTGAGAAACTCTATAGAAGAATCCCAGTCAAAAGGTAGGGGTGGGTGATGTGGGGGGGGGGGTGCGGTGGGGGGATACAAAGCCTCTTAAACTTTCATAGACTCCAGACTTTCTAGAGCCACAAAATCTGGATGAACCCTTGAAACTACTGTCCTGAAATACTCCTTAAACCTTAACCCAAAGTTATCCCCTGACGTATTCTTAAAACCAAATAGTATTTTAACAGCTAGTATAGAGTACCTGCCTGGAGCCCTGATAAGGATCCAACATGAAATGGAGCCCCCATTTCATGATTGGGCTTTTTATATTTTTGTTGTTTTATGTCCAAGTTTTAGCTATGTTCTTTGTTAGATTTTTGCTGTGATATGATTTCCAAAGGTATTCTCCTAGTCAGTAGTGTTTCCTCTTGCTTTTCTGGGAAAGTCTTTTTGATGGACAAGTCCTGGCCTCCTTTTTGCTAGAGGGAATGAAGACCCGCACTAGCCAAAACAAAAACAACAAAAAGTCCAATAGATCCAGGATGTGTGGTTCACCTTCCCTAGCAGACGAAAAACAAAGATTCAACAAGTAATCATTCCTCCCAGGGTAGGCATGTAGGAGTCCTAGTGGCACTGTGGGCAAAGCATTAAGTTGGCCACAAGGCAAGGTTGGCACAAGCCCATTGGTCACTCTATGGGAGCCTCTCTGCTTCTGTATTCCTGTAACAATTTATCATCTCAGAAACCCTGGGGAACAATTCTACTCTGTCCTGTGTATGGTTGCTATTAGTTGAAATCAACTCCATTTGAGGTTTGGTGTTTGTAGATTAGAGGTTTTGGAGGTTGGTAGCTGTGCATGTATTTTTCCTCAGAGAAAGCTTGATCTAAACAATAGCTGGGAACTGATTGTTTTAAAACACCCAGCAGAAGCCCCTCCCCAACCAGCCATGAAGCTGTGGAAGTGGTGATGGACATTCCGGATGTGATGGTCTCCATGTTTTCTGAAGTTGTATGTTTGAAAGTGGTTTCCTTTCCACATTTTTAGCTCAGAGTAAAGGAGAGGTGTTTCCTATGCACAAAACAAAACATGCAATGGGGAACAAAGGCTAAACACAACACACGCTGTGAGCTTAGCGAACGGATGGAACGTTCTGTAAGCAGTCCCTGGACTAAAGTGAGATCAACTAGAGCATATCCAATGACGTCTGTAGATCTCAAGATATGATTTCATTAACCTTTGTGAACCAATCACTTGGGCATTTTCTGGCTGTATTTCAAACTCCATGGTGGGTGCAATTCAAAAGACGACTCAGGATGGATTCTTGGCCACCAATAAGAGCAAAAGCTGATGACAGCTTTAGTGAACTCACTGGTCTTTACAGATGGAGCATGAGCCACCTGATGCCATTAAGACATGTGTCTCTATTGCAGCCAGAGACAGATGAGGTGCTGGAGGTGGAGGTAGAACTGGACAACTGTAACCTGGACTCATGCCCAGGAGACTCACACACTTCTCATTCTTTCTAATGCAGGTGTGTATTGAAGTGTATATGGAAATTATGTTCAAGTGGCAAATGCCAATACAGCAATAATAAAATGTTTTATTATATGATAAAACCTGGGAGCTGGAAACTGTGCAGGGAAGAAACTCAAATATTTTCCACTAAAGTGAGTGATAGAAAAATAGTAAGCACGGACTTCCCGGAAGATGTTGGACCAGGTCATAGAAAAGAGCCTCTGTAGCAAAGACACATGAGACTGAATGAAATGGATACAGATGATAATTCTGAAACCCCAAACTTCAGAGCAAAGGATGGAGAAGTGGCTTGAATCAAACAGTAAAGAAACTCAAGAGGAGAAAGATGAAACCAATGAATAGAGAGCTGGCCAGACACAGCTCAGCCAACTTGAACTTTTGCAAACAGCATTCCATTAAGACATCTGACAGCACAGATGTCCACACTAGTGGCTAGCAACCAGAACTGTGTGATCCCATACTATCCTAGTGTGTTGGACAGAGTTCTCTAGAGAAACAAACCAGGAAACTTGTGATTTTATTTATATATATAAAATCATAAGCATACTGGTTTCAGAGGATGCCAGTCCACCCCAGATGCCCTGTCCCCTCTTGGTTTTCTCCATAGATAGATAGATAGATTGATTGATGATAGATAGATAGATAGATAGATGATAGATAGATAGATAGATAGATAGATAGATAGATAGATAGATAGATAGATAGATAGATATAACACAATGACATAAACAGCTAATTAGTCCACAGAGCAGTACAGAGGGCTCAGTTCAACTCACTTCTATGAAACAGTTAATTTACTGGCAGTCCTTCAACTCACCAGGGCTGCTGGGTGTAAGTCAAGGAAGCAGACAACTGAGTCTTTTGTAGAGGAATACAAACAGTCTTACCACAGGCAGCAAACAGCAGGGCAGGTTACCAACAGTCAGTCAGATGAGAGGGCCCTACAGTCCCCAGCTCAAGTGATGTATACACCAATGGTCTGGTGAAGTGGGTCTCAAAGGAACCTCAAACTATAGTGACACAGTCCATGGGTTGGGTGTCCCACAGGTAGTGTAGTTCATAAATTGAGACAGAGAACTAGCTGAGGCAGCCGCACACTGGTCCTTTCATCAGAGAGCAAGAGACAGAGAGGTGAGGCAGGCCAAGCCATTTATCTCTTTTTCCTTCAGTTAAATTGAGACCTTATTAATCCCACATGTGTTTATTGGCCAGGTTGGCAAATTAAACCTACCTATCACACCTAGTATGCTTCTGATACTATGCTGGTAACCAGAAACATGGCCAGTCCCTACCTTCACCCTCCAAAATGGTCAGTGTCATCCCCAACCCCTGCACAACCCCTGCTTTGCCTGAGATGATAGTTACACCTTTGTGGATTAAGCACTTAGTGCTTACCACCCTGAGTCTGGAGTCATGTGAACTCTGCTTCATCACACCGTCAAAACATGCAGAGTCAAACTTACCCCTGGTCATCCCTGGGCCAACAAGAATAACACTTATAACCGGCCACCTTACCCACAACTGTCTCCTGGCCTGAAGGAGTTCCTTCTCAGGACAAGGATGATGACTTTAGGCAGCCTCTGAGCTGGCACAAACTATGTCCAGGCCAAGTACCTTGATCCCAGATGTCATCTAGGCCTGCAGGAACTCCATCTAGGACGAGGCATCAAACCCCCTCAACCAACCCCACAGCCCCAAGAGATCTGTATCTTTCAGAGGATGTCAGTCCACCCCAGATGCCCTGCCCCCTCCTGGTTTCCTCCTTTCTTTTTTCTCTTTTCCTTCCTTTCCCTTGTCTCTTCTTCTTCTTCTTCTTAAATCATTTTATTGGGAGCTCGTACAACTCTTATCACAATCCAAACATGCAACCATTGTGTCAAGCACATTTGTACATTTGTTGCCATCATCATTCTCAAAACATTTTCTTTCTACTTGAGACCTTGGTATCAGCT
>NW_022111373.1:82552119-82554151 GCF_000313985.2 Echinops telfairi | reverse complement strand
CACTATGCACAACAGAATGAAACAGTGCCTGGTCCTGGGCCATCTTCACAGTTGTTTCTGCTAGAATCCATAGTTGCAGCCACTGTGACAATCTGTCTCTTGGAGGGCCTTCCTCTTTTTCACTATCCCTCGACTTTACCAAGCATGATGTCTTTCTCTAGGGACTGGTTTTTCCTGACAAGATGTCGAAAGTATGTAAGACAAAGTTGTGCCATCCTTGCCTCTAATGAGAACCCTGGCCATACTTCTCCCAAGAACAACTTGTTTATCCTTTCGGCAGTCCATGGTACTCTCAATATCCTTTGCCAGCACCACAATTCAAATGCTTTGATTCATCTTTGGTCTTCTTTATTAAATATTCAACTGTCACATGCATATGAAGCAATTGAAAATAACTTGGTTTAGGTGAGGTTCAGCTTAGTCCTCAAAGTGACATCTTTAATTTTCAGTGCTTTAAAGGGGTCTTGTGAATCATATTTATCCAATGCAACACATATTTTGATCTCTTGACTGCTGCTCCCATGAGCATTTGGTTGTGGATAAAAGCAAGATAAAATCCTTGACAACTCAATCTCTTATCCATTTATCATGATGTCCAGTTGTGTGGAGTTTGGTCTTCTTTACATTGAGTTATAGCCCATACTGAAGGCTGCAACCCTTGATCCTCATCAGCAAGTATTTCAAGTCCTCCCCCCACTTTCAGCAGGCAAAGTTGTATCATCTAAATATTACAGATGCCTCAAAATCGCATAATCACACTCTAACAGAACTGAACAGAGGAATATAAACAACTCTAAAAATAATATGTGTCTATAATATTCCACTTTGGATGAAGGACAAAAATTTTTTTTAATCTCAACAAAGATACAGAAGAACTAAACAACATAATTCACTAACTTGACCTTGTAGACATGTACACTTCACTCAATAATAACATCATAGCTATTATTTCCAGTTCCCATGGAGTATTCTCCAGAATAGACTATATGTTAGATCAGAAAATAAGCTTCAATAAATGTTCAAGCATCAAAATGTTATAGAGCAATTTTTAGCTCACAATACAATAAAATTTAAAATCACTAATAGGAAGTTCATGGAAATTAAAGAATCCCCTGTTCAAAATCTACTGCATAATAGGAGAAACAAAAAATTGAAATAAAAGAGTTATTGAATTAAAGAAGAGTGAGAACACAACATGCCAAAACCTTTAGGACACAACAAAAACAGTGCTCAGAGAGCAATTCATAGCAATAAATGTATACAATAAAAAAGAAAAAGTAGTCAAAATCAACACATTCACCCAACATCTCCAGTAACTAGAAAAGGTCCGGGGGGAAAAGTCTATAATCACCCAAAGAAAGGAAATAATAAATTTAGAGGAGAAATAAATGAACTAAAAAACAAAAATAATATAAAGAATCAGTAAGGTTAGAACTTGGTTCTTTGAAAGGATTAGTAAAATGGGAAAACCATTCGTAAATATAATAAAAGAAAAGAATAGAAGTAAATAATATGAATACCATATTAAATGGAGGACATAACTACAAGAACTGTAGTCCATCAAGTTTGAAATTCTAAATAAAATGGGAAAATGGTTTAAAACTCACTACAAAAAAATTATTTTGTCCATCCAAAGTAGAAGTAGAAAATTGGAACAAATTCATGACCAAAATTGATCAGGTCATTTAAAAAGTCCAGGCCTAGATGACGTCACTGACAAATTCCAGCAAACATTCAGAGAACTGACACCAATTCTACTCTAGTGTAGAAAGGGTGGAAAACTCCTTAATTAATTTTAGGAAGCAAACATATCCCTGATAGCAATTCCAGGAAAGGAATCACCAAAAAAGAAAGTTATAGATCAATATTGTGGGTTGTGTTTGTCTGGGTTAACTAGAGAAACAAATCCAGTGATGCTCATGTACGTATAGGAAAGAGCTTTATATCAAACAGTAATTGTATATTAAGAAAACATTCCAGCCCAGTCCACATCAAGTCCATAAGTCCAATATTAACCCATATGACCGATACC
>NW_022111373.1:82549869-82551688 GCF_000313985.2 Echinops telfairi | reverse complement strand
TGAAAGGAATGCTGGTGGCATTGTGGATTAGTCATTGAACTGTTAACATTGAACTGTTAACATTGTAGGCTGTTCAAATGCACTACCTACTTCAGAGGAGACCCTGACACTATCTGCTCCCAATCTGCGGTGGTGAATTCTGTTCACCGCTGCTCCTTTGTGCATGCAGCGAAAGGACTTTCAGTCAGCTCTCACATAGATAAGTATTGAAATCAAAACCGCAAAACTTAATGAATTGCCCTATCTGGAAACTTTACATTCAATACAAGGGCAAAGCTTTAATTGAAGAAGTAGAATAAATACCTAGAGGGAAATCTCAGTCATGCTGATCTTCAGGTGGAAGGACAGCCTTATCTATGCCCTCTGATAGTAACACACATTTGTGTTGAAGAGAATCTCATGACTTGAACATATTTTAAACTAGAAGTGAGTGTATGAAGGGTATTATAGAATAGAATAGCATGTATGATACCATGTCATTCTTTATAAAAACAAAAAAGATTGGAAAAGGCCAAAATATGAAATGTTCATATAAAAATATGTACATGCTACCTTGAGACTCACCAGCCCAATTTCGGCCCAAACCTCTGGAGTCATTGGTGTAGATGGTTGAACTGCTCTGTGACGTGTGATGTTCACACATCCAAGTGTTTGGGTCCACAGGGTTTTCCCTGGTTGGCATAAGCAGTAAGAGCTCAGCTGAAAGCCAGAGCTTGGTGGTCTAAGTTCACCCAGAAGGTTTTAGGGAAAAGTGTGGTGACTTATTTCTGAAAAACCCGCTATTAAAAACCAATAGTGCATAAGTTTCTCGGAGTCATGGATCACCATGAGTTGGAATAGACTTTAGGGCAATGGAAGGAGCCTTGGGAGCACAGTGGGGTTAGCACGTGTGGTTAACCCCAAGGTCAGGGCTTCAAAGCCCCCAGCAGCTCCACAGGAAAAAGATGAGATTTTCTAAACCTGTAAAGATTTATGGTCTCTAAAACTCACAGGAGAGTATTACCCTGTCCTAGAGGGTTGCTATGAGTCAGAATTGATTTGGTGGCAGTGAGTGCTTGAGCAAATTTCTGGAACCAATATGGCCATGCCTATTCTCTCAATTGCTTTTACCATCTCGTCACACACACATTAACATGCATGCACCCCTGTGCCTTTTCTAAGTTGAGAATAGACCAAAGGAGCACTTGCAGACAGGGGATGCTAGTCAGAAACAGTTTTATGTGACCCTTAATAAAGATAAAGCTCATCACTGAAATCTCACCTGAGAGCAACTCAGTTTTTGCAGGTGGGTGGTGACAGTCATTCTCCTTTCTCCTTCATTCTTGGGCCACCTTGAATATATGGCTGGCTGCACAGCTCTGAAAAGGTCTCAGGGGCAGAATGGACTAAAGTTGAATGAGAGAAACCAGGCACTCCAGAGATTTAACACAATCTTCTGGTAATTGTGACAGTGTCCATGTTACGAGGGGTGGCCCCTCCTCCCACCAATCACCAGGGTCTCCTTTAGGATCCAAGTGCCCAGAGAAAGGGCCTTGGCCTCACTCAACTTCATGCAGCACAAATCCCAGCCCATTTTGGTATAGCTCTGGACATTTAATAAATGCTTTTAATGATGATGATGTAACACTTTCAACTTAGATATGTCAGGTTACCTAAGGCACAAAATTATCCCCTGAGAATTATATATTATCTTGAGCTTTCTCTTTTGCTTAATTACACTGTACTAATGTTCTCCTTCCACCGAATTACTCCTCCCCCAACTCCTAAACCCAAACATAGTTTCTCTCTGTGCAGGATTTACATATAAGACCAGTACTAT
>NW_022111373.1:82535942-82537355 GCF_000313985.2 Echinops telfairi | reverse complement strand
AATTCTACCTTGAAAGTCTGCCTAGACCAGAATATGTACACTGGTACAGATAGGAACTGGAAACACAGGGAATCCAGCGCAGATGATCCTTTCAGGACCAGTGGTGTGAGTCGCTATACTGGGAGGGTAGAGGGAGAGTGAGTTGCAAAGAGGGAACCAATTATAAGGAACTATATGTGGCCCCCTCCCTGGGGTATGGACAACAGAAAAGTGGGTGAAGGGAGACATCAGACAGGGCAAGATATGACAAAATAATAACTTATAAATTATCAAGGGCTCATGAGGGAGGGGGAAATGGGGAGGGAGGGTAAAAATGAGGACCTAATGCCGGGCTTAAGTGGAGAGGAAATGTTTTGAGAATGACGAGGGCAATGAATGTACAGATGTGCTTTACACAATGGATGTATGTATGGACTGTGATAAGAGTTGTATGAGCCCCTAATAAAACGATAGCAAAATAAACGAGCTGGCTGATAATGATGTCATTTCCATTGCTTGAATTTTGAGACAGTGGTCACATATCACTGCCTATAGGACAGGGAAATTGTGTCCTTATCAGTTTAAAGCAGTCACTGCTTTATTCATAGGGATAAAATAAGAGTTGGAGGCTACTGAAAGTCCTCAAACCAGAGCTAGTTGCCAGGAACACAAAGGGATCTAGGGAGCTGGGAGCAACCGAGGAGGCAGTAAGCAAACCTGCTCTTGTGCGCAGCTGCAGAGCAAGCATGAGAATAAAGAAGACGAAGTTATACTTGACAGAAAGGAAGCCCGATCACTGGACACTTTAGACCGAGTCTCTCACAATCAGTTAACTGTGATTTCGTGGCAACATTAATGAGGAAAATTTAAATCCCTCATGAAAAAGTGTTTAGGACTCAAAATCTGCATGCAAGCCAATAAATTGGACTCCTATTGACTGATCGGGATTGGGGTGGAGCTGGAATAACGTCCATTTTTCTTTGGAAAGTATGTATATGAAATGAAATGATGTTCTATATGATTTAAAACAGTGGCATCATTAAAAACCCAAGCCTTGCAGGTCCTAAATTGCTGTGAGGCTGCTACTCTAGATGTTTTGTTTTCGGCCATTAGTTCCTGCCCTCCTTCTCATGCAATATTTCCCTGTGGAAACTTCTAGGGTGTCCTGCAGAGGTTAAACATGCGTAGAGAGTCCTACTCTAGCTTTCCAAGTCTTTTCTCTCATTCAACTAATTTAATCCAGGATCTCATATTCCTTCACTTTTCGTTGATATGTCTCATGGTATTGGATTGAATTAAGCACAATCAGTATACAGTGAACCCTCGCCACTTTGCTGCGCTTCGACGTCCGCGGCTTCACTCTATCGCGGTTTTTGCGTAACAGCGCATGCTCTGTCATTACTGCCACTGATTGGCTCATACTGTACACGCTTG
>NW_022111373.1:82524022-82533969 GCF_000313985.2 Echinops telfairi | reverse complement strand
AGAACTAATTGTTCTTAAGTTAGGGCTTATGGTCAAGTATGAGCTCAAAATCCATTCATATATCTAAGATATATATATATCCCTATTTCACTTTAGTGAAGTCATAAGCATGAGCTCAAAATCCATTCATATATCTAAGATATATATATATCCCTATTTCACTTTAGTGAAGTCATTATTAGATTTAAGTAATATTGTTCTTTATTCAAAAATGTATTTCTTATCATATGATACAGCCATGTCAAAGGACACAGAATAATTTGACAGATTTCCTACTGGAAAAATTGGATAATTTGAGAGCCAAAATGACTTTTGGAATGGTTATGACACATAGAAGAGGGAGCTCTTGTATATTAAAAAAATACCAACCAATAAATGAGCAAAGGCATTACAAGCAGAAAATTACCATTTCATAATCATTAGAGTACTAACTGATTAGACAAGACTCATCACCTCTCATTTGATATTTGAACCTCCCTTTTTCCTCAATGAGGACTCAAGTTACTAGCAGTCTCAATATTTTATTTGTTTGCCCAGTCCCACAATATGAATAGGAATTAATCAAATGTTTGGCAAATGCTCCACAAGAGAATTATGTGACTGTCTGCCTATGTGAATACATACAGTCCCAGAAATCCCATAGGCTGTGCTATGTTATCCTATATGTTTACTAGGAATTGAAATCAACTTGAAGGCTGAGTGATGTGTGTGTAAAAAATGATGTGAGGTGACATCATCTGTCTTTTTCAAGGGGAAAGGAAGGGAATCAGCATCAGTATGGTGTCTCTACTCTCCAACCTTCTTTATCAATTCTGATACTAACTATCCCATCAATGGTACTTTCACTTCCCAGCTGGGTTAATTAAGTTAGTGCAATGGCCACCCAGAACTCATAGACAATACTCACCATTTATGGGGTTTATTGGAGATGGTAACAGAATCATAAATGTTCAAGACACAGTGATTTGCTCAGTGGATTGTTCTCATCTTCTCAGCCTGGTCCTTGGACTTGAAGCCCATCAGATCCTTGGTCTCTGCCCTGATTGGGCAATGTTACAAAGCTCCTTTCTCTCTGCAGATAAATGTTCAAAGGGCATTCCACAGCACCATAAGCCTCAGCCTGAAGCCCCTCAGTTCTAGCTCTCTAATCAGTGACTAGAGAAATCCCACTGCTGCCAAAAGGCACCCACTTGCTTCATGGGCTGGGAAGCCCAATGCTTTTTCTCATCAACTGACTCTTGGCTCCACTGCTGCTGGTCCTCCGGCCCTCCTCTGCCACTTCTCCAAAGACACAGCTTGCTGTCTTGGATCGTGTATAATGCACAGGGCTCTCGGGATCCCAAAGGCACACTCTTCTGGTGGCTCTTCTTTCTGTTGGTAGTGAGCTGCCTCCTTCCGTCTTCTGAGATAAATCTTTTTAAACCCAGCAAGAGGTAAAAGTGATCAATGCTCATGTTAGAGTTTCAAGTGTTTACAATCACAATCAGCTTTATTTATATTCATTTACAACTAACTCATATAATCCTATCAGAATTTTTTTTTCACTTTCTCTTAACCCAGACTCATCAGGGAAAAAATTATTTGGTGGGAGTTACAAAGACTATAAATTACACTCACTCATTACCGTGAGGGCAATTCCAACCCACAATGATCCAACAGGACATAGAAATTTCCCCTGTGGATTTCTAAGGTTGTAAATCTGTATGGAGGCAGAAAGCCTCATCTTTATCTCTTAGAGCAACTGGTAAGCTTGAATTACTGACCTTGCGGTTAACAGCCCAACATGTAACCACTGTATCTAGACTTTGACTAACAGAGCCATATTAAGCAATTGACCACACTGCACAGCAGTGGGAATACACACAATGGTTTCAATTGTTCTACCATTATCACTACCAAAAGCCTATTAAGTAAAATTCATGGTTTCTCACTAGTTTTACTTTTTCTTCTTAAAACCATCATACTAGGGGTATACAGTCAAAACATCATGTTTAAAAGTGACTTAATTAATTTTTCTGTGTGATATTTGTCAGTTTGATATAGTTAGGCTTTGAGGTTGAATTTAATTTAATTTAATTTTCACCTATTTTCTATTCTTCCTTGTTGGTATTTTTTTTTGCAAATGTAAACATGGTTTGAAAGTCAAAACCAAATTCAAAAATATACTTAAAGAAATTACATCCCTTTCTCTAACCTTTGAACTCTGTTACCATTCAACCTTAAAGAAAACCAATTTTCATATGTTTTGGGCTTAATTTCTCTGTTTCTTTTTTCAAAGTTAAGCAGGTTCATGAAAAAGATTTATGGTCATTGAAATTTATAATTATTTGGTATTATTGAAGAATATGAGGATGACATCAAAATTTTGGGGGAAAAAATGGAATTGAAAGGTAATGAGAATTTCCCACATGTCTTTTGAGGCCCACTGGTATATAGAGAAATTCTATTAATTAATTCTAGAAATTAATTCATCCCAAGAACATTCCTTTCCATTTCTTGTTTGAACTCTGAAGAAGTTTCCTTTACAAATAAAAGGAGTCTCTTACACATATGTCCTTACACAAATATTAGGAAAATGGAGTCATATGGGATGGAAAGAATAATGGAGGCCCAATCCAGCCATGTGCCCGAAGGGTTAAGTACCCTCAAATTCCTCACACTGCTTTTTTTATCTGAACAACAAATGAAAAAGCAATGAACTTCTCCCACTTGTGATTCTCTTGTCAATGATGAACTCAAAAGCCCAATATATTTATTAGCTTAAACACAAATTTGGTTCCATCATTGTCTAGATGAAAACTGTCCTATATTTCTTCATTACTCTCAGGATAAAACCTAACTTCCTTAGCATAACTTAGAAAGCATTCTATCATCTGAACAGCTGCTCTCTCCGGTATAAACTTGCGCATGAAGTAGTTGATTCCGGAGTTCTTTCTGGACCACACCAAGACTCGACCGATAGACACCATCATGATCAATGGAGAAAAGCTTGAAGTTGCTGAAGATTCATCTTGCTTCTATCCACAATCAAAGCTCACGGAAGTAGTGTTCAAGAGATTAAATGACACATTGCATTGGGCAAATCTGCTGCTCAAGATCTCTCTGAAGTGTCAAAGAGCAAGGGTGTTGCTTTGAAGACTAAGGTGCACCAGATCCAAGTCATGGTATTTGAAATTGCCTCCCATCCATCTGGAAGTTGGACAATGAATAATGAGACCATAGAAGAATTGACGAGTTGAATTATGGTGCTGGTGAAGCATTTTGAACATACTGTGGACTTTTAAAAGGACAAATAAATCTATCTTGGCTTGGAAGAAGTACAACCAGAATGTTCCTTAGAAGTGATGATGGTGAGACTTTGTCTCACATACTTTGGGCATGTTTAAAAAAGAGAGACAAGTCCCTTGAAAAGGACACCATGTTTGGTATAGTAGAAGATCAACAAAAAGAGAGAAAACCCCTCAGGGAGACAGAGGGACAGAGTGCTGGCACAGTGAGCTCAGCAAAACAACAGCTGGGAGGGTGGAGCATTGTTTCATTCTGTTGTACAGAGAGTCTCTGAGTGAAAACCAACTGGACAGAACCTCACCACATTACAACAAAGCTAACTAAAGAACAGGCAGACAATTACTCTAACCAGAACTGTCCTCACCGCATCCAAGCAGGAGCAATAACCCTAAGAAATACACATTCACTGGTCTTTTTCCCAATGATGTCCTTACACTAAAGAAACTAATCTTTCATTGTGCATAGTAATATTTTATTTTCCACTTTAAGTAATGGGAATTCTTCTGATGTTTATTCCTGCATTCTTCGTGTATTCACATCACTATGATTTTTTAAAAATAAAAACTGAACAATTATGCTGATAAGTCTGTTTTAATTTTAAATGTTGTTAGATAGCATACATAGTGTTCTCTTTCCATCACTTAATTTGCAGAAAACAAGGCCACCAAAACCCAGCTACTTTCATATTATTTTCCTCAGAAACTATTATTAAAGTCAATTTGACTTGACGTATGTGAGGAATGTGACCACTTGGCTGATTCGTGACCAATAGGAATGGTGGAAAGTGTAAGCAGAGTCTGTCGGAAACACCATATTGTGCCTCGAACACTTGAAGTGCAAAAGAGTGACTGTGGGGGACAGTTTGGAACTCTCTTCCTCCCTCACTGGGCTTGATTTCCTTTCTGAGGGTGTCAGCAGCTACTTTGGTCAAAATGTGTGTGGTTTGACCTGTAAGATTTAAATGGTTAAAAAAGAGTACTGGAAGAAATTTGAAAGAAGAGAGAGAAGAATCCACAGAGGTAGATAAATAACCCCAAACCACCACATTAGAAGATTAGAAAGTAGTAGGAAGTACATAGCACAGACCAGTGAAGGTAGCGTCTGTATCATGGGACCTTGTCCTTGACCTGCCTCATCTCACATGATGTGAGAGGCTCTGGGGTCTTTCTACCTGAGTTCTAATCCTGCTCTGCCACTGAATAGTTGTGATCTTGGCAAAGTACTTAATCTCTGTAACCCTTCCTCATCCACAGGAATACAGGGAATGTTAAATGAAGGAGATGATGATCGAATGAGATAAGATTATGAGGTGTTTGACACACGGTAAGCATTCAAAAAACATTTTAATTCACTAATGGGTTTTTATCACGTTCAGAGTTCATAGATTTCTTATGTTAATCATAAGTACCCTCCAGGAACCCCATCTTAGCTTTATAGCCTCATTTGTGAGTAGTCCTTTTTAAATTATACTTCTTTAATTCTATATTAGAAGTTTTCTAAATAACAAAGAGAAGCTTTGCTTTTTAAGAAAAAATGGAATAAAACTCATTCCATCTTATAATTTTTATAAATCTAAAATATACTATGTAATCTTGGTGAGTTTTTCTTATATCTTGAAGTATTTTCTATTCATCATCCTAGGGAGAATTTTATCATAACTCACAAGTTGTACCCAACTATGCTAAAAACCACTAAAATATCATAAAACTAGAAAATTATGGGATTGTCTAAAATGTTGATGCAATATGGAAAGAAAGTACCATCATCTTCTCAATGAGTTATCTGACTGCAATTGTCCAAATTGTGGCAGCATATTTCTTTTTTTTTTTAAATCAATTTATTGGGGCTCATATAATTCATCACAATACATAGATCAATTGTGTAAAGCACATCTATACATTTGTTGCCCTCATTATTCTCAAAATTCGCTTGCCTCTTGGGTTCCCGGAATCAGCTCATTTTCCTTTTTTCACCTCCCCCTCCCTTCCTCCTCCCCTCTCCCCCATGCACCCTTGATAATTTATGAATTATTATTGTATCTTATATTACACTGTCTGGCGTCTCCCTTCACCCACCCCTCTGCTGCCTGTCCCCAAGAGAGGAGATTATATGTAGCTCCCTGTGATCAATTCCCCCTTTCTATACCCTCTTTACCTCCTGGTATTGCCACTGTCACCTCTGGTCCTGAGAGGTTCATCTGTCCTAGATTCCCTGTGTTTCCAATTCCCATCTGTACCGCTGTGCATCATCTGGTCTAACCAGGTCTGCAAGGCAAAATTGGGGTCCTGGTAGTTGGGGGAAGGAAGCGTTTAAGAACTAGAGGAAGGTTGTGGGTTTCATTATTGCTATACTGAACCCTAAGTGACTCATCTCCTCACTACCCCTCTGCAAGGCTTGTAGGCAAACAAGCGGCCATCTAGCTCGGAAACAACAAAGTCTACAGAGAAGAAGCACATGAGCCTGTGCAAACACGAAGTGTTGAAGGAAACAAGCAGCAGACACCAAAGAACAAAAACCATCATTGTGTGACCACCTTCCACACATAAATGCTGAAGACAAATGTGTGCATAAGTAAATGTGGTGAAGAAGGCTGATGGTGCCCAGTTCTCGAGACCTATAGCGTCTGGGGACTTAAAGGCTTGAAAGTAAACAAGCAGCCATCTAGTCCAGAAGCAACAAAGCCCACATGGAAGCAGCACACCAACATGTGTGATCATGAAGGGCCATAGGGACCAGACTTTAAACACCAAAGGTGGGGGGTGAGGGTGGGAATCATAGCCTGTCAATGAGGGTGGCGCGTGATGGAGACCCAATGCCCATCTCTAGACAACTGGGCAGCATATTTCAAGGTGATTTCAGACAAGACAGAAGACACTGTCTTTGTGGTTACATTTATTTTGTAATTTTTCAGTGAACACAATTGAGAATTCATATCTTTTATTTTTCACCCATAATAGCACAGAAAAAACAGCACACAGAGTAAGATGTTTCATAAGTATAAGTCAAATAAGAACATTAGTCACCTTTGATCTAATGATGAAATATTCCAAGGAAGTGAAATCTCGGACTATGAGCCTTCAGAAGACAGCATACCAGATGAATTTTCCCAAACTCAAAAATCAATAAATATGCATTGTATTTCTAAAGACAAAAAGAAAAGATGGTATTTTCACTGTGTTAGTCACACAACAGGAAGAAGTTGCCATGCAATATATTATGTCCAGAGCTGTAGCCATCCTGGTTTGTGGAAAAGATTTGGGAAAATATAAGTTCATCTTTTATAATGCACCAAAATTTGCTTGATATGCATGGAAGGTAAAAAAAAATAGCAACCAAAAATTCTAAGGAATCAAGCATTCTAATTTGTGTCTATAGATATAAAAATAACAAATAATTTCAATTATGAAACAAAGAAAATGGCTGATGTCTCTACAGAAAATTTATAAGCCATCAAATTATTCAAAAGCGCTATATTATTATGATATAAATGCAACAAGATAAAATTAAAACTACTAGTAAACAAAACATTTCAGAGATGTATTTGAAATTCTAAATGAGTATAAAAGGTTATGTTTCATAATCATGCATGATAGTTGGTGACCAACTAATGGTATTCAAAGAAAAGTACCAGTTTTAGGTATGTGTATATTCAAAGCCAATAAAATATGGAATAAAAAATGGATGTTTGCTATGGTTGTATTTTCATTATAATATCAAATTGTTTTCCCAGTTCCTCTATTTTCATGTCTATAAATTATTCATAAAATGACTTAAAATATTAAAAGAAACTTTACTATAGTTCACTGTACTCTGATGGAAATGGCTTACATTATTCCTGGTATGGATCCCTGGTGATGCACATTGAACGGCGAAGCTAAAGCCCACCAGTTGCTTTGTGGGATAGAAATGAAGCAATCTGCTTCCATAAAGATTTGTAACCTCATACACCCTATGGTGATGTTCGACTCTGCCCTACAGGGTTGCTATGAGTTGGAGTCAACTTGACAGCAGTGGCCTTATCTGGTATAGTGAAGATCTGGCACGGAATCGGTATTTGTTCTCACTGTGAGTGTCATCAACAGCATTAGCGCCAACAAAGTCATCAAACCTTAGATTTGTTTTGGAAGAGAAACCACATTCTATGTTCCCTGGAACAGTAAAGACTCATAAGCACAAATATCTCATTACGACCACCAGAAAAGGAAGATGCCCAGCAGGACCCTCGACTGTGGCATGCAAACAGCAGATCTGTGGGCCCGATGTGGCCAGGGACAACGTGAGTCTTCTTCCTGGTGTGTGTGAAACGCAATGGGAAGCCTGCCCCGACGCTTCCCTCTCACTGCCCACTGCCCACTTCTGCTGAAGCACAGGGAAAGTAGGCAGCCAGCAAAGCCTGGAGCTCTATCACCCATGACAGTTGTTGTTTGTGTGTCTTATTGTGATAAATCTGGATATAAAGCAGAGCACGTGTCAATTAAACATTTTACATATGTAATTCAGTAACCTTGATTACATTTATCTCGTGGTGCAACTATTACCACTATTTATTTTCAAATTAGTCTACCAGCATTAACAGAAACTGACTCCTAAAAAATGACTCCCCCATTCCTAGAAACCAACAATAAACTTTGGTCTGTGAGCACTTGCCTGTTCTATACATCTCACCTAACTGGGGTCAATGTTTGTTCTTTTTTTGCTCACTTGCTTCACTCGGCATAATATTTTCAAAGTCCATTGATGTCGAAGCATAGATGAGGACTCCGTTTCTCTTAATGGCTGAGCAATATACAATTGTATGCTATATCATTGCATGTATATACCACATTGTTTCTTCATTAATCTATGGATGAACCTTTAAGTTATTTCTGCCTTTTGGTTTGTGTGTATAGTGCTGTAATGAATATTGGTGTACAAGTTACTATATCTAGTCTTTTGGATCTACAATTATTTGGGGTCTACACCTAAAGTCTACCACTGGTCTGTCAGTTTGTCATACTGTGGTGGCTGTGTGTTGCAGAGATGCTGCCAGCTATGCCACCGGTATTTCAAACACCCTTGGGGCCATCCATAGTGAACAGCTTTCAGCAGAGCTTCTAGGCTCAGAACAGACAACGGAGAAGGGTTCTGCTGTTCAATTTGAAGGAATTAACTATTGAAAGCCTTATGCATAGGATGAAAATAGGTAAGATAGTGAAAGCCTAACGAATAGAAGCAGAACGTGATCAGAGATGCCCGAAGATGAGCCCCTCAAGTCAGAAGGGGCTCAAATTATGACTAAGGAAGACCTGCTTTTTCAAAATAAACTTGACCATAATGATGGGAATGGAATAAAACCTGAAAGAATAAAGCTTTCAGGACCTTAATTTGATATTGGGAATGACCCAAAATAAGAAGAAACAACAGGAAAAAAAATCTACAAATAATCAGAACTTGGAATATACAAACTACAAATCTAGGAAAATTGGAACACATCATAAGTTAAATGGAACACATAAAATATTTATATCCTAGGCAGTAGTGAGCTGAAGTGTACTGGTATTGGCCACTTTGAATCAGAAAGGCCTGGTTTACTATGCTGGGAATGGCACAATCAAGAAGAATGACCTTGCATTCATTTCAAAAAAGACATGTCAAGATTATCTTGAAATACCCTGGTGTTATAATGGCATTACATCTATTCCAACTCGAGGAAATCCAATAAACTATTATACAAATGTATTCACCCAGCACAAAAGCTAGAAATACAGAAATTGAAGAATCCTACCAATGTCTTCCTTCTGGAATTGATCAAACATGATGATTATTGGCAATTGGAATGCATAAGTTAGAGGAAGAGGAAGGGACATTGGTTGGAAAATACAGTTTTGGTGATTAAAAAGGCTGAAGATCAGATGACATAATTTTTTTTAAAGACCAATGACTTCATTCTAAATACCTTTTTTATACAACACAAAAGGTGACTATACACATGCACTTCTCCAGCTAGAATACACAGAAATCAAATTGACTACATCCGTGGGAAGAGATGATGGAGAAGCTCAATATCAGCAATTAAAATCAGACCAGGGGCTGACTGTTTGAACAGACCATAAATTGCTCATATGCAAGTTCAGGTTAAAGTGGAAGAAAATTTAAATGCGTCCACAGAGACAAAATACACCCTTGAGTTTATATCATCTGACCTTCGAGATCAGCTCAAGAACACATTTCCTCAATGAACACAAATGACAGAAAACCTGAGGAGTTTGGGGAAAGCATCATGTACATCATTCATGAAGAAAGCAAAAGGTCAGGAACCAATAGAGAGGTCTGTAGGGCAGGCCCCAATCCTAACTATGTGGACCCCCTCCAAAGAATGCGCTTCAGAGGACAGCACTGAAGCTACAGCTTGAGGAGAGGGACACGTCTGGTTAGAGCACACAGGAGAAATGAAGAAGGAGGGGCAGTGAGGGGAACATATCCTGGCCCACCAGGCCCCGAGGACGATATTCCTGCTCAGAGCAGACAATGCACAGAGAGGACCACAGGGCAGGTGCCACTATGAGACACGACATCCCTCACTGACCCATAGGGCTATGGGGGGGACAACTCTGGAGACACAGGGCAGTAATTGTGTTTGATCTGCCCCCATCCCATGAGGGCGAAACACTAAGGGCATG
>NW_022111373.1:82521572-82522975 GCF_000313985.2 Echinops telfairi | reverse complement strand
CTGTAGGAAACTGGACATCCACTTACAGAAGGGTCACAAGGAAGAGATGAGTCAGTCAGGGTGCAGTATAGCCCCAATGAATCATACAACTTCCTCTAGTTCTTTAATGCTTCCCCATTCCCCAACCCACTATCATAACCTCAATTCTACCTTACAAATCAGACTAGACCAGAACAAGTATATTGCTACAAATAAGAGCCCACAACACAGGGCATCCAGGATAGATAAACCCCTCAGGACCAACAATGATGGCTAAGGGTTCAAATTTCTTTCTATCCTCCCCAATCTTTTTGTTTCCACTTTTTTTTTAATATCATCGTCAACTTAGTGGGGATGTTCCCGTGACTTTTAAAACCTCATTAAAAAAAATTTTTTTTAAAGGAAAAAATAAAGCTCCAATGGTACCCTGATCCTTTGTGCAGCTGTGACGGTGAGTTTGAATGATGAAGGGCTATATGAGAAGCCGCCATCTGTCTAGTGGAAGACATAAAGAAAATCACAACCCTAAACGCAATAATTTACTTCTGCTGCAAAGATGTCCATGAAAATGGTGGCATATACAGATGCAAAATTGTGGACACTTCTTAGATAAACCAAGCACCTAGAGGGTTGAGTTACTATGCCTGGGGGTTCAGGACTATGATCTCTGGGAACACCAAGGTCAGTTGGAATAACACAGTCCACAAAGACAGTGTTGTGCATACTACTTTAGTTAGCAGTAACTAGGGTCTTCCATGGTAAAAGTACTACAGCATTGGCATCTCCTTGTTCGGAGGAAAAAAAGGTCAAGAAAAGGGGAGATGCATGAAAACAATGAGTTAAATGAGCTTACAGATCAATCTCCATGTCTGGAGACCAGAAGAACTAGATGGTGTCAGATAGCACTACCAGCTCCTCTGAAAGTACCCACATTAGAAAATTCTGGATACATAGAGAGAAAAATGTGGGCCAAATTTCAAAATCATAAAAATGATGAGACTTATTGGGCAGATAGAGATTGGTGAAACCCTCCAGATTGTTTATGGCCCTTAGTACCCTTCAGGGGTGGAAATGAACTCACCTCGAAGGCTCAGTTTTCACCGAAACAATAGACACGTCTATAAAGTAAACAATAACACTAGGAAAGTGCACACATCTTAGTATAAGCCATCATTTGAGATCAAAAGGGTAGTAATTACCCAAAACAAAAGTTTAGAAGGGTTAGTTAGACATGAATGCGTAAAGGCAATAAGAAACAGCAAGGAATAGTGTGTTAGTCTGGGTTGACTAGAGAAACAAATTCATAGACACTCATATGTGTATGGGCATGGCACCCAATCAGACTTGACTGGAAAGCATACGTGAAAGAAAACAAACAGACCCTGAACTATTCATACGGTTATATATGTATGCATATGTGTGTA
>NW_022111373.1:82516764-82518672 GCF_000313985.2 Echinops telfairi | reverse complement strand
CCCTACTCAGAATTTACTAAGGATTCTGTAGTTCATAATTTGTAGAATAATTAGGGGAAAAGGAGGTAATACTGATGGCGTGGTATCTAACTGAATACGGTATTTTATGTTTACTCTGCACATCTTCTCACAAACTTTCACTATCCTTTCTGTTTCAGGAGACTGACCTGTAGGATGAATACAGACTCCTTTGTCCTCCAGTTCTGCATGGGCCCATCCATTCTGTTTGTGAAGGAGATTGCAAGTGAGGGCGAGCTATTTGTTCCATTGACTCTCTCCCCATGGGGTCTATCAGCCTGACTGCATCCTTCAACTGAAGGTCACTGTTCCCCACTAAGTAGCCCTATCTACACAATTTTCTCCTTTTGGATTCTGGGAACCTCTGTTTCCCCTCAACCGCTCAGGGCTGGGGGTGGTAAAGAGTTCCTTTGTAGCTAGCCTTCTGATTATGTGCTACCTCTATGCCTCCTTACCCCTGCCCTCACCTTTATAAACAGTACATTTATTAAACCCACTTCGAGATATCTTGAGTGTGCATAGATCATTTCTTGGACCCTGACTCGACCTCTAAGATTGTGGAAAAGATTAAATATGACATAGTTACATAAAGTGCCTGGAACTTAGTAGGCAATCATTACAATGATAGTTTGATCCTCCTTCCTCTGTATTTTCCATGCCTGCTTTCCACCTGTGGTTAACCTTGCTAGCCAGTTCCATGTCTGATTATTTATCACTAGAGTAAGCAAAATGTGTTTCTGGAAAGGGCCAGAAAGTAAACATTTTAGGTTTCATGGGTCACCTGGTCTCTGTCACAATTGCTCCACCCTGGCATTGTAGCGTGCGCACAGTCAGAGACAACATGGAGATGAATTGAGTGTGGCTGTGTTCCAATAACATTTCATTTATGAGCACTGAGACTTGAGTTTCATATAATGTTCATGGGTCATGAAGTCTTCTTCTTCTGATTATTTTTCAACCATCTGAAAACGTGAAAAATCATTCTTAACTCACAAGTCATGCGAAAACACGCACCAGTCAGGATTTGGCTCGTGAGCCACACTTTGTCAAAGCCTGGTCTAACAGATTTCAAAGATCTAGCATTCTGCTGCCCCAGAGAGCTTTTATACCCCCAAATTATTATTTTATGTTTTTCCTCTTTTTATTTTAATAAAACTTCATAAATTGATTGTTTGAAGCCAAAGCATGCTTGCTCTTTTCTCCTCCTGCTTGCCAACTGGCTGTCAAGCCCCTCGGGGAGCATCTTCCAGGGTCCTTGAAGCTCTCCCACACCAGTACCCCATTCTAGCACTGTTCATCTGGGAAAAGGCAAACCCAGAACTAATGAGTGTGATTCACTCCATAGAAATAGTGCAGGGACTCTGGTGTATCTGGACAAAGGAGCCCTGGTAGTGTAGTGGTTATGAGTTGGGCTACAAACTGCAATGTCTGGAGTTCAAATCACCAGCTGCTCTGTAAGAGAAAGACAAGGTTTTCTACTCCTGTAAACGGCAACAGTCTCTCAAACCCACAGGGGCGGTTTTGCCCTGTCCTATAGCGTCACTATGAATTGGAATCGCCTGGGTGTTGCTAGGTTGGGTAATTTTTAGTTTTTTATTTGGACAAAGCTTGCCTTGGGCACTACTGAGAGTATGATGTAGGTGAGCTTTCCCCGACCCTGTCTCCAAGCCCTGGTACCACATTCTGGATATTGCTCCCCAACCTTTCCCCAACATCAAAATGTATGAGATGTCACTCCCTCCTCTCTCTCCTTCTCAGAAGGCCAACCTGTGCAAAAGAACTGCTAGGTGTTAAAGTGGCTACTCCAACTTAACAAGCATAATGATTTACACAAATCAAAAGCTTGAATTTTAATGGTTGTTATCAAAATAATTCCTTAACCTGAAAGTG
>NW_022111373.1:82515119-82516350 GCF_000313985.2 Echinops telfairi | reverse complement strand
TTATTTGGAGTGGAGCAATCCAACAAGTAATTATACAATTACCTTTAAATGGCAGTAGTGGTAAGTTTTAGGACATTCAGGGTGTGCCTTCCAGAGGGATATCACTAAACTCCAGGTCAGGTAAAGGCATATGGTTTGGACGAGGCACAAAATAATCCTCAAAGTGACATCTTTGTTCATTAGCACTTTAAGAGGACTCTTGAAGCAGATTTGCCTGATCAAGTAGATCCTTTGATTTGTTGCTTGCTGCTTCCATGGGCATGGATTGTAGATCCAAGCAAAACACAATCCTTGATGATTTAAATAGGAGGGAGACTTCAAAATTTCCTGAGAAAAATATCAAAACCAAAGGGTAAATTTTATTTAGCTTCATGAATTTCAAGCCACTGTTATAAACCATGGTACAGACTATGCCTAAAGGATTGACATTCCTGGGAATTTAACCATGTCGGTTGTTACTCTTCTACAGTATTAACTAAAGAAAAATGGGTGCTCTTTAAAGGTTTGTTTTAAGCTTAGGAAACAAAAAGAAGTCAGAAGGAGCTAAATCAGGACCAAAAGATAGATATCTAATCGTTTCCCATGGAAATTCTCACAATATTGCCCTGGTTTGATGAGGGCAGTGAGCAGGAGTATCATCGTGGTGATGCAGCATTCTTTGGTGAGGTTTTCCTGGGTGTTTTTCATCCCAAACTCTGGCTAACTTCTCAAAACACTCTCATAATAAGCAGACTCATAATAAGCTGACACTATTATTCTTTAGACTTCCAGAAAGTCAACAAGCAAAATGCTTTAAGCACCCCCAAAAAACTGTGACCATGACTTTCACTTTCGACGGGTTGGCTTTTGCTTTGACTAGACCACTTCCATTTCGTGATAGGCACTGCTTTGATTGTGCTCCTGCTGGTAACACCATGTTTCATCTCATTTTTCAAGAAGCTTCTTCCAAGAAGCTTTCAGACTTTGATCCCACTTACAATTTCGATGGAAAGCTCTGCTTTTGTACGCAGCTGATCTGGCTTAGTTTGGGCACTCATCAAGCAGAAAGTTTACTCCACTTCAATGTTTCATTCAGAATTGTGTAAACTGAACCAAATGAGCTGTCTGTGGGGTTGGCAATTACTTCTATTGTTAATCATTACCTCTCTTTAATTAGGGTATAAACAAGTTTTTTTTCTTTGAAAATTGGTGTAGATTGTCTCTTGTTGTGGATTTCATCTTCAACATCATT
>NW_022111373.1:82512664-82514298 GCF_000313985.2 Echinops telfairi | reverse complement strand
AGAGACAAGGAGACTGAGTTATAGAAAATATGATATTGATTTTTGAAAATGAGAGTAAGATGGATTCTGGCTAGTACCTTAGGTGAACTTCTTCGATCTCCATTAAAATATTCCGTTTGATTCTCAACAGCAAGAAGTCACCTCAACAGCCTTTTCATGGATAGCTAAAGAAGTGTCTATCTTGTTCTTCTCTAAGCATCTCCAAGTGGCAGTCAACAAAATGCTCCATAGTTGTCCTACCCCAGGACCCTAAATGAGCAGTGCATGGATCCCCAAGTTTATTTCCAACTTTCTTCAAGCTCAAACATGCAATCAGGAGAGATGACTGAGTAAAGAGCACATTTGTACACTGGCCATTTCCACCCATTGGTATACCGACCACCAAAACCACACTGTAGTCCTGTGTGTATGCGTGCTTGTGTGCATGTGTGCACATATGCATGTATACATTATCAGTCATCTTCGTGCCTTTCTTAGGGGTGATTTCTCCTGCCCATCAATGCAGCTAGAGTTTGATAAAGAAGAAAGAGAAACTCAAACCATCATAGCACATGGAAGACATGTTTCAACCCATTCCCAAACCAAGACTCAGGCAAATACCTTTCTAGTCTGCATCAATAACAGCTCAGAGAGGATCAACCCTCGTATTTTCTTCACTTTCCTTCTCTCAATTGTTCAAAGGCAATAGCCTGTAAGAAATTTGCTTTAAAGAAAAGCGAACCTTTATCCTTGTGTTAGTCCCATTTCCACTACATGTCTCTTAAAAATATAACGTATACAACGCAATACAATATGTTGCTGTTGTTTGGTACTATCACATTTGTGAACTTAAAAGGCCACTTGCTTTCTGTGGCCCTTAGCAAAACCAAGAGAGTAACGTGGGTGATGGAAGCAACACGCCTGTGATGTCAGAGAGGACTGGCTGCAATTCCACCCAGACGTTAAAACTGTGGGACAGGTCCTTTACCTCTCTGCCCCTTACAATCCAACTTGAAGCAGAGATAACTACCTGATGCTGATGAAAGGGGAAGATAAGTTTTGGAACGTGTCCAGTAAAATGTCTGCTGCAGAGTAGGTGGGCAGCAAATATTAGCTCACCTATTCTCTTTCTCTCCCCTGGGCAGGCAATTGCGTTTAGGCAAATGTTAACTTAATCTGTTGGCGAAGGCATTGACGTTGTGAAAGTCATGCTGAAGAATTCAGACTTGATGTGGCAGGAACAAGGGGTCACTGTACAAAGGTGAAACCAGTATTTGGGGAAGGCAGGACTGGCAGTCATTTTCAGGATGTGTTAAGGAGGAAAATGATGGTTGGTGGTGATGGAAAACTTCGCTGTAAAGAGCAACAGGTGAAAGACTTTGAACCAGGCTTCTTATAGCACACCTGGTCATCTATGGTGGTCTTTTGCCTCTTTACTTGTGTATTTATTCTCTACACTTCTCCTCTTCTGTATATTTGGGGACTGGATTAATTGCCCTATTGGTATAGTGGTTATGAATCGGGCTGTGATCGTATAGTTTGCAGTTTGAAACCACTGGCAGCTCTGAGGGAGAAAGATTGGCCTTTCTACTCCTGTAAAGAATTAAAATCTCAGAAACCCAAAGGAGGTCACTATGGGTCAGCAATGACTCCAT
>NW_022111373.1:82501543-82511506 GCF_000313985.2 Echinops telfairi | reverse complement strand
GGCTTATATTTCCTTTAGCTGACCTAGCATCTACATCAAAAATATATCTCGGCTTATCATTGTATGCTTATGAGGGCTTCTACATCTTGGAATATAGACAAACAAAACTACAGAATATTTCATCTCCCAGTAGAAAATAGAGAGGAATTGGGGTCACAAGCTTCTGACCAAAAATTATCAAAGATTCATTAGTCCAGGATAATTATTCATCTACGAATGGAGCCAGTGTCTGCGAGCATGCCACATTCAATTCAGCATTTGCAGGGGTGATCTGGAAAGGTGCATAGCAAACACAGACCTTAATTCCACAGATATAATTGAGAGGCGTTGCAAATACCCAAAAGGATAGGAAAGGAACAAAAAAAAAAAACAGCTGGCAGTTCCAGAAATATGGGTAGGAGATGGTGGCGAGGCTGTATCAAAATAACAAAATGAGATACTGCCTGGAAAATGTTCTGTTGTCCAGGTGCGAAACAGTAGTCAGAAACACAGATATTCTAGGGTGGAAGGAAAAGAGATTTCTTTACATGAATAATGCTGTAGACAGTCTAAGCGTGACAATGGAAACATAAATGCAATTTTGAAATACATTGGGATGGAGGAGGATGGCCTTGCTATTTTGCACTTTAATAGTAGGCATTCTATGGTTAAAACAAAACAAAGCAAAATCATGTTCTTTTTTCTCCCTCCAACTCCAATCATGCTCTCAAATGTATATGGTATTGATTAGGCCATAATTACAACACCTTCCTCCATTTTATGTACCTCCTTAACAAAAGCAAGATGGAAAAAAAAGGAAGAATCGCAAGGAGAATCTGGAAGGAAATGAGCTGAGGACACGAAGGATGAAGCTACAAGGCCCAGATTGGCTGCCCTGTCCTAGATCTGACACAGCCCGACAGAAAATCAAGCATATTGTGTAGACCCGATGACTTACAATTCCAGAATGGATTTCAGCATTGACCTATTTGTCTGATGTCCAGCTCTCATTTTTATGAAATGAATCCAGGCAAATGAAATAAGTCCTTGGAGAGGAAGCAACTCTTTCTAACAAGGAAAACCTTCCTTGTTTTCCTCCATTGAAGGGCTAGACGGCCAGAAAGCAAAAAGTCCAGGATAGGTGTGCCTTGTTTTGTTCAGTTGGAACCTCAAACATCACTTCTACAGTCTCGGGTTTCTGACAGTGTGGCCAGCAGGGGGTTCTTTGGGAGTTCAAAATAAGGGCTAGAACCCTGCGCTCTGAAAGCAGGCAGCCAGAGCCTGGACAGCTGCCAGGAAAATCACTTGCTCCCAAGTAAACTATTAGATGAAGGCAGTGGAAAGATTAAAGCTAAACACTCACAGCTCCTTGTTAAGCGGGGCTGTTATAATCCAAGTATTGGTGAGAAATCATGTTAGCATTTAAAAGAGGGTGGGAGAGAAGCAACGATCCTCAACTGTAATGGAGTAAGGCACTGTCACATGATCTAATTACAGAAATGAAAGGAACCCAGGAATTATGCAGTCTATTCAAGCCTGCAAGAAGTATGAACAAAGAATATAATTATACAGCAAGCCTGTTGATTAAACAATTACTATTTAAGGCAGATCTAGACTTAAAATTAATTTGCTTCTGCATTCTGAGGATTTGGGGACGAAGATAAACAGTGTTTGAAGTTTAATTATCCGTGTGTAAGAAGAAGGGACTCCTTTCTATTTGGTTAGCTCTGCGGAGCATTCTGCATGATATGAAAGGAAGAATAAGAGAAGGCCGCGAGTTTCAGCCCTGCTGAAATGTGTGATTAAAGTGAGCAAAGAGACCCGATCAGCCTAATCCCCACAGAAGGTGGTAATGTCACAAGAGGGATTGTGCAACTGCAAATGCATATTTAAATGAACACTAGTTTGAAGTTTACCTGGAGGGGAAAGCACTCGATCTGCAAAAGAACAGGAAAAGGCCGGCCAAACAATTCCAGGCTACACAGCAATGCCATCTCGGGAGTGGAGACCTTCACGCATGTTTGAGCAAATAGGACAGCTACCTGCCAGCTCCTCTTAATGGAGAGATGCTTATCAGAGGCCGCATGTACAGTGTCCCAGGGCAGAATGGCAGGGATGAGGGGTGGGCAGGGTGAAAGGGTGAATAGTAGGAGGGCCAGACAGTCACAGAGATTAGAAGATCCAAAAGTTCAAGAATGACTGGGGAGTTGTTTGGGATTGTGCCTGTGTTCACACACTGAGATCAAAACATGGGGAGCCACAGAATTTCCACACCTTAAGCCCAGGTCACCATGAAGGAGCTGGGTCCTGGGCCACCTGGCTATGTTCCAATCGCCTAGCGCAGCAGGGTGCTATTTCAGATTGTGGTCAGGAGAATTGGCTTTCCAATGGGACAAGGTAGAGATGAGCCCCTCCAGATACACCGCTTTCCAATGGTGTGAATGTCGATACTGGGCTCTTTGAGCCCCCTCCATTTATTCTACGCAATAGCTTCTGTTCTTTCCTTTCCCCAGTGGGTCCTTGTGAATATTGAATATGGCAAAGAAGGCCAAGGGCCGCAGCCCTCCTTGAAACCCTTCCATGGCTCTTCATTGCTGTTTTGGGTAAAAGCCTCTCTCTCTATCAAGGTGGGCAAAGCCCTACCTTATGGTCTTCTCTTGTATTTCCTTTCCCAACATTCTCTCCATCTACCAACGCTGGGTTTTGCTGTTGTTGTTCTTGGTTTTTGGTGGGTGGGGTTCCCCCTCGGGCTTTCCTCCTTTGATCCGTCTCCAGGCTGATCCATTTGCTGTGCCTTCCTTCCTTTGGCACTTGTGCCACTTCTGTCCCGCAGTTCACCACTGGCCCTTCTTGAGATGGCCCCTCGGCGTGCCCTGGGGACAGGGCATCCGAAGCTCGGCCTTCACAGACCAGCAGTCTGGGTACCGAATCCAAACACCACCACTCATAACTTTTGCTCATGGGAGCCCCCATTCCCATCACCCTCCCACAACGTAGACGAGTCGTACCTACCTCGTCGGATCATGGGAAAGGGTCCCATGCTGGTCCTCTGCACCGAGCCCCGACACACAAGGCACCCTGGAAGGCGCTGATCCTGTCACTCCTCTGTACCACCTGTTACCACGGCAACTTTGTTTGTGTGATTGTTTTTAAGGTTCCCTGGTGGCGCTGCGGGTTAGATGTTGAGCAACTCACCGCAATATCAGCGACTCCCATGAAGCCTTTTGAAATACATCCGTCTTGCCACTAGAAGGGAAGCTCCATGGGGTAAGAGTTTGCCAGGGATTTAGTCCTCATTACGGGGCCCAAGCGACAGAGGGGCTAAGTCCTCAGCTGCTGATGGAAAAGGGAGCGTCTCAAACTCCACAGGCGAGGATGTGACAGTCGGCTCCATAAGACTACTGCCTGGGAAGCCCCATGAGACAGCTATACTGTGTTGTCCACTGTCCTCTGATGACACCAGGATGTCATCCCTATTAAATATTGGAACGCCTGGCCAAGTGGACCGTCACATATTTGTGGAGGAAGAAATGTTGAGAAATAGTAAATGAGCAAAAATCCGGAGCGCAGTGGCTAGCACATAGTGAAACCTCTATACAGACTCCCAAACCCCAACCCAACCCTGGCCTTCAAGTCCACGCTAACTCCTAGTAACCTCCATAGCGTTGCTGAGGTTGTCCACTGTTATGGGCGCAGACAGCCTGGTTTTTCTCCCAGGAATGGTGGGTTTGTATCACCAACCTTGTGGTCAGCAGTCCAACACTTACCTGGCATCCCCACAAGAGCACTACACGCATTAAGGTAATAGTCCACTGATAATACTAGAATAGGTTTAACTCACTGTGCCCAGTGGTTCTCAAAGCGTGTGGTTTAGCCCCACCAAGAGACCTCTGGCAATATCTGGAGATGTTTTGGGTGGTCACCACTCGGGGGTTGGGGTCCGTACAGGCATCTGGTGGTACAGGCCAGGTATTCTACTAGACATCCTACAATGCACAAGTCAGACCCCACAGCAAAGCATTATCTGATACCAACTATCAATCGTGCCAGGGCTGAGTAACCCTGAATGTTACTTTACACCATTTTCCTGAGGACCCTAAATCACTACTTCAACTATGCCAGGAGAATCCAACTGAAGGTAGTCATTCTTGCCTTTGGCTCTCCATTATCCCAGCTAATGTCCAGTCCTCTGGGTTCTAGGTCATCCCTGCCTCTCCCGCTCCCTCCAACTCACTGTTGTCCATGGCTTTTCATCTCTGCCAGGTGTGAAGTTGAAAGGTAGGACTGTGAGTGAAGCCAAAGGCAAGTGCGCACTCCGAGCCACCGTCACCCGGTTCCCTCTCTGAGCCACCGATCTATTCCTGTTTTCCATAGAGCTTCCAACAGAAGCACAAGGGGAACACCAGTACTCGGCTTGCAGATAGTGCTCTGATTCAAGCACTGCATTTCAAAAAAAACCCCATGTAATTGTAGAAATGCGGCACAACCATTCATACCTAATGCAGACATGGCTCTAACAAAGGAAACCGCTGTCCGGCAGCAAGCGTTGCTGCACAACGATACTCCGATGAGCACAGACAGCATCAGGGGAATTAATGACAGGACCTGAGGCAAAATGAGATGATGGAACAAAATGATAAAGTGACACCCCAGATCATGTCAAATGCCCCAGAACACACGAGGTAGAGGGTAATAGAAATGTTCAAAACTTGTATTTCATTGATTGTATAAAATAACATGCACACCAGGGTTAAAAGTGTGCCAATGCTGTGTAGGCAAAACTGACAAACACTGAAATGGAGGAGACCCAGAAATGGAAATAGATGTGGTGGGATGGGGGACTTACAGATGATTTATTTTTGCAGTTTTGATCTGACACTTTAAAAAATGTAATACAGATTGATTATAAAAATTTTGGGAAAATGCATAAAAGCACTTAAAAGAATACAGCAGTCAGTATCAATACTATTTCTAGTTTTTCAAAATATTCTTTAATGTCAATGTTAAATTGTCTTTGCAATACAATTTAAAAAAAAAAAAACCCAAGATCCTGCGCATTAAGAACTATAAACCCACACAGTTGAACATTAATTTCTGCCAAGATTTTGCTGTAAACTGTTTCTCTGTATGGACAGAGTCCAGGCTGGGGAACCAAGTTTTGCCAGAAGAAGCCAATTAGCCAGTGTCTTTTTCTGGCCACGGTCTCTCTTCTCTCCTTCCATCCATCCCAGATGAACATGTCAGGTTTCCATCAGGCTGGCAAAGGCTGGTCTCTGTGAAACAGTAGTTGGGGTGTCGGGGGTGGGGGGCTTCTGCACATCTGTGCCATCAACTGTCCACAGACGAGATGGAGTTTCCACTCCTCTCAGGTGCCCACAGCAAAAGGCCCTATTAATTATTATGCTAGTAAGTTGTGGGAATGAGGAGGTACAAGTCTAGTGGTTTTGACTTCATGAACAATTATTAATAGTCCCTAAAGGATTACAACTATATGTGAGGGCTTTGAAAAAAAATGTTTAAAAATTGAAATTAAAAGATCATGGGGTATTTTCTCACAAACTGTTAGGCACCCCTGCATATGTTTTGTTTTCCATTCTTGTAAACATGTTTAAGCATGAACATATATAAAATGATAAGGAACAAGAGAGGAGCTGCAATCTGGGGCTCAGTACAGAGTCTATCATTACCAGTGAGGCAACCAGAAGATGTTCTGGATTTTCAGATTCCGAGTTTGGGGTTTCAAATATGCACTCTTAGCCTTCATCCATCAATGGCCTCCTCCTCAATCCGATGTGACCATTAAAACGTCAGTTCCAATTGTCCTCCTCTTTTCTCCATAGTGGCTTCTCCTCCTGTAGCACGAGCCAGGCATATCACCTTATTGAAAAGAAGACCAGAAGACGTTAAAGACAGGTATGCACCCACAGGAGATTTTTCTCCCTAAAGAAACGTGTACGGTCAAGAGACCACACACACACACACACACACACAGTTTTAGTATTCTCTCTCTCTCTCTCTTTAAATAAAGGATAATCATCAGAAACACAGGAATCCCTAAGTAGTACATACAGTTAACACACTGGGATCCTAGACAAATTTCAAGTTCATGCTGGTAATCTACTTCCAAAAGATCAGCCATTGAAAACCCTTAGGAATACATATCGACTGGGACACCATCGGTTCCCCAGTTGGGCCTTGTTTTGTTTTGTCAGAAGCAGGCATGTTGCACACAAAGACAGTGTTCTTTCTGTGCACGGTGCTTGCGACGGTCCTTCTTCGTGGCATGGAAAGGTACACTCACCACTGGAGACTAGCCGCAGCAGAAGATTGCTCCATTCTGAGATCAGAACATTCATTTCTCTCTGTGTCCCAAGGGGGCTTAGCGTTAATGGCCTTCATAGACACAGCTGCTTGAGGAATAATGGTGTCAAGGAATACATAAAAGAAGTCTGCTTCTCTGGCCTTGTCTCGACTCCGGGTCCTCCCTGATCTACAGATGCTCAGAAGGCCCGCAGCGGAGTCTGGCAGGACTGTGGAATGACAGAGTGTGCTGCCAACTCTATTGTAGTCGATTCCATTATCAGGGGAACTGGCAGTACTTCTTCCTCAGACCCTTACCACGCAAAGCTCGTGAGTTCGGACACTGTTCTCCAGACTGCCAAGTCAGCCCAAGACCTCAGACACCCGCTGCAAGAGTCCTCGCGACACCCTCATTCTAATTTAGAGCTTCCCATTACCTTCTAGGAAACCTGGTGGCGTAGTGGATTATGCTTTGGCATACTAAATGCAAGGTCAGTGGTTTGAACCCACTCATCACTCTGTTGGGAGACAGAAGAGGCTTTCTGTGTCAACGAAGACACACGGTCTCCGAAATCCAAAGGGGCGGTTGGACTCCATCCTACTCTGTCACGATGAGTCCGAATCTGCTCCCTGGCAGGAAGTTTGGAGTTTAGAGGGTGTGCTTATTTTTTCCTTTAACGTCTCAGACCTCCCCTGGACCTTCTCTACTGACCTTCCGGCTCCCACTCTTCCCACGGATTCAGTTACTACCTACTGCTCAGCCTACTCGCTGAACTCACAGAGAGAGCTACTCTTTGCATTAGAGTATTGGTCGATCAAAAAGAGATGCAAATGAAAAGCCACAAGGGTGAATCTGGCTGGGAAGATTCCCACCCTCAGCTGTCATCTGAAGGCTTCACCGTAGACGCTTTTGTCACTAGACAAATCCAAAGGTTTCGAGGTTCACTTTCAGGAACCGAAGGACAAAGACCAAATGCTTTAAATAACAATCACACACTCAAGAGAAGGTTGGGGAAGGGGAAGGAGAGAGGCATTGAGTCAAAGACCCCACTTTCTCTTGTTCTACTTTGTTGTGAATGTCACAGGCGGGCGACCTCAAGGGTAATCTCATCTGAGGATGACCCTTCATGTGAGGCCTGAGAAAACACTTCGTTATCTTTCTGCTTTATTGTCTAACCAGCCCCTTGCCTGCCTGGTAAAGACTTTGGAGTCCAGGTGCCAAGCGTGGACCCTGCGTGTGCTCTGGATTGCACAGCATTGGACCAGGGACCCAGGTGAAGACGGGGAAGAGATGGCATGCGAGGTCCTCAGAAAGGTGCCTTTCCATGGAAGCCAAGGCATGTCGCCATCAAATGTAGGTGGTTCACACTCCAAGCTCCGAAAGAGAAAATAACAAAACAAAACCTAAAGACAGGAAAGACAAAATTTTCTGGTGAGAATTTAGAACCATTAAATTCCTCCTGGGACATTCTGTCCTGCCTGGAAATATTACTAAATCCAATTCTAGGTGGCTTCTGCAACAAGGCAAGTGGTCAAAACTTATTCAGAGCAACATCTGGAAACATGCATGCACCACGCAGTTAAGCCACAGTGAAAGAAGAATGCCTGACCCTGTGACTGTACCCTATTGGCCCCTCTTCTGATAGTCTAAAACCCTTTGTAGCACAGTACGTTTCTAAGATGCCTTAAGATAGCATCACGAACTAGGACAATGGCTGGCAGCAAGCAGACCCCAAACTTGCCAGGCTTGGCTATTTATTTCCCTTTAGGGCGGAAAGCATCTAATGGCCATGAATACTTCATTTAGTACTTTTTTTCCCTAATGCATTGCAAGAGGTTCACTCTTCAGCATTGGACTCTGCCAAATCTCCCATCTCAACATCCCATCCAACTTCAGGAGTCATTTCATCCAAATCTTTTATTGAGCTTTTCCCAAACACTCAGTATCTGCAGAGTCATTTGCAGTAATACCGTAGCCCTTTTCCCCAAGTCCCCACTTAAAGAAAGGAGATGACACTCGCATTACAAACCCTTATTTTGGAGGGTTTGTAATGAGTATTTGGATGAGGGTTTAGACGGTTTGTAATAGGGTTTGGATGGAGGGAGATCTTCCATCCTCCAGGGAGGTGTTCAACGAGTTGTCAAGAGCTTGGGCTCAGGAATGAAGTCCAGGTTTAGACTTGCAGGGTACCTTGGGTCTCTCTGGGCCTCTTGGGTGGTGCAAACAATTCAATGCTCGACTACTAATCAAAAGTTGGAGGTTCAAATGCACACAGTTTCCTCAGAAGGGAAGTCGAATGATCTACTTCCACAAACCCTATAGACTACTGTTTCTTCTACATATGTTCAAGCATAGAAATAAATTCAACAGCAACAGCTTTGATTTTGTGGTCACAGTAGACAGGAACAGAAGGGGCAGCTGGCTGCATTCGTAAGAACAGCAGACTGAAGCAGCTTCCTTGTGGTCTTGGAGCGTTTTCACGTTTCCCATTCGAGTTTCTCCCCACAAAGCTTTCTTAGACAGACAGAAAAGCTGACGTGTTGAAAGATGTGTATCAGGAAGAGATAGCTCAAATTTAACAAGAGGGCAAATTTTAGCATACCTGGACAACCTGTTCATCACAAACATTTCAGAACAGGTTCTGAAATGAGACTCAAAACAGATAAGTTTTGCTAAGTGGCCTGAGAGTGGACAAGGAAAAAGTTCAAAGTATAGAGCTGCATAGGGCTAGAAAATATAAAATAGTCAAAGAGGTCATCTCAGAGTGGGAGAAGGCGAGAGGATGAGACGGCGTCTGCCTTTGAAACAGGAGCAGGAGGAACAGAGGAAATGAGAAACAGACTTGGTGAAGTTGTACAAGTTGGCCCGCGGCCAGCACTGTCTTTACTGATATACACGAGAGGAGAGAGACTGGTGGAAAGAAGATACAACTGTTCCCAGGCCAACGTCTTTGATACCCTCCCTTCCCTGGCCGTGTTCTCAGGGGAACAACATGCTCTCCAAAAACTGTGAAATCTAGGGGCTTTTCAGGAACAGGGGGACCCAGGAGGGAGATTAGGGGATGGGCAGAAGTTCGGCAGGTTAGAGCAGTAGAGTGGATCATAGACCCTGGAATTTCTTGTTAGGTCACTATGCCCTGGCTCCTCTCCTGGGGAGGCAGATAAACCCAGACAGAGCTCCAGTTGGAGCTGTAAGTGCCCTTCAGAGTCCATTCTGGGTGAAGGGTCTCCTAGAGAGAGAGGGAGGGGAGGAAGCGCTGACAACCTCAGGTGGCCATCTCCTGGCTGGGCATGAGAACTGTGCTTATCGGCTACTCCACCTCCTCCCAATTCACAACATCACCCCCCCGCTGCTTTCTCTCCTGCTCATTCCAGGATTACCAGGGCAAAATTGCTAAGAGATTGTTGACTTCTCCAATAAAATTGAATTAATTAGTGCTGCCATGACAAATATGATATCTTTTTTTTTTTCAATTAAGAATGCAAACACCCTTCACATTTTAGCTTCACAGATTTTCCTGGTCTCATCCTTATGCCTGGGGACAGCTGACCTCTGGCTTCAAGAGGTTTGATCAGAATCCACACCCCAGGGGCAGGGACTGATGCTCCTTCCTTCGCTGACAACCACACCTCGTCATCTTTCTCACCATCACAATGGACACACCTGTGTACTAGCCCCTGAGG
>NW_022111373.1:82497703-82500118 GCF_000313985.2 Echinops telfairi | reverse complement strand
GCCGGGTCCCTCCTTGTCCCCCCACCTTCCCCTTCCTCTCCTGATATCAAGACTGGAATTTTGCCTCTTCTTCACTCACATTTTATAAACCCTCTGCTAACTTCTGAGACTGTACCAATCCAATGGCCATTTGACATCATTCAAATGAATCTGTATAAAGCCTAGTCTGCTCTGTGGTTACTGTAAGACACGAAATTGTTTGAATATAATTTCGAGGAGTAGAATAGTTAGTTCCTGATTTTGGAAAACAGCATTCCTTAGGGCTAATTTTTTTTAATCTTCTGTGTTTTGTGAAGAGCCATTATTGAGGGCTCATTCCCTTCGACCTGGGTGTCCCAGTTAATGTGCTCCATAGTTAACTGAAGAAAATGAAGGTGAACCAACCAAGAGGTACCTAAGAAGAAAGGTCTGGCAATCTCTTGCCACAGAAGTAGCCATTGAAACCCCTATGGAAAATGGTTCTCCCCTGACACACACGCAGTCGCCGGGGGTCAAAATCAAAGAGAACAGCTGGGGTCTTGGTTTATGCCACTCGATGCAGAAAAAGTTGCTTTCGCTCGAGAAAGTCAGCTCTGCCACTGTCTAGCTTTGGAATGTGTACTAGTTGCTTAGGCTCTCTGAGCCCTGAGTTCTTTATCTATAAACTGGGGAGAAGAACACCTGTCTCATCAGGCTGTAAGAGTTCAATTTCATTGTTCCCTAATAGGCAGCACGCAGTGTGGAACCCAAGCCTTGTTATGTAGTAAGTGAGTGAAACCCCAGCCCCTTTCCCTGGCACTTTGAGAATGGAAGCAATCTCCCTTAAAAGGTACCCAAAGCTAAGTGTGTGGTACACATGTGATTAAAGAGACTTGGAAAGCATCTAGGTGGGAGACATTCATACTGACCTTTGAGACAGCTGGCAAAAATGTTGAAGTGTCTCAGCCTCAGGCACAGGAATTCCTGCCTCCAGGTAGACTCTTGTCTCTGGCAGCTCCACTAGACAAAACAGAGAGTCTGGCCACCACCTAAAAAGAGATGGCTTTCTTCCACTGACTTAAGAGCCCCCTCCCTGTCTTCCTCTGGGCCTTTTCCACCCATCCACGACTGGACTTCCCTCCCAGCAGTGGCAACCTGCAAGAGCCTACCTCGTCTGAGCTAAGAGAGGGCTCACACCTTTAAAATGTTTTGCCCAGCCTAAACAGTAACCAGCTGCCCTCTCCGGCCAGCTAGTTGCCTGCTCTGACAAGAGCTCCTGCTCTTGCCAGCCAGCCGATGTGGCTTTTAGGAAGATTCAATTCCCAGCCCCCATCCTTCCTGCCAATGACAGCCTCCTTCTTTGAAGGTTACCTGTCGCCATCGTTTCTTAGACTTGAATGCAAATAAAATGAGAGTTTGCCCTGACCTTGGAGAAGAACATCGTCTGGTTGACAAGCTCTAAAATAGAGTATTTGGCATTTGCCTTCTTGTGTGTGTCAGGACTGAGTAAAGGAAGCCCTGTCGCAGGACAGCCTCTCAGGTTCAGGGATGGGGTTTGTGAATGGCACTTGTCAAGGAAACATTCCAGTGATATTCAGCAGGCATGACGTGGAGGAAATGTTAATGAAATCCTGCCTAACTGCAGGAGCACATTGGAATAGAATCAAAGTCATATGTAGGGTTTTTTTTTCTCCCCAGATACTAAGTCTTCTCTGCATATATTAACCTTTTGACAGCTTTAAAAAATGAAAATAATTCTTTCATTCAATCATTCTTCAAACATTTATTGAGCACCCATTATGTACCACAGCCTATCCCGCACGGAAGATAAAGAAGTTCAATAGGTATAGATTCTTGGAGACAAATAATCTATTATTCAGCTCTTTAGGTGGGGAACCCAATTGGTAGGTTGTTGGAAACAAGTGAAAAGACACTAACCCTTTGATGTATGAGGGAATAAACAGGAGGAGGCAGGGCTCTGAGAAAGAGTGAACAGGGTGCTATATTAGCCAGGCCATCCTGTGGACTTGTGAGAATTTTACAGAGGCAGAAAGCATGGTGAGTTCCAGAAAAGAGGTGTGAAGTGGCCAGCATGCATGACCTTGGGTAGTCTTTCGAAAGGAGAAAGCCAGGGTTGCCAATTTCTTTTGTGTGGAATGGGTTGCTTAAGCAACAAGGGCCTACCCTGGCCATGCGGAGCTCATCCTCCTGGGCCCAGCCTTTGGCCTGATGCCGCTGATAGTGAAATTCAGCAAAGGCCCGCTGTGCTGATGAGTGGTCGGAGCTACTCCAGTTAGAGACGCTGCCTGATGTAGATCTTTTAGAGACGTCAAGGATTTGCTCCGTCATCATCACCAGGACTGCACATTTCCACTGCTGAGTCCAAAGCACTGAACTGGAACGGGCCCAGGAACAAATGGGTGAGTCAAATGAAAGACTGTGACTGCAAAGCAAACC
>NW_022111373.1:82495371-82497016 GCF_000313985.2 Echinops telfairi | reverse complement strand
TCCCAATTCTACCTTACAAATCTGGCTAGACCAGAGGATGTACACTGGTCCAGATAAGAGCTGGAAACACAGGGAATCCAGGACAGATAAATCCCTCAGGACCAATAATGACAGAGAGTAGTGATACCAAGAGGGAAAGGGGAAGGTGGAGTAGAAAGGGGAAACCAATCTATCACAAGGATCTACATATAACCACCTCCCTGGGGGACAGACAATAGGCAGTGGGTGAAGGGAGATGTCAGACAATGTAAGACATGACAAAATAATAATAGTTTATAAATTATCAAGGATTCGTGGGCATGGGGGCAGGCGGGGAAGGGAGGGAAAAATGAGTAGATAGCAAGGGCTCAAGTACAAGGAAAATGTTTTGAGAATGATGATGGCAACAAATGAACAAATGTGCTTGACATAATGGATGGATGGATGGAGTGTGATAAGAGTTGCATGAGACCTAATAAATGAGTGGAAAAACAACAATCCCCATCCCCAGAAAAAAGATTTAAAAAAAAAGAAGAAGCTGTTATATTAGGAAGATGACTGCCGAGTTATTGTTTAGAAGTCACTGGCTCAGGAAGCTGCCATTTGCTGGCAGCAGTAAGAAGCCATAGGTACAACTGCTTGATCTAGATCCAGAACGAAATTATACTGCCTCTGCCACAACCCATGCCAGTGAGAGATTGCTCGGCCCCATGAAAATGGACACTGTGCACCACAGAATGGATGCCTTGCATCTTCTTGGTGGAATTAAATCATTTCCAGAATCTAAGCTCCAGGAAATAGGACAAGCTGTAGTTTTCAGCTTTGCATTCTTGGTAGATGTAATGGAGTCTGAAGGGATCTTAAACTCCCTAGCACTTGGAACTAGCATGCCACCTGGGGAAGGCCAAGCCAAGAATGCTTCTGGGGGAGGTAAACAGGTAAAGAATGGAGAAATCAACTTCCAAGGCAGAGAGAAAAATAAAAGCAACTATGCTCATTGGAAAGTGACTGGTGAGTTTCAGGACCAGAAAAAGGGCCACCGTGCTTGGGGCATATTAATGAGGTAATAAAATGAACTTGAGTAAGCAAGCAGAAGCCAGATCAAGCAAGGTTTAGGAGCTCCTAGGTGGTTGGGTTTTATTCAACATGGTAGAAAGCTGTCGAAAATTTTATGAAGGGGCTTGGCATAGTTTCATTTGCATTTTTTAAAAGAAAATTCTGGCGGCAAAGTGAAAAGCAGGTTGTAGAAGAACAAGAACAGAGCTGAGGAGAGCTAACAGAAAATTATTGATGATGAGAGATAATGGCGGCTTAAGCAAGATGAAGACGATACATGCTCTGTGTGTTCTGTAGGAATAACTACCAATGTCAAGATGTCTTAGAGGTGAAGAGTTACAGAAAATGAAACGTCAAGTAATTCTTCCTTGCTTCTAATCTAGACAAAGGGCACATGATATTTCATTTACTGGGTTGAGGAATAATGAGGAAGATGGTATACAACTCCCCCAAACGTGGATTCCTTATGTTAAAAGTGATCAAAGTAATCTATCAATAGAGGCACGTTGAAAGCAGACTCAACCGAAAAGTCTCATGTGTATGCTCTACCAACTGATGATGAATTGTGGACACTGGAGTAGTGGGTGTCAAACCCTGTCTATGTAAGACT
>NW_022111373.1:82468416-82494497 GCF_000313985.2 Echinops telfairi | reverse complement strand
CAAGAAACAAACCAAGACCAGGTATCTGTGCTCCAATGTTCACCGCAGCGCAGTTCACAATTGCAAGGGGTTGGAAACCATCCAAATTTCCATCAACTGATGAATGGATTGAAAAACTGTGGTACACATACATACAATGGAATACTATACATCATTAAAAAGCAGTGAGGAACATATGAAGTACATCACTGCATGGGAAGAACTGGAGGAAATCATGCTAAGAGAAGTAAGTCAGGCACAAAAGGACAAGTACAACATGAGTCTGCTGAGGTAAGCTTCAAAAAAAAATGCAAAAGGGGCATAGGGAAAAAGCTACTGTATACAAACTTTCCTGGGGCAAGGACCAGGGAGTATGGTAGTGGCCAGACCAAATCCAGGGATACATATGGTAGCCAACTAAAAAGGAGTGGGGTGGAGTCAGGGAATTAAAAAAAGAGATGGGTAGCAGGGGCACAGGGCACTACCCAAGGGGAGGGTATTGTTTATATCTCCACAGGGAAAGAGGGATCAGATTTCAACCCTGTGCTTCAAGATGTGAACGCAACATGCCGGTATGCAGTAGGGAACCAGTGGAGAGGTCTGAGGGCCCAGCCCCAAACCCAACTACGTGGACAGCTGCCCCTCCCCCCAGAAGAATTTATTTCAGAGGACAGCACCCAAGCTGCAGCTCCGGGAGAGGGACATGAGCACCCGGGAGCAGATGAAGGGGAGGACGAGTATGTATGGAGTGTGATAAGAACTGTATGAGCCCCTAATAAAACAATAAAAAAAGAAAAAAAAAGAGTTGTACAAGCCCCCAATAAAAGTGATTTTAAAAAATTGATGCATGTATGCACTGTGATGAGTTGTATAAACCCCCAATAAAGTAATCTTTAAAAAAAAGAGAGCTGCAAGAGCCGCCAGTAAAATGATTTATTTTAATAAATGCCATGTGGCATATTAAGAATTATCTCTATGAGAGTCTTTGAGGGCACTGACTTTATGGAGGAGCAACAACCCTGCAAAGGAGGTGAGAACGATGGTGTCACTTGAAGAAGGTAATCGATGTCACTGGGTTGTATGCCTATATTTTCTCTGTTTACTCCAACAACAAGGAATTTTTAAAAATCATGTGTAGTGTGGTGAGTCTGTCCAATGCTGCCATTTTAGTTCAGCAAAATAACCCTCGGGTTACCTTCCCCTCCCCTCCCTCTCCCCACCACTTTCTCTATTCACGTTCTCCCACACAAATGCGTGCCATATTGGAGGGATCAGTGCTTATTGGGTTTTATGAACAAATAATTAAATGATAAAATGATATCAGAAGCAAAAATGCAGATTATCTCTTTATAAGTACAAATACTTTCAGTGATCAGCCTGGGGATCCCCCAGGAGATCCCCCAGGAGATCCCCCATTGAAACTATGCCACAATCTCTTCACCAAATAAACCAACAAGAATTCAAAAGTCTCAGTAAGACACAAAAGGAAAGCTCTGCCTGTGCCCTTCCTCTCTGGAATAACTCTGTTGTGGGACAGAAGCAAATCATCCTTTGCTCTCCCTCAGCCTTCAATTGTCCCCATGTCTCCAGCACTCTCCATGGGTATACTAGTACCAAGGCAAAAAAAAAAAAAAGCATGTAACTTCGTATTTCTGGGTTTTCACTCTTCCGCAGTTAACAAAAAGGCAGGTACCACCAGCTGGGTGGCTGGGGGGGAAATATGGGAGTGGGGTGAGGCCACTTCGGATCTTGCTACATCAGAAAATAAAACAACTCAATTGGTTTGCTGCTCCCATATCTCATCCCTTCCAAGTGAAGTGCTTCTGGAGGTATTTCTCAGTTACTGATGGGAAGGGTTTTATAGAGCCGAGAACTCTGAGCTCCGCTCCGTAGATCAATGGCATCTGCCCTTGGACAAAGGAAGTCTGTGTCTCTAAATAAAATGAAAGGCTGATATTTTTAAAGGCTTTAATTTCATAGATTACGTAACTGGTTAGTAACGAAATGTTGGACAGAATTTGCCATACGTTCCTTGTTTTAGAGCTCAGACTTCATTTTTAATCTACTATTAGGCTGTGCATGGAGGGAGGGTGGTGGATTTAGGGCTTATCCCAAAGGGTGGAGATGAGGAAGAACCAGGAGCAAGAGGCACATTTTTGGTCACTTCATTGAAAGATGGATTCATATGTTCCTTTTCTTTAGGATTTCTTGGGTCTGAGCAGATGGAAGATATTTAATACATGCTTCTTGAATGTGTTGATGAATCACAGTATCCATCTGGTACAGGCAAATTTGACAGTGGGCACTGTGGTTGCCTCTAAAATGTACATTCTACTTCTCTTACTGTGAAAAAGCATGGGCGTCTGAGGAAGTGACCTCAGTTAGAGAGCTGGCCCTGGCTGACTATGGTAGCTCTCAACCCCTTGTCCATGGATTGGCTGAGAAATGGTTATGTGACGCTCACTTCTTTGTCAAGGAGACAGGAAGAGAGGTCTCTGGGAATGTTCTTTTTGGTCTTTAAGAAAGAGCAAAAGGTAAGATCGAAGAATGAACAGAATGTGAAAACCTAGCTGGTTGGTGATTTTTTTTTTAAGTCATTGGATCAATCAAACCTAAATCCCACCCTAATTCTGAATTGCCTCATAGATGACTTAATAATATCCTTTATTTATACCAGACTGAGTTCAGTATTCTGTTTCTTGCAAATGAAATAGAATGATGTCAAGACTGGCACCACTTACACAAAGAGATTTTATGACATAAAAATTATTTCAAATATCCAGTTTACCTCTCTTTAAAACTAATAATCAGTGTCCTTTATAAGCCACAGCCCCTTCTCGCTATAAAGCTGATCTAAAATAGATATAAAGTAGAATCAAATGTCTGCCATGGCAGTAGGAAGTCATATCTGGCACCATTTTCTTTTCACATCGCCCCCAATTTCACTCTCATTTATATAAATGGTTTAAAGCAAATTTTATCATTGAAGTTGCAGCTTTTGGTTCATGCCATAGGTTGTGTTCAGTTGGATCTTATTCCTTTATGTTTTATTCATCCCAGGAGTCTCTAATCAAAATCCACACAGAAGTAACTTAAGCCAGGTTATAGAACAGAGAGCAACCCCTAGCCCCGGCATGTCTACCTTCTCTGTAATCAACTATCTCCTCGTCTACACACCCCATAAAACGCCCATTCTCTCACTCGGTAGCAGTTGAATGTGAGGCTGATTGTCCAAAGCAGAAAAGCACAGCAATTAAGAATACGGACTCAGAATCGTCACTGCCATTTATTAGTTGCGTGCCTTTGGGTGAAATACTTAACCTCCATTTATCCTTCTGTAAATGAAGACAGTATCTGTCTTTGCTCCATACTATTGTCAGGTAGATTATATAAGATAATGCAGGCAAAGCACTTAGCACTGTGCCTGGCCCGGAGAAAGTGCTCCAGAAGTGTTATTCATATTCACACTGGGGTGTGAGTGATCGGTGCTTCTACCTGTGGGGAAGAGGTTGACGTTGTAAACGTGAAGCTTGATCAAACAAAGTGCTGTCTAAGTGGGTGGGTTCAAGAGTGAACTGCTGGGCAGAGCAGGCAGAGTAGAATAGCTCTCTCCTGACTCCGTCTTAGTCCCCTGGGTCCGCAACATGAAATTAGTCTGGATTCCACTTCCCTCACTCCATCTTTATCCCTCTGGAGAATTCATTCCTTCATGTGGAAGGTGGAAGGAAATTTTAGCTCAACACTATGAAAATTTCATTTTCTTTTTGCATTGGAAAATTTGTTGTCAGTTTTTATAAATAATGTGTAAGCAGTGGGAGGGGTACATTTCCGGCAGTAAGCGAGGAGGACTTGAAGCACTTGTTGATGAAGATCAAACATTGCAAACTTCAGTATGGAGTCAGTGCATAAAAATAATATCAAAATCCTCACAACTGGGCCATCATGATAATTGAAAAAAAGCCTGACTTTGTCAAGGAATCCATCTTGCTTGGATCCCCAATCATTGCTCATGGAAGGAGCAGTCAAGAAACCAAGAAAGCCATTGCGCTGCATTGGGTAAATCTGCTGCATCTCTTTAAGGGAATGACAAGCAAAAATGCTACTTTGAAGAGTGACATGTGCCTGACCCAAGTCATGGCATTTTCAATCACCTCCGAGGCGTGTGGACGTTGGCCATTGACTCAGGAAGACCAAAGAAGAATGGATGCATTTGAAGTGTGGTGCTGGCAAAGAACACTGAAAGGACCATGACTGCCAAGAGAACAAACAAGCCTGTCTTGGAAGATATACAGCTAGAATCCTTCTTGGAAAGGATGGGGAGACCTCGTCTCACGTACGTTAGACACAGAATCTGGAAAGAGCAGTCCTTGGAGAAGGACACCATGCTTGGTAAAGTAGACCTTTCTGAAGGTGAATTGGCCCTGTGGCTGCATCATCCATAGGCTAAGCATCAGAACAGAGGTGAGGATGGCCCAGGCCCGGACGGCTTTGTTCTTCTGTACAGCGGGTCGCTACGGGTCAGACCTGACTCCATGGTACCCACAAACAATAACGTGTGAGAGTTTTGTTTATTTGTGTCTAATTTTTTGTCTCCGTGTTTTGAGTTGTGAGCTTGCATTTCACTAAGTCTAGCGGGTGTATCTCTTTATGTTGTCCATTAGAGATGTGCTGTGTTTCCGAAATAGGGGAACTCAAGTCTATCCTTAGGGTTCAAAAATTCTTAAACATTACTTCTTCAAGTTATCACCTCTTTATCGTTCCTCTATTTTTTTCTATTCTATATCCACATACTCCCCACACCCCCACAGCCCCCTCCTCCTCCCACACATTGTTCACAATGAGCTCGCATTCAGCAGCTATTGATCTGTGGGAGTCCGATGAGAACTGAGGAAGGATTCCTCCAACCAAACCATTTTTGTGTTTCGCTGGCACCCTAGAGAATCGCAGTCTTCATACAAATGCCTCAGCTTGCAGGGGTCCCAAATGATGTAAGTAGAATCAAATCAACTGACAAACCAGCATAGACAGATAGGCAGGCCTTTTCCTTGTCTTACAAACAACACTTTGCTAATGCCTAGAGCACCACAAAGAAACAAATTGCAGAAATCTTTTTTACCTGTGTTAGAGGAAATGTTTCTTTCTGCTCATTTTGCAATCCTCATGGTCACCTAAAACGATCCCTTAAATCGTGTTGCTGTTGCTGCTGCTGTTATTGTTGCTTAACGGTCTCTAGCAATCCTTTGAATGCTTGCCTATAAAGGGAACTAAGTGGCTAAAGCAGGTTTTCTTAAAAGAGCAGAGCCCACTTTAGAAGCAGGAGTTTTATCAGCTTCCAGGTAAATATCTACTCTATTATTAATAACATTATATCAGCAGGGAATGAAAACGTGAAAGGGAAAATAGAGGGAATAGAGGGAAGAGATGATTGTTATTTGTTTGCCACATCAACCAAGCCACTTTTTTGTGCTAACTCCTTCCACACTTTTGCACATAAGACCCATGTGTGCACAGTCAGAAGGGAGGTCTAGTCCACATCTCTCAGACTCTAGAACTCATGATGATGATGATGCTTGCCTCAGAAAGAAAGTCCATGAGCTAGAAACAGGAGGGCAGTATTCTAAATACAACCTTACACAGCAGACAGTTTATAGTGGGGGAAAGATGATCATAAGGACTCTCTTTTTGTAAATTCTGGACCCACCACCTCATTTCAGTTTTCCAGTTTGTAGCCTTTTGAACCACCGTTTCTCGCCCCTCTCTCCCAGATTTTCAATAGCATCTGTACGGATTCTCGGCTGGAAGACTGCCACCGCAGACGGGTAGGGAAAATCTAATGGAAGAAAGAAGGAATGCGTGTTCCAAGCCCCCCCCAACCCACGTCAAAAGTCAGCGGTGGTCCCCCTTGGAGGAGGCCCTACTTCCCTGAAGGCCAGACCATCTTGTGAAATAAGAGTTCAAGGTAATGTGATTCTAGAACTCAGGCTTTTTGTGCTCCAGGGTATATTTTTAAATCAGATAGTCATCAAAACGCTTCCCTCCCAGCTGTGTGGAAAGTGATTATGCACATCGCTTAATTTTGGCTGTATTACCTCATTCTATACATCATTCATGACAAGCAAAGAACCACAGGACTCCCTTGGTGAACTCATCTTGTCCTTGACCCAGCTCTAATTCATTTGGCCATTTACTACATGAATATGGTAAGTCCTCCAGCTAAAGGGACTGGTGCAGAAGTTTCGATGCAGTGGACTCTTCTCCTGGTCGCCACCCCAAGCAAATGGAGCCAAGGCAAATAGTCATCCTGACCTACTACCATGTTTTTGCCCTTCCCATGTTGCCATCACTCTGGCAGTTAGGATGGAAAGGATGAGATGTAGGGAATTTTTTTCTTCATTGCCTTTGGATGGAGTATTTGTGTCTTTCAATGCCACACTTTTTCTTAAACTCACAGGGAGCACCAAGACAGACTGCAGTGTGACTCCTGTGCCCACACAGATGAATCTGTGTACACGTCACCAGCTGTTTGTGTGAGCAAAGTACTAGGAGTCTTCATGTGCCATGAGGGCTCATCGAAGACCGAAAGTCAGGAGCCCAGGCTGGACCTCAGCCATGGCCCTGGGGAACTGTGTCTGAAAGGATGTTGTCTGGCTTGCAGACTCTGTTCCTTTACCAGTCTTCCATTGCAGGGTTCCATCACTCCTCCAGAAACAGATGCCATGAAAACAAAGCATTCATTTGGGACCTGCTGAAAGGGTGGCATCATTTGCGGCTGAAGTTTGCTGTACCTGCAAGAAGCAGGAGCAATGTTTGGGGACTGAAATCTGTAGCCATGTAGGACTGAACCAAATCCAGGCTATTCCAAGATTTAAACACAGGGAGCTTCTCAGCTGAGACTTTAGACCCATTCCAATCTTCTGTGCCTTTGACCCCCGACAGTAAGACAGTGTTGGAACTCAAGGGTTTCAAGATGCTGAATCACCAGTGAGAAATCAGGTCGTGTCTATGGGTGGTGTGCAGATGTAACAGCAAACTCAGACACTTTGGAAAGGATTGCAACATCAGGGATGAAAGCAAATGGGGTTTTCTATCTTCTTAGGAGGTAAGCATAAATTCGATTTCCCCAGAATTTCATTAATAAGGATTTTATTTCTGAAATGTTTGGAGCCACTGGGCAGTCTTTACTTGAAAACTGCCACAGTATGATAAATAAGGAAGACACAAAGGCACCAAAAATGACTGGAATTTCACCCAAATATGCGAAGCACTTTGAAAACCAAAAGAAGAGCAACAATAGTAAAAGCCACCCCCAAGCAGGTGTGTGGTTATGTAGGTAAGTTTGGAGGCATGCATGTGCTTCAGAAAGCACATGGACTGAGATGCAAATGCACATCCATGTACATGTGTCTACAGACATTTGTATATACCTGTTTGTGTGGGATCCATATATACGCACATATCTAACAAACCACACGGGGCACATTTATGGAAGCTTCTGAACTACAGAAGCATGCATTTCATTTGTTTGTTTGTTTGTTTGTATGTTTTGCTGGGTCAAAGAGCTTAGGACAAATTATGCCAGTGGCAGAAGATGGTTCTCAAAAATAACATTCTATATAGCCTGTCCAGTAAGCATTAGACTGCTAACCGCAAGGTCGGTGGTTCAAACCAACCAGCAGCTCTATGGGAGAGGTTAGGGTTATCTATTCCTGTAAATATTTACGGGCCCAGAAACTCTATATCAAATCTCTCGGAGTCGGAGTAGACTCAGTGGCAATGGGTGAGCAGTATCTGGCGTCTGAAAAGCTGCACTTGGCCATCTAAGAGCCATTGGTCTCTACCTCTACGTCGTACAAAAAGAAAGAAGGAAACTAATGACTCAAAGTCCACAAGACAAAGAGCCCACATGACTCACAACCTCTTCACACCTGAAATAAGAAGAACTCGATCATGGCCAGACACCACCACCTAGACTTCTGGCTAGGAACGCATAGAAGGTCCTGGATAGATGGAGGGAAACAAGCTGCAGAACAACACTCACATTCCTGAAATGGTCAGATCTATCAGACTGATACAGAGTGGGTGGGCACCAGAAACTCTTCCAACGATTTTCCTTTTAATTTGAAATCGAAGCTTTCTGCAGGTCACCTTTCAGCCGAATAATAGGTGCACTAATGAAACAAACAATAACTACATGAAGGCAGAATGGCCAACTGTAAACCAAAAGCAAAACTAAGAAGGCCGAGAGGTGAAGGAAAGCTAGATCACTAGAAACAGATTGGACAGCATCAGAATAACAAGAGTGCTGACATGCTGTCAAAATTCTAACCAGTAACAGTCCAATTTGAACAAAAATTGTTAAGGTTGAACCTGATCTGTAGTATAAATTTTCACCTGAAACCCAATAAAATATTATTAGAAAATTCAAAAGTACATTCCATGGCTGGTTATTTTTTGTTTTTGTTTTTAAAGAAAGTGGTAAAGGAGAGTAAGAATGGTCATGCAATTCAAAGAATGTAAAATGTCACTGAATTGCACCTGTAGAGCTGTTAAATTGGTGTATGTTTTGATGTGTATATTCTCAACAACAGCATCAACATTTAAAAAAAAAAAACAGGAAAAGACTAACAAAATAGGTATGTATTACTCTGCGACATGAGCACAGTTTTGTTTTTATTTCCTTAAGCAAAGGGGAGCCAGGAAAAAAAGTTCCCGTGACCAGTCCATCTCTTGGGTCCCCTTCTCCTAGAGACCAGCTAATGTGCTAAACCAGAATCACGTTTCCATCTAACCTTGAGTCCCGCTGAACTCCTTAATTCTTGTATTGTGTAGACCTTAAAACCAATCACTGACAAAATGGATCAAAGGAAGTTTCAAAGTCAGCTTGAGGTCAATTCCCTTCTCTTGGTGCCTCTGTGTCCCCACTTCTTAATTGCTTCTGTCTTCCTCCAGCCTAACCCCAACTTGATCTTTCTTACCAAGGTCTGCCCCAGGACTACCAGGGCAGACAGAAAAGCTCTTTAAGAATATACAGTTTACTATTAATAGCAGTGACACAGGCCACTGAGAGCCAAGGCAGCCAAGCAAGGAAATCTGTCAGCCTGGATTAGCTTCCCAGCACCTGGGAGGTAGGACTTATTTATAAATAAAAATAGACAGCAAAAATGTCTAGCCCCTCATGGGCCCCTGATGTCTGAGAAATATTGCAGGGATCCAAGTGCAGAGGCTTTTCCCAGCTGTCTTGCGAACCTCGTAGCCATCTTTTATTTATTTATTTATTTATTTATTTATTTATTTAATAGAATTAACAAAAGCAAGGCTTGTTTCAGTCTGAATCAAAAGTCATGCGCATGCGAACAGTGCACCGTCTTCCAGGCAATTTCCATATATTTAACCAGATCACCAATAACTCCTTGCAGGAGCCATAGGGTCATATAGCATAGCCTACATCTCCTGGCCAAAGCTCCTGATGAATTCTTTCCAGGAGTGTGGCTCTTGCGTTCTACTTCATTCTCTGGACATCTGTCGAGGGCTGTGCTGGCTCCGAGTGAGGTTTCAAGTCTGCTGCTCCTTAACCCCCATCCGTTTCGTTTGCTCATCAGAGAATGGACTGTAAGAAGCCATTGGAAATACTTTAAAAAGCAGAACACCCATAGGTATCATTTAGCCGTCATCATATCTTATGTTTTGATACCATACTAGAAGCTATGCCCCCAATATTTCAAATGCCAGCCGGGTCACCCATGGTGGACAGGTTTCACGAGAGCATCCAGATGAAGTCAGTCTGGGAAGAGAGACCAGGAAAGGTGGCACACAACAGAATAGTGTCCATGCCAGTCCTAGAAGATGACCTCCCTAGGTTGGAAGACACTGAAAATCCACCGTGGTCACAACAATGGGTTTCAAACACACCAGTGATCACAAGATGACCCAGGAACAAGCACCGATTGGGACGCCAGAGGGGACTCAGAAGCAAGTGACAACTACCGCCTTGTAGCTGGGCTCTAGAAGCCACGAGTTTTGAGGTCAGGTACTCCTGGCTATAATCCATGCAATCACAAAATATTCGTGATTAGGGCCCTATTCTTGGGGCTTTATAGATTAGGTCACCTTCTGTTCCAAAGTACAAGAACCTGTTTGTACAAGCACAGAACAATGGCACTGAAACACCACTTTCAAATATCTGAAGGGACCAAATTTCCTTAGTCAATGGCTGTCCTGTTGCTTGGACCAATACAAGTGGCCAGAGCTTTTTCTTGTCATATCCAGCCATCTCTTAACTTCTACTAATACCATTTCCTATTATAATACTTCTGCCCTTCTAGAGTGTTAGGAGTGAGGAGACTATTACGGTCTCCTGTTAGTTATCTGTAGTTAGCCTCTCCAATCTTTCCTCCATTCAGACTCCTGAGTCCTCCTCACCTCCAACTACTCCTTCTCCTTGCCCTCCCCCACATTCCCTAAGGTCCTATGGCCCTAAACTGTGCTTTACCAGAATCGCAGTGATGTTCCAGCACTTGCTCATGGAGGAGATGAGAGATCAACTGTCACCTGCGGTCTCTTTTACTAGGTGACTCTGGGTCCGTATCCCAAAATAGGCCTGGCCCTGGGTGCTGCCATCTCTCGCTGTAGTCTCCCTCTCTTTCCACTCTTACCCCAACTCCCCTTTGGCAGGACTGCTTTCCAGGCTTCTTCTCCTCCTGAAGGGGCCATGCTTTCAGATGATTTTCCTTCCTACTTGAATCGGCCACTGATCAGCCTCCCAGAATCAATGAGCCTTATTATCACCCTGGTTTAGAAAGAGCCCCCAAAGTGTCCCTGAACATTTCCACCAAAGGAGTCTGGCAGGCCTTCTACTACACAAAGAGAGAACAAGAAGAAATCTTTTTAAACTCTGTGAGCATTGCAACCGTTGTTCTGCAGAAGGTTCCAGACCATTCCCAGCGGAGTAAGCCTCAGAAAGGGTTTGATGGGTTTATGAAGGGCGGCTGTGCACCACACCTGGCGTTAGGAGCAGGCAAACACTTCCCCTATTAAAGTAAATCCCGCTGAGGTGACACGGGTTGTCACAGGGCTTCATGGTGAGGCTTGGTTGCCTGGGAGCCTGGCTTTCTTCTCTCCTCCCCCCAGGATTTGTCCTGCACTGCTTTCTGGGTAGCTCAACGATGGCAGGTGGCAGGAAGGGTGTCTCTGGGAACTGAGTCGTCCCACCCAGCGCCAGGAAGGTGCCAGGGCCCACGCTGTGCCCTGGGGAAGTCTGAGAAGCACTCACTTCAGGAACTCCTGAGCCCGCAGCACTAATCCCTGCTGCTTCAGAGGGAACATTCCTATTTTAAGAGATCCTGGGTAGCTGTGCTTGCCCAGGTCTGACTCACTTCGCCTCTTTAAGATTAGTGAAGGATCCACTGCTCAGTCCCCAGCTTTGCGTGCTTTGTTCTCTTCAGCCCCGACAATGAACTGATTCGCCATAAAATGTAAAAGGGAACTAGCAAAACAATGGTAAACATGGAAGCTATGGTAACGGGAATGGCAGCGATGGCCAGAGGCCGAGATAAGTAGTAGAAGGAGTCTGATAAATGACTCCCTAACCAGGTCTGACTCCCTCTAACATGGATCTACAGGTACCAAGGAAAGAGAGCCAGCGGGAGTTGATAGAATCTATGAAGCACACTGTGATTGACCACAGCCATCTGACCCAAAGAAGCAACCCTGGCCACCCAATGAGCAATCATGGAAGTACCGAGGCTGTTTGCCACTAACATAGGTACTGGAGAGAGTAAAGCGACAAGAGTTCCTTACATCAACCATTAGACCAATCAGAAAAGAATCCCACATCCAACCTGTGCTGGGGTCTCCTCTGAGTCTTGAGTACTTCCACAGAATGTCCCTGCCAACCAGATGCCTGGCTGCCTAACCAGTAAGGTACTCTTTGAAAAAGGTCATATTTTCATGTGAATAATAATATAACAATAAGTGGTTGCTTTCCCTGATGTGAGAGTAAAACGGTGTGGCATAGAGTTGTCAGTGATTGATTTTATATGTACATGTTGCCAGGCCTTTCTTCTGAGATGGCTCTGGGTACATTGGAAACAACCCCCCTCCCAGCCTTGCAATGAGCAGCTGAGCATGTGAAGCATTTGCCCCAGCCAAGTCGCTTGCCTGCCTTGTTCATGTGGACAATAACCGATGATGCCCTCATTTAAACCTTTCATCACCATGTGCAATATCTCCTTTATGCAGATGAAATGAGTAGAGGTATAAAAATATTAAGTAACGATCAAATGCTCACCATTAGAAAACTCCACTATCATTAGAGATTGATGCAGTTTGGATCCAGATTAAGGTCTCTCTAGCTACTTCCCTCAAAATGTTATTTTTCTATACTTTGTTGAAGATTCAAATTATGATGTTAAAAGCTTCCAACTGCTTTAAGGACAAAGTTTGATCCCCTGAGCTAGTCAAATGCCTTTTCATGTCATTAAAGCCACTTGGTACTCTTTCCTCAGAGTTCCATCCGTTCGGTGTGGCTCAGCAACATGACATCGCATTTTGAAGGTGGCTTAGCAGTGCAAGTGAAGACGGGGCAGCGATAACGAAGAAGGCCCTTGGCTAGATGGATTGACACAGGGGCTGCAGCAATAGGTTCACGCATAAGACCATTTGTGAGGATGCTGCAGGACCACGCAGGGTTTCATTCTGTTGTACATAAGGTTGGTACGAGTCAGAACTGACTGGACAGCATCTAACAGCAACAATCTGGAGCCTCTGGTGGGGTCATGGTTGATGTCTAGGGCTGCTAACCACGAGATCAGGAGTTCAAACCCACCAACTGCTCCACAGGAAAAATGATGACGTTTTCTGTTCCTACGAAGATTTACCGACCATTGTAAGCTCAAAGAGGCAGTTCTACTCTGTCCTATAGGGCTGCTGTAATTGAAAGTGGACTTGAGGGCAACAAGCTTGGCTTGGAAGGATTTCTGGCATTGCACTAAGTATGCAATGCACGTGAAATCATTTATTTTCTCAAAATTCTTCCAAGAAAGACATCATTGTGTCTGCTTCATTAGTGAGTAAGCAGAAACTGAAGGAGATTAACTGTCCAAGGTCACACACGCGCAAACTAGGTTATTGGCCTTATATTCCAACCTGGTACCGGTTGTCCCCAGACAACTCCACCTTTTTTACCACCACCATTTTGCTTCTGTGACTTCTTATGGCACATAGTGGTCTGTTGTCAGTGGCTCGGAAGTTTTCCTGGGTCATAAAGGTATCAACCAACTCTGTTCGTCTTGGTAGATAAAATAACAACAGCATCTTGGTTAAGATGTTTAGGCTGCAAGATCCATCATGGGATACTCCCACATCAGAAATACCATGTACGTCTTTGGGTGTGGTGAATATAAAGGCTAGGTAAAGCAAGGATTACAGCATTTTTTAATAGTGCAAACTAATTATATTGAGTAAACCTAATTCGTGATCATGAACTGCCATGTCGCATCCTCGGGGCACTACAATGAAGGTCCACAAAACACTCGGCTCAAGACCTCGTTTGGTCTGCTGTCTACATCGACTCGCAGTCCAGAATGCACTGGAGGCAGGAGCTACTTCTTCTCCATCTTCATGTTGTCCTATATGAGATGCTTGATGTATTGCGCAGCACAGATGCCCACACTAATTGAATAATCAGCTCAACGTGTTTAATCTGAGAAAGACCACAGCAAGCCACCAGTATGAAGGCTTGGGAGCAAGCCTATCAATCATACAACAAAGTGTCTATGAAAGGGACTTCATTGAGACCATTGGCACTCCCTAGACCAGTGGTTCTATGGTCTAATGTCATGACCTCTTAATACACAGTTCATGTTGTGGTGACCCCCCCAACCATAAAATTATTTTCATTGCTACTTCGTAACTGTAATTTTGCTAATGTTATGAATCAGGTGACCCCTGTGAAAGGGTCGTTCGACCCCCCAAGGGGGTCAGGACCCACAGGTTGAGAACCGCTGCCCTAGCCTTTTCATGTATAAAGTGTGACTGCCCCAAGGATGGCAGATGGTGCTGCTGCAGAATGCTTTTGCAATGATTGGGTAATTCTATCTGTGTTGTTATTGTTGTGAAGTAGGAAGTGCAAGAAAATCTAGACCCAATCTACTTATGACTCCCAAAGACAATCCTAATAGAACAGGACTCCGTTTGGGGCACTCATCAATGTGTCCAAGAACAGACCATTGAGATCTTGAATTAATCCAGGACAGCCAGTGTAATCTGAAGGGTCTTCTTTCTCCCCACTTTTTCTCAGAAGCCATCTGTCTCAGAAGGACTCCATCCTCTTGGCCCCAAAGCAGAGTATTTGAAGTTATGATGAGTTGTCTCTGAGTTGATTCCGACTCATAGCAATTCCAGGTGTGGAACTGTTCCAATAGGCAAAACAGGGTAGTTACAGCTGGAGCTTTAAGATAAACTAATTAATGATCCACCTCTTACTTCTTAAAAATTAATAATAACTCAATGGAACATATAAACATTTCCTAAGGTTGAACCCCTTGGCAAATATAACAGAAACCCTGGTGCCAGAGATAAAGAGATCTTTCTCAAAGGAAAGCATTGTCCTCAGAAGATAGAACAAACAGTGCATGAGGAAATGATTGGCTAGACGCTGGTAGATCTAGTCCTCAGGTTAAAAAGGTATTGTTCAGAAAGCCTGCTGTGATGAAGAGGATCTTTCTTCAGTCTGCCATTGCCTTCCAGGGCAGGATCTCCCTCTGCAAGTTTGCCTCGGGCCCTGACGTTTGTCTCACAATGACTCTGGCCACCTTTCTCAGCTTTCTCCATCTCAAGCAACCTAGAAAACTACAGAATCACTCAGCCTGTGGAGTAAAAAGCCTTGAGAACAGCTGATGAATGGAGGAAAGCTCATGAAGGTGGTGCCCCTTTAAGAAGACAGAGATGCTTTAAAGGTGAGTTGGAGGCAGTTTAGACATCAAACAAGCTCTAGGGTGTCAGGTGGCTCCCTTTGAGATGTTTTATAGCTTGGACGATCTTGAGACTGGTGTAAAGCTCAGACTCCCATACCTGGGGTGCCTTGAGTGGAACCGCATAGGTACTTTAGCAATTCACCAGCTTCTAGAAATAGAAGCAGAGATGGAGGGTAATGAACTATCACCCTCCGAGTGCAGAAAACCTCGGTAAATCAGTGTTATCCCATTCCCAGTAAACACGGGTCAGCAGAACACAGTGATTTAGATTAGGCCAGGGGGCCATGCATTTCAAGAAACAAACAGAGCATAAATAAGAACAAGAGGGGGAGATCTGAAGCATGAAGACTACCCAAGTCACAGACAGTAATGCTGTCAAGCACGTTGTCTTAGCTTAGTCTCAGCGTAGACCTGGTGCAGCGCGTTTCTCCGCCAGAGCAGTTCTAGAAAGTGAAAGAGGACAGTAGAGTTCCATCTGACGTGAGTCACCCCAAAGCCGTCCCTCCAGAGCAGACCCAGCCCTTTCAGCAAGGCAAACATGACTCCATGTGAGCCACAGCTTCCATGAGCTCATGAGCCACGATATTGAGCATCTGCTGTTGCTCCCCAATAAAAGACTGCAGCTGTGCCACAGACTATCTCACCCCAAACATTTCAGTCTGACTCGATGGATGGGGACAGGGGGAAAAAAGCATTTCCCCTGTGGTGGTCTCTCTTAATCCTGTTGGAGGATACTCGTGTGATGAGAACTAAATGAATCCTGACGGGTGAGACACTTTCATTGTGAGCAAGCAACCTGACCACATGGCAACTATTAGCTTAAGAAAAAACTCTTCACGTGGCATCTGTTTTTTTACTTTGACTGCCTCTCCCTGTGTCTAATCTGCTCCTTGCAAACTCAGATGTTGTTAGATTTATAGCTTACCCTACTAATTAGCCTACTCTGCTCTCACTGCTCCACCAGTCATCAGTTAGTGTGCCTAACAGCGGTAGCTTGCATGTTGCTGTGATGTTGGAAGCAATGCCACTGATATTTTAGATACCAGCAGGGTCACCCATGGTGAACAGGTTCAGCAGAGCTTCCAAATTAAGAAAAGGCTAGGATAAGGAATAGGCAATCCACTTGGGAGGGATTAGCCAGAGAAAAGTGTGTCAATAGCAGTGGAACATTATCTAATATAGGGCCAAAAGATGAGCCCCTCAAGTTGAAAGTCACTCAGAATACACCTGGGGAAGAGCTGTCTCATCAAAATAAAGTTGACTTTAATGGCAGGGATGGAGTAAAGTTTGGGGACCTTCATTTGCTGATAGGGCACCACTCAAAATAAGAAGAAACAGCTGGTAGCATCCATTAATACACGGAGCATGGAATGTACAAAGTATGAATCTAGGAAGATTGAAAGTCATCGCACATGAAATGGAACACATATGTTAGAAGCAAGGATGGCAAGACTTATTCCCATGTACTTTGGACCTGCTATTAGAAGAGGCAATTCCTGGAAACAACATCAGTTTTTGGAAGAGTAGAGGATCCGCGTGAGCGTGAGAACTCTTCAGTGAGATGAATTGACAGAGCAGCTACAACAATGTGTTCAGACATAACCCCGTGAGGACGGCGTCGACGCGGGCAGTGTTTCTCTATTCTTAGTGCCTCTGAGTCACAGCTCTCAACAGCAGCCCTGGCTATTAACTGAAATGTCGGTATTTCAAACCCACTTGATGCTCCATAGCCGAAAAGACTTGCCCTCCCCCCTCCTTACCTTGTGCTCCACCACCAAAAAAAAAAAGTACAGTCTAGGAAAGCCTTAGGCATGGCTAGAGCCAATCACTCCAAAGCAACTGGGAACTAATATCTGCAAGTGTTCTACTCTCTCACGTAGGGTTATTCCCAGTGTCGTTGAATTGATTCTGGCTCATAGTGACCCAAAGAGGATTTCTGCGACTGTAAAATTTACTGAAGATAGTCTCATTTTTCTCCTGCAGAGCCCCTGTTGGGTTTGAACCCCAGCACCACCAAGGCTCCTTGTAGTGTCACTATAAATCAGAATTGACTCAAAGACACACAACAACATGGATGTAATCAGCATAACAGAGACAACTCTGTTTCCTAACAGAATGATAGCAGCAAGTATAAAAGTTAGGACTTTATAACATATTTTTAAGGCAGGCACAATTTCACCTATATTATTTTATTTGGTGAGTGGTTGCTGATTAGCATTTAACTGAGAATAAACTATGAAGATACAGTAAGTACCACATGAAATTATATGAAGAACAGTAGGAATGGAGTTGGACTTGATGCCTTACCCCTCAGGCATGTAAATTAATTAATCTCTATCATCCACAAAGCATAGATGTCAAGTTTTTGAGGTGGTAGATTGTATTCTTAGAATATAAAGTCATCCTGCACTTTAATACAAAAGGTATTTTCATGCCCACTACTTTTAATAGCAAAGGAGGCTACACATAGTTTAAAATCATGCATGCAAACTAAATGCACAATGTCTAAATAGTCTTTCTAACCACTTCCACTTCCGCTCGGTGTTTGAAGTTTTCAGTACATAGTTTCTAAAGCAACACTTGACTCATGGCAGAATTAATCAGTGTGCCACACCATGAGAAAAGCTGAAAATGTCATGAAATTGCTCTGAGATATATCAAGAGTTTCCCCAAATAATAATGTTTTGAAAACCCATCAGTGGTCATTTTTTTTACTCACTTCACAATTTAACGTGAGGGAGGGGTTATGTTATATCCAATCCTGTAGTGATGTCATTTCCAAGAATTAAGAAGACAAAGAGACAGAACATGTGTTATCACTGACAGCAGCCCATGTGCCTAAGCATTTGCTCTGCCGAGTTTCAGGGAAACATGCTGGGTTCCAGAAGACATGCTGAGCCCAAAGCTACTCCCAGGTGGCTGGCAGGACACCATAGCCAGGACATTTAGTCATGCCGTGCTCTTTCGGCCACAGGGACAACACTGTTCCACCCCTCGGCCTCTGGCTCAGTCTGGTCTTGTTGGGTCTCTTGTTTTCCTCTTTCTAGAGCAGTGGTTCTCAACCTTCCTCATGCCGCGACCCTTTCATACAGTTCCTCATGTTGTGGTGACCCCAAACCATAACATTATTTTCATTGTTACTTCATCACTGCCATTTTGCTACTGTTATGCATCAGGCGACCCCTGTGAAAGGGTTGTTCAACCCCCAAAGGGGTCGCGACCCACAGGTGGAGAACCACTGCTCTAGAGGTTCACCTAGTCTACAGAGAATCCCTGAAACACTGCCAGCTCCTTTTGGAAAATCTCATATTCTTAGGCCCCAGCCAGGAAGTCACCTCTTCTTTTTCTCTTTCATCTTCTCTTTCAACCTGGTTTTCACCCTGAAGAGATTTCAATGTTAAGACAAAAGCCAAACTATCCCTGGGTAAGAATGAAGAGCAGTGGCTCATAACACATTCCACACTTCTGCAAGGGAAACCCAAGCTCCCACCCTTACCATCTCAAAGGACTTCAAGCACAAGCTCCGGTTAGACTTGACTTCTGCTGGGGTCAATCACCCAACAGCACTGGATGGGAAGGCAGTATCTGAAACACTGTTGGAAAATGTCTATGGAAATATCTTCAGGTCTTCCTTGAGCTTTCTCCATCCTGACCCGAAAGCTAAATGTCATGAATACCACCATGCTGTCAGTTCATCTAAATAGACCCTACAAAGATGATTAAAGCACATCCATTAGTTCCTTAATCTTGTCCCAAGTGGAAAGCAGAAAAGTTTCCTTACAATAGGAAAGAAATCAACAGGTAGGTCATACTTGTGAGAGCCTCCCAGTTCAATTTTTAGGAACAAAAGAAATGGTAGCAGTGATGATAAGGAGATTGAGCAAAAGTATGATTGAGATAAGGTCCGTGATGATAATCAACATAAGTCCAAACCCCCCATGTTTCCCCTCTGTCCTAGCACCAGGTGCACACGCAACATTTCTTTCTCTGACCCTAACCACCCAGAGCTAGGTCAGAACTCAGAGGTTAAAGAACACAATTCTCTAGACCGCCAAATCAGCCCAAGACTTCAGACGCCAGCCACTAGCTGGGAAGTCCCCAAGTTCTCTCTCTCTCTCTCTCTCTCTCTCTCTCTCTCTCTCTCTCTCTCTCTGGACCTGCTGGCTCCCACTACTCCCTTGGGATTTATCATTTGCTGGAATGACTCAGCACTCACAGAAAGCACGGCACTCATAATGCCAGCTTGCCTGGAAAGGACCCAGGGCTGGCTCCTCAGAAAGAAGAAGCACGGAGCCTGAAGTGGGTATGGGGTGGGGGCGGGTGAGGGGCGGTCCCCAGTGTGATGCCTTGATGTCTGAATAAAGGACTTGTCACTCTCTTCAGAGCGATGGCTTTGGTCGGTCAGGAAGAGCATGGCGATTCAGTGTGGAGCTCAGACTGAGAATTCCTGTATGTCTTCTTCATAAGGCCATTCTGAGGTGATAGCATCGCGTGGGGCCCTCTGGCCATATCCCCGTGATAAGGTCATTATAAGGTAGTAAGTATCCCAAGTGGAGATCTGCTAGCATGACCAGACCCCTCTCAAATGCCACCTCCCTGGCATAACCTATTGATTAAGGGTGGTGGTTCTCCCTATCAGAGATGCCTAACCGATTAGGGAAATGTTCAACCCTTATGGACCAAAAACAAAGAGCATATTATTTGCGTGAGGTTAAATTTGAAACCCCAAAGGTCTAAAGTCAAGGAGAAAACAAATGCACAGTGAAACAGGGGGAGGCAGCCCTCCAACAGGCCACACACATGAGGACAGACGGGAGCTACGGTAGGCTGGAGAGCGCATGGCCTCGCAGCAAAGTAGCCTGTGTGGCTGCTTATCACAGGGGTATGGTGGCTCAGCTTTGCCAGATTTGTCTCCATAATCTCAAACCTAGTTAACCTGAGTTTCACAGTATACATTTTATATAAAGAAAATATCCCAGATCAACTGGCTCTTGGGGTAGGTATCTATTAAAGTTCAATATGCTGTGGTTCGGGAACTCGAGGGAAGCCAGGTGCATGATCTATTGTTTCTGGAGAGAAGACTGGAATGGGAGAGCTTATTCCGTGATCAGGAAGCTGGGAAGTCATGGAAATAGAGAGGGCCTGATACAGTAAAGCTCGCCCTTACAGACCTAAAGAACAAATCGAAGGTTCACAAAAGCCCACACGATGAGCTCTGCTGAGTTCACCTTCTGGCCATGTATCAGAAATGTTCTGCTGCTATTCATAGCATTTTCATTGCTCAATTTTTTTTCAAAATACATTGCCAGGCCTTTCTTCCTAGTCTGTTTTAGCCTGGAAACTCCACTGAGACCTATCTGTCATCAGTGCCCCTACTAGAATTTAAAATATTGATGGTAAAGGAAGAGAATCCACCCCACCTCACCCCAAGTTTCTCCATGAGCAGAAAGGTAATGCATCTGCTTGAGTCAAGGTGAGGATGAGGTGTGACTAATGACTTCTACCCCTCAACTTCTAAAACTTTAGAAGCCTGAACACACTTGGCCCAAAAAGGAGCTACCTCAGATTGTGATTGAAGGTGGCTCCCAAATATATCCAAACACTATTGCCACACACCAGAATACGAAGTCTGGATCAGGAGTAATGATTTCCTTTGAACTAAAGCCACATGTATTCAAGAGAATAACATCCTTAAGACAACAATGAGCCTCTCAGTTATGAGTGCCTAATCTACTGCACCATCATTCATAGACTCAGCTTGGGATGCCGAACATGAGGTCCTGGGATTGGTCAATTTTGATGGGGGAAGATGGATAAGACTTGGTGTGTGCCTCCAGAGAGATTATAACCCAGGATCTTACTTCACAGATAAAGAAACTGAAGCCCTGAAGAATTTAGAGCCTACTGTCTTTCAATAGAACTTGGACCTTACTTCTAGTCCAGGGCTTGTCAAATATTTGTTAACTGAGGTGCTGGGTTAGGTGGAAGAATGAGAGAGAATACAGCACTTAGATGCCAGAAATATATCTTTCGGTAGACTTCCAAACTAAACACACTTTTCACCTGTCAAACGTGGACAGTCATGGCCCTGAAATACAATGATGGAAGGGCTAGTGTTCCGTGAATTGACAGAGCCTGTTTATAGTTTCTGTGTTAGGACAGACACACTTTAATTAGACATCATGAAAATGGCCTAAGTGGTGCTGTGAAACTTGTATTAAAATTCTGGCTGGAGTAGTGACAACCCAAGCACCTATTTTCAGACACTGTGGTTGATTCAAGAATTCCTTTTAGACTTAAATTTCTCAGACTCACTCTTTGTCCACTGATGACTAATCTAATATCTAAAAAGCAATAAGCCAAGTGCAGATACATCACTCCAGCTAATACTATACTACACATAGATTAATCACCTACAGACAAGGTGAAAAGTGACTGAAGCTTCTGGTGTACTTTGCACCTTGCAGGAACTTGCAAACCACATAAACCAAAACCAAACCAAAAAAGCACTGCTGTTGAATCAGTTAAGACTCGGTGACCCTTTGGAGGATTTCAGAGACGGTTTATCTTTACACGAGCAGAGAGCTTCATCATTTTCTTATGGAGCAGCAGCATGTGTGTTTGACTATCAACCTTACAGGACCTAGTCATGGACCAAAGGATCCCCTGGCTCAGTACTCACATTGTATATATAAAGGAGTCAAGGTTGAGAATAGCCAAGTGATTGCCAGAGCCACTATTCTGTGATGTCAGATCTGCAACATACCAGTATCCACTCTCGTAGATTCTGGTTCATGGCAATCCCACATGGACCAAAGTAGAACTGTGCTCCATAGAGTTTTCAATGGCTTAATGGTCAGAAATAAATACCAGATGTGTCTTCTAAGGTACCTGTGGGTGGACTGGGACCAACGACCTTTCTGTTACAGCCAAACTCATTAACCACCTCCGCTACCCCACTGCTCACTCAAGTTAGTCACTCTTCAGGAAACTCTGCTTCTCAAACAACTGAAAAAGGCATATGAATTTGACATTTCAAATACCATTGTGTATCATTTCCCAGGCCGTGCTTCTGAAAACACAAGTCTCCAGCATACTTGGTTTAATGAATAACTTATCAAGAAAAAGAGAGAGAAATTAAAAGAAGAAATGAGGGAAAAACTGAAGGAGAAGAGAGAGAAGAGAGAGAGAGGAAGCCCAGGTATACAACTATGGAAAACGCCAGACGAAGTATTTCTCTCTTGGAGATCCTATCGCACACGGAGGAATCGGAGAAAGAAGCCCTGCTGCAGGAACAAACATCTGTTTAGCACGGAAGTCTTCTTCCAAGTCACATCCATTACCATCCTACAGACCTGGTGCTCTAGGAAACACACAGTGAGACCTGCCGGCTTAGTGAGAATTGAAATGAATTTCAAAACAATTGGGCTGGAAAGTAAAGAAATTGAAACCGGATGGTTCATGTCAAGCAAGAGTTCAGAAACGGTACCGTGTCATCTTCATTCCTTCCCCTGGGTCTTTTATTCGGGAATCACAGAGAAAGCGGAAGGTTGGGGTGTCCTTGGGTAGCGAAAACGGAAGGAAGAGCGGTTCCTCTCTGAGTTACCCGTAAAGGTTTGTATAGAAGAGTAAAAGCACAGAGCCTGCCTTTGTCACTCTCCTAGTGAGTATTTAAATCTCGACCAGAAATATAATGCTTAGAATAATATTCCCACATATTTATAACTTCTTTACTGTGAACCTCACGGTGATTTTTTTAACTCAGAGCTGGTAGAGTTATAGTCCTACCACAGAAACTGTGAGGAAATCAAACTTGGACTTTAAATAAACTAATCTGAACGGTTTTTTAAAAATTTAAAAAGGAATACGGGATTTGAATATCCCAACGTGTGAAAATGGCACATTTTTACACTCAAATGATTCAAAATAGATGAACAGAATGCTTCCAAACTTTCTAAAAATATGTACCTTCAGGAAATTTTTAAAAATCAGTCTAAAGGGTCATTTATTTCAAGAACCTAAAAAATAGATTTAGCACTGCAATGAGCCCCCACAGCTGACTGGATACGGGAGACCAGGGCTGAAGAAAGGTTATTCACACTCCTCCCTAAACCCCTTAATGATATGTTTAGCTGAACTAATTTTAGACCTGTCGGAAGCTTTTGATTCCATTAACCATAAGGTGTTGGTGACAAGGCTGTGGTCTATGGCGGGCAGGGGGTGAACTTCTTTTGAAGTTGGCGAGTTCATTCCTGGAAGGAGCATGTCAATAGGTAGTCACAGGGAACTGCTCATGGTCCACATATAACTTCTGGGAGGTCTTTTCTTCCCTCCCTATTTACCTAACGTGGGCATGAGACTCTGGAAACCATCAGTGACAGCAACAGCAACAGCATCTTCTTAATGATACTGATTCTGTTATGATCTTCTCTACTGATCCACTCAAAGCTACCTTAGCCTTTGGCTCGGCTCATAGTTATTTCAGTTTGGGCAGGATGTCACTGGCTTCAAGTCAACCTGGCTAGATGGAGGTTGTGATATTCGGTCAGAGGAAATGCTTTCAGAACATCAGGGGTGGATGAGCATCGCACTATTCAGAGATGGTCTTTTAGCAGATGCTTGAAATGAATGGCAAAGGGTTCTCCTCTCTTGGATTCAGGCTGCCTGTGCCTACACCAACTTCCAGAATAGGCATCATTGCACCTACCTACTCCTCTGCTTCTTACAGATTTCACTAAGGTGGTATCTACTCTTTTCCCTTCTTTTTTAGATTACGTATGTAGAGAAATTTCATTGCCCTACATTTATGGTCTTATGAGTTTTTGCATTGGTCAATTACATACTTTCCACCCTCTCAAGATTTATCATAAATGGATTTTATTTAGCATCTAGCTATCTGTGCTGATAGATGATAAATATATGATAAATAGGTTGATAGATGATAGATAGATAGATAGATAGATAGATAGATAGATAGATGATAGATGATAGATTATAGATATAGATAAATATATGCCAATGTTCTTCTTGAGAACTCACCAACCCCAGAGGGTATAAAATGATTTTAGCATTATCAATCACTACATTTCAACAAATTCGAGCAATGTAAGGGAACTCATGGCTAATCCATAACTCACTTTACAGAATGGAAAAGCGAGACTTAAGTTAGCCAAAAAAACATAATAATTCAGCAGAACTGGAAAATTTGCACACAGCAAGATATCCAGTCCCATCTTTTCAAACGTTTCCATCCCTCCTGGTCCTCACTATGGGTGAGAAAGTATGGATAACAAGAGTGAGACAAGAGGAACGTGATGAGATTTTGTTTGCATTTTCTGTGATGGATTTTCAGAAAGGAAAAAGATTATAGCAAACACCTCAATCACCATTTGGATAATGTATATTTCCTTGAGAAAGCAGCTAAGGGGCAAGAGTGATTAAATTTTGGACAGAGTTCCACTCACAGCATAAAAAAAAGAGGAATATGATGAGACAGGAGTGAAAACTTAGATGCAAATTAATTAACAAATTACTTGTTTTCACCTTATCAAAAAATCGACTCCATAGCAGTGGTTTGGATTTTTTAAATTTATGTTTTTCTTCTTATTAATGTTCCCTTTGGACTCCAGATAAAACAGACAGCAGCAAGTCTCACTGGAATAATTGGTCATCTATATCCAAGAGGAAAAGATAAAAAGACGAAGAAAGGTATATCAAAATAAGCTCCATATTCAAGTTTTGGGATAATAGATGCCCAATTGTTAATATTGTAGTTGTGCATATTAAATGCTTATTTCATTCAATCCATTCATTCATTGACCATATGAAATATGAAAAGAATTCTGCTGCATACTTTAAGATGATACACATAAAGGCAACTTAGTCTCTAGTTTAGAAATTTACTTTATTTTTATCAGTGTTCTTTTTAAATCATTTTATTAGGGGCTCATACAACTCATAACAATTCATCCATCCATCCATTGTGTCAAGCACCTTTGTACATTCGTTGCCCTCATCATTCTCAAAACATTTGCTCTCCACTTAAGCCCTTGGCATCAGCTCCTCATTTTTTCCCTTCCCTCCCCACTCTCCCCTCTCTCATAAACCCTTGATAATTTATAAATTATTATTTTGTCATATCTTACACAGTCTGACATCTCCCTTTACCCACTTTTCTGTTGTCCACTCCCCAGAGAGGAAGTTATATGTAGATCCCTGTAATAGGTTCCCCCTTTCCACCTCACCCTCCCAGTATCACCATTCTCACCACTGGTCCTGAAGGGATCATCTGTCCTGGATTCCCTGTGAAATTTACATTTTCATAAACATTGTTAAGCATCATCAAGCCTGCTCCAAGTCATAAAGACCATACCTGCATAGAGCAAAACACTGCCCAGCATGGCATGATCACTAATGGATCATGTCAGTCCATTCCCCAGAGACAATTCCTGTTCATCAGTGGATTTACCAAGGATGATGTCCTTTTCCAGAGGTTAGCCTTTCATGACACTATGTCCAAAGTACTTGAGACAAAGTCTCCACACATCTCTCTTCTATGGAACATCTAAACAGTAACTGATGTATTTCCTCCAAGACAAATTTATTTGTACTTCTAGTACTGTTCTCCACTAACTCCATCATTTAAATGCATCACATTCTCCAGTCTCCCTTGCTCATGGTTCAGCATTCACATGCATATCAAAATAAGTTCCATATTCAAGTTTTGGGATAATAGATGCCAAATTGTTAATATTGTAGTTGTGTGTATTGATTTTTAACATTATTTTTAAATCTTGTGCAATCAATTTCTACTCTTTTGATTTCCTGATTGCCACATCCTTGAATGTTGATTGGGGATCTGAATAAAATGAAATTCTGTCAACTCAATCTTTTCTCCATTTATCATGATGTTTTCTATTGGCCCGCTTTTTTTGATGCTTCTTGCACCATTCAATCTTTTGTCCATAGAATCCTTCAGTATTGAAACGCAAAGTTTGTTGGGTATTTTCCCCCTTCAATTCTTTCAGTTTTAGATATTCTGAACTGACTATCTAATTTTGGCTTCTAACTTCAGGTCTTTGCACATTTCAATATAACACCTTGTTTTTCACCTGATGAGGTTTGATCAAG
>NW_022111373.1:82466074-82467529 GCF_000313985.2 Echinops telfairi | reverse complement strand
ACATGGAATCCAGGACAGATAAACCCCTCAGGAACAATAATGGAAGCAGCAATACCATGAGGGTAGGGGGCAGGTGGGGGAGAAAGGAAGAACCAATTGCAATGACAGATGTATAACCCCTCCACCACACCCACAAGGTGGATGAACAATAGAAACGTGGGAGCAGGGAGACAGTAGATGGTGTAAGATATGAAAATAATAATAATTTACAGTTTATCAAGGGTTCATGAGGGTGGAGAGTGGGTGTATTAGACAGGGTTCTCTAGAGAAACAAAACCAAGACACTTATGATTTTATATAGATAAATGGATAGATAGATAGAAAGAAAATAAGAAATAAACAGCCAATTAGTCCACAGAGCAGTACAGAAGTCTCCGTTCAACTCACTTCTGTGAGACAGTTAATATACTGGCAGTCCTTCAACTCAACAGGGCTGCTGGGTGCAAGTCAAGGAAGCAGACAGCTCAGTCTTCTGTGGAGCAATACAGGCAATCCAGCCACAGGCAGCCAACAGCAGGGCAGGTCACCAACAGTCAGCCAGATGACAGGTTCCGACAGTCCTCAGCTCAAGTGATGTATACACCAGCAGTGTGGGGAAGCAGGTCTCAAAGGAACCTCAAACTATAGTGACACAGTCCATTGGTTGGGTGTCCCGCAGGTAGTGTAGCTCATAAGTTGAGACAGAGAACTAGCTTAAGTACCCACACACTGGTCTGATCATCAGAGAGAAAGAGACAAAAAGACAAGGCTCACCGAGCTATTTATCTCTTTGCCCTTCAATTAAACTGGAACCTTATTAACACCACATGTGTTTATTGGCCAGGTTGGCACACTAATCCTACCTATCACAATGCAACCCTTGCCAACTTGGCACCTATGCAAATTCTTTAGCCATATATATAATTTCCAGACATTAATGAAATTACACTTATACTTAACATCAAACATCTATCATACATATAAGTGAAAACATACTAAGTATAATTGTACCTGATACATCATACATGAACAAAGGAAAGATATTCAATAAGCACCTATAAAGAAAATAAGCTGACAACCACAAACCTCACTTTTTCAATTGATCGCATGGCTGTAACTGATAGGTAGAACTACCTACTTTTACTACCCATTCTGTATTACTTTTGCTGGCTTTGCTTTTTTGCCTGGTGGGGTGACCCAGACCTTAATTCCTGAGGGGTCTGGGTCATTTTACGTCCTGTCAGGATTGGGTTGCTATGACTTACCATTTATTTTAAACACAGGCACAGTAGCACTAAAAGTCGGCCTATGGGAGCTCCTAGATTCTAGGCATATTCTTTGTACCTCCATTATGTAGCACCAGTCCAATTTCTCCTTGGTAATCAGGACCAATCACACCACTCAGTACAGTGACACCCTTCCTGACCTGTTAATCCAAAGGCATGAGAAGCCCAAAGTGGCCAGGGGGCATTCTCA
>NW_022111373.1:82447287-82463431 GCF_000313985.2 Echinops telfairi | reverse complement strand
AAAAACCTTGTTTTGTTTCTTTAAGCAATATTTTAAAATTTTCTGTACATCTCTTTTACTTTGTCATTTCTCCCACTCACATTAGCTCTATTCAAGAACTGATTTCATAGACTTTTCTGATATGCACTTTAATCTTTTATTTCTTTCCTATCTTTTTACTGACCTTTTGCTTTCTTCATATATGATGTTCTTGATGTTATCACTCAACTCCTCTGGTCTTTGATCATTAGTGTTCAGTTTATAAAATCTTTCTTGAGATAGTCTCTAAATTCAGGTAGGATGTACTTAAGGTTATAGTTGGAGACTTGGTTTAATTTTCTTCAGTTTCAACTTGAACTTGCGTATGAATAATTAATTGATGATCTCTTCCACCAATGGCCCCAGGCTCAGTTTGATGATATTGAGTTTCTTCATCATCTCGTCCCACAAATATAGTCGATTTGATTCCTGTGTATTCCATTCAGTCAGATCCATGCTTGTTATTGAAAAATGACATTTGCAATGATGAAAGCATTGGTCATGGAAACACGGAACCTCCAGCTTCATTTCGATCACCAAGGACTTCTTTTCCAACCACTGACCTCTGTTTCCAGCTTTCACAGACTGCCAGTAATTCCCAAATATCTTGGTTGTGTGTTCAGTCCAATTTCAGACTGAAATAGTCGGTAGAAGTCTTTCATTTCTTCATCACTGGCTTTGGTTTTGGGTGTGTAAATCTAAATAATAGTTATATTGACTGGTCTATCGTATAGTCATATAAAGAGTCTCTCATATACAGCATTGTACTTCAAGATCTAGAAATGTTCTTTTTGGCAATGAATTCAATACCCCTCCTGTTGAATGTCATCCCCCGTATAGTAAACCATATGCTTGTCTGAATCAAAATGAGCAGTGCCAGTCCATTTCAGCTCACTAATGTCTAGGATATTGATCCCTATATATTCCTTTCATTTTTTACTACCACCGATTTTTCCAGGGTCATACTTCATGCATTCCACATTCTGATTACTAATGGATGCTGGCAGCTCTTTCTTCTTATTTTGAGTCTTGCACCATCGGTAGGTTAAGGTCCCGAAAGCTTTGCCCCACCTATGTCATCAAAGTCAATGCTGCTTTGACAGCACACTTCTTCCCCAGTCATAGTGTGAGTGCCTTCTAACCTAAGAGGTTCGCCTTCTGACACCGTATCAGACACTGTTGTACTGCTATCGTGAGATTTTCAGTAGTTACTCCCTAAAAAGTGGTTTGTTTTTAGTATGCAAACTCTTGTTTCCAGTCTATTCTTAGTATGGAAACTCCACTGAAACCTATTCACGAAGAGTGACCTTATTGGTATCTGAAATATCAGTAGTATAGAATCTAGCATCCAAGCAACATGCAAGTCACCACAGTACTGACAGACAAGTAAGTAATAGATTTCATAAGAGAGAGAGGTAAAATATGTTTCTGAATGCAAAATTCTATGATTCTTTGTGACACTACATGCCAACAATGGCAATGCAAAGAAAAATCATATAGTTGTAAAAAAATTTTTCGACCTGAGTGTTAGGGGTTCCAGAAAAGTAATACAACACTCATTTGTCAGTTTGTCCTAATGTGGTGGCTTAGATAGCATAATGCTGGAAGATACGCCAACAATATTTCAAATACTAGTAGCCTCGCCCGTGGCAGACAGATACCAGTGGAGCTTCTATATTAAAATAAACGGTGAAAAAAGACATGGTGAACTACGTGTTTCAAAAAAAAGTGGTGAGCCAATAATGATGGGTAAAGGGGAATAGTAAGGGTTCTAAAATTGAGGGTGAGGAGGGTGTACCTTTTCTGGTCATGTTTGATTAGTTGAGTCGTTTCTGAAAGGAATTACTGAGAGATGAACAATGGGAGAACATGATAGTGGGGCAGGAGGAGAAATAAGAAAAGAAAGAAAGAAGATAAAAATAAGTATATATGTAAATATATATGTATTGTCTGTGTGTGTGTGTGTGTGTGTGTGTGTATGTGTGTGCAAATGCAACAAGGAAGCAGATGGACATGGGGCTTCTCTCAAATCTTACCTCAGTACAAGAATGGTTTGTTCTAATAATGTGGCATTGTATGATACTCACGTTCCTGACACGATCACTGAAGACAAAATGGGTGCATAAACAAATGTGGTGATGAAAGCCGATGGTGCCCAGCTATTAAAAGATATAGCGTCTGGGGTCTTAATGGCTTGTAGTTAAACAAGCAGCCATCTAGCAAGGAATTAACAAAGCCCACATGGAAGAGGCACACCAGCCTGTGTGATCATATGGTGTGGATTGAAAAGCTATCAGAAGTTCAAAAACAAGCAACAAAATCAGTGTGAAGTGGTATGGATATAGTGGAGACTCCCAACCCCACCTGTAAGATAATTGGACAGTCCCTCTTAGAAGCACCACGTGGAAGGTGTGATAAATCCAGCATGCAGTATAATACTGATAAATCACATATCTATACTCTAGTTCTTTAATATTTTCTCCCCTTACTATTATGGTTTTTATTTGTTTTACCCCATGAGTCCCATCAGTTTGCATAGATTCATTTGTATATTTAACATCATTTGATACATGAAAGCCAAGATAAATAACACTTCAAAAAACCGTAACAGGAGTAACAGTTCCCTGAGGGTACAGGAAGAGGGAGGGTGAGGAGGGGGGACTAGGGAGCTGATAGTATTGATGACTGTATAACCTCACTCAATGGGATTGAACAACAGAATTGTATGTGAATATATATTGGATGTAGAATATTGGAAAATTATATATATGTAATTTTCCTGGAGGGAATGGTCAGAGAGGGAGGGGATAGAGGGGAGCAGGTATCAGGGAGTTCAAAAAGAAAGGAAATATTTTGAAACTGATTGTGGTAGCAATTGTACAACATTGCCTAATGTGATTGAAATATGGAATGTTATGATAGCTGTAAGAGCTCCCAATAAAATGATTTTTAATAGAATGATATGCAAATATGAAAAAAATAATGGAGTCCCTTTTGAATAGCAGCAGAACATTTCCTGTTTCATTACAAGTAGATAAACCCTTCAAACTGAAAAACTCTAGAAATGTCCCTGGGAAGGGTCAACCTTGATGACATGGATAGAGTATAACTTTTGGAAACCTTCATTTGCTGGCTGGGCATGATTCAAAATGAGGAGAAACAGCTCCAAATATCCATTAATAACCCAAATGTGGATGTATGAAATAGAAATCTAGGAAAATTGGAGATCATAAAAATAAAATGGAAAACATAAACATTTAAATTCTAGGAATTAGTGATCTGAAAATGATTTTTATTATTAGCTAATTTTAAATCCACCAATAGGGAATAACAAATTGAAGAGGAATGGAATTGTATTCATCATCAAAAAGAACATTTCAAATAAATCCTAAAGTTCTAAGCTCTTAGTGTTAGGATAATACCCATCCACACATAATGAGGACAAGCTAGTACAATGCAGAAATCATTAATGCCAATGATGAAGAAGTTGAAGATTTTACCAACTTCTTCAGTCTGATTTTGATCCAACATGCAGTTAAGATGCATTGATTGTTAAAGGTGATTGGAATGAAAAGTTGTAGTGGGGGAAGAAAATGATTCTGTAGTTTAAAAATGGCATTGATTATAGAAACGATGCTAGCAACCATAAGATAGAGTTTTGGAAGGCTAATGACTCATTTGTTGAAAATACCTTTTTACAACCAACACAAGCACCTATGAACATACATACACTTTCTCTTCAGATGGAATACTCAGGAACCAAATAAACTACACCTGTTGAAAGTCAGAATGAGGCCAGGGCTTACTGAAGAATAGACCATCAACTGTTCATATGCAATTTCAAGTTAAAACTGTGTATTAGTCTAGGTACTTTAGAGAAACAAATCCACAGCAACTCATGTATAAGAGAGTTTTATGTAACTAAAGTGTGCATCACGAAAACATCCCAACCCGGTGCTGCCCAAGCCCACAAGTCCAATATTCACCCATTAACCCATATGTCCAACACCAGTCCACAAAGTACTCCTCCATCTCCCAAAGCAGACGCAATGATGCCGACTGCAGGAGGAGAGCTGAGTCAGTGAATGAATAAGCATCTCAGCACTAGCAGGGGTCTCCACATAGCTGCTCCAGCACCCAGGGCTGCATCAGGATAGGTCCATGTGGCTTCTCCTTAGGGATGTCTTGTAGGAAGTCAATCTTGCAAGCTGAAGCAGGGAACTGCTAAGGCAGCTGCACCCTGGTGTGACCATCACAAAACAAGAGACCTGAGAACTAGAAAGGCGGAGGCTCACCACCCATTTATCCCTCCGCCTTTCAATTAGCCCCACATGTGATTATTGGCCAGGTTGGCACAATTAACTAACTCAAACTGCAAAGGTGGAAGAGTTCATTTGTCTATGCTATGAAATTTGGAGGACAGCACTTGGCCACTGACTGGAAAGACATCCATATTTGTGCCCCTTTTAAAGAAAGACCCTCCAACAGAAAGAGAAAATTATTGAAGAATATCATTAATGTCGTGGACAGAAAGAATTTTACTAAAGATAATAAAAACAGTGGAAGCAGTATACTGACTAGTAACTGTCAGAAGGTGAAGCTAGATTCAGAAAAAGACGTGGAACAAAAGTTATTCTTGGTATCATATGGACTTTGACTGAAAAATATACTGGAGCAATATTTCCATTTCATTGAAGATGCACAGTCAACTGTGTGAATGAAAACAACTGATCAATAGCTTGGTAAAGACTATAAATTGCAAAATAGCTAACTGTCCTCATGCAAAACTTTTATATCAACCAAGAGGCAGTCTTCTGAACTGTGTAAATTAGGAAATTGTATGTCATAGTGTGTCATGTCACCACACTTATTTGACCTGAATGCAAAACAAATCCTCTGAGAAGCTGGACTACATGAATTAGAACCCCACCTCAGAACTGGAGGAATGTTCATTGATAACATATAACATGCGAATGGCACAATCTTGCTTGCTAAAAGCAAAAAGGACCTAAAGCATCTGCTGGTGAAGGTCAAAGACCCAAACCGTCATTATGGAGAATGCCACAAAACAAAGAACAGAAGGATCTTCCCAATGGAGACAAAAAGCAACATCCTGATAAGCGAAGAGAATATTGAAATTGTCATAGGATTTCATTTTATTTGAATCTACAATCGAACACTATTATTAATATCGCATGCAAGTAAATTGTTTCTGAAGATAATTCAGAAACAATTGCAGCAGGACATTGACAGGGAGCTGGATTCAGTAGAGGACATGGAATGACATCATTGCTAATAGAGCTGGATCTAGGTTAGAAGCAGAGAATACCAAAAAAGATGCTTACTTATGGCTTATTGATTATGCAAAGGCATTCGACTGTGTGGCTCAGAACACACTATGAATAACATTAAGAAGGTTGGGAATTCCACAACATTTCAGTGTACTCATGTGGAACATATACATAGACCAAGAGACAGTCATTCTAGGAGAACAAGGGACTACTGTATGGTTTGGAATCAGGAGGGAGGTGTGTCAGGGTTATATTCTTTCACCATATTTATTCATTCTGTATGTTTAGCAAATAATTTGAGAAGCTGAACTATATAAAGAACACAGCACAGGAAATGGTGGAAGGCTCATTAGCAACCTTTGATAATGCAACCTTGTTTGCTGAAAGTAAGAAGAATTTCAGGCACTTGGTGGTAAAGATAAAAGAATAAAGCCTTGAATATGGGTTATAACTCAACTGCACCAATAGACAACATCATGTTAAATGAAGGAAAGATTGAGTAGTCAAAGATTTCATTTAACTTTGATCCAAATCAGCACTCATGGGAGCTACAGAAATCAAACACCTCTTGCATCGGGCGAATCTGTTGCACCAGATCTCTTTAAAGTGTTAAAGACCAAAATGTCGCATTGGGGACTAAATTGGGCCTAGCCCAAGTCATGGTATTCTCAATGCCCTCATGTGCATGTAAAAGCTGAATAATGAATAAGAAAGATCCAATAAGAGTAGATGCATTTGAGTTATGGTATTGGCCTCGGTGAAGAATAGTGAAAGTACCATGGACTGCTAAAATAACAAACATCTGTCTTGGAGAAAGTGCAACCAGAATGCCCCATAGAAGCTAGGATGGAGAGACTTTTTCTCAGGTATCGGGACATATTGTCAGGAAAGATAAATCCCTGGAAAGGAACATCACACTTGGTAAAGTAACGGGTCAGCGAAAAAGAGGAAGACCCTTAAGGAGATGGTTTGGCATGCTTGCTGCAACAATGAGCTCAAACATAACAACTGTGAGGAAGACTCACCAGCAGGCTGCGTTTAATTTTTGTTTTATGTCGTGGTAGACAGGGTAACTCTGAGTCAGAACCAACTTGATGGCCCCTAACAACACAACAATCATTGCTCGTGGAAGCAACAATCAAGAAATCAAAGGAAATATAGTGTGTTAAAAGTCGAGAGGTTGCTTTGAGGAAGTAAGGTGCACTGATTCAAGGCGCATTTTCAATCCCTTCAAGTGCATGTGGAAGCTGGACAATGAATCTGGAAGGCCAAATAAAAATGGATGAGTGTGAATTATTGTGCCAGAGAAGCATATTACAAGTACCAGGGATGGTAGTCCAGAACAAATAAATCTGTCTCAGAAGAACTGCCAGAATACTACGTAGAAGTGAGGATACTGAGACTCTCTCGTGTACATCAGGCATGTCGGCAGGAGGAACCAATTTCTGGGAGTCACCAAGGACATCATGCTTGGAAAAGTAGAAGGCCTGTTAAAAATGAATAAATAAAAGCCCCTCAAGGAGTTGTATTACCACAGTTACTGCAGTAATGTGCTGAAACACAGCAAGGATGGTGGGAATGGCACAGAACTGGGCAATGTTTAAGTACTTGTGCATGGGGTCACTATGAATTGGAACCCACTAGACGACACCTAGCTAAACAACAACAGCAGAGAAATACATCACTTCCAGTTAGCAGGACCCAAGAAATCATCAAAGAGGTGGTCTCTTGAGCTGAGGCTTGATGGATAGAAAGGACTTACATATAGTAAGAGGGTACTAATAAGTAGGAAAGGACTTCTGGGAACAAGGAAATGACCCAAAGCACAAGATTTAAAGGTCTAACTGGGAAATTGCAAGTGGACCAGTTTAGCTAGAGCATTTTCGTTGGTGGTGTTAGCTGTCACGGAGTTGGTCCCACCTGGTAGCATGCCTATCCACAACTTAAACAGTGCCCGGTCCTCCACCCTCCTCACAATTATTGTTAGGTTGGAGCATATTGTTGCAACTACTGTGTCAATCCATCTCATTGAGGCTCTTCTTCTCTTTTGTTGACCCTTCACTTTACCCAACCTATTGTCCTTATCCAGTAACTGGCCCCTCCTAACAACATGCCCAAGGGTACAGGACACAAAGTCTTACCATCTTTGTTTCTAAGGAATCTTCCGGTTGTACTTAGTCCAAGACGGACATGTTTGGTCATCTGACAGTCCATGGCATTTTTAATATTCTTTGCCAACACCCCATCTCAAAGGCATCAATCTCTCGGCAGTTTTCCTTGTTCGTTCTCCACTTTTCACGGGCCTAGGCGGCAATTTCAAAAGCGATGACTTCAGGCAGGTGCACTTTCGTGCTCAGTCCCCTCTCGGTTCTTTAACATTTTCAAAGGCCATGTGCAGCAGGTTTGCCCGATGCACTATGCTGTCTGACTTCTCAGGTGCTGCTTGCGCGAGTGTTGATTGGGGATCCAAGACAAAGGAAACCTGTGACAGCTTCGATTCTAAAGCATAGACCATGCAAAGGAAGAAAGACACGTGGCTGGAAAAGTGCGACGGATGTCAAACTGTGAACTCATTCTAAAAGGGAGAGGTAGAAAGCTTTGTCTGAACTTTCCACGTGAAGGACAGTCCTTAACATCTTTTCTGAGAAACAGCCATTGGATGAATGATTATTAGGCCACAGGGAATTTTGGTGGGAGACAGTTCCCAGCTCCTGATGATACTGCAGAGCTGTTGAGCACTAAGATTGAGAACAGCAGGGGGTCGACCCAATCGGCAGTAATGATGTGGGAAGACAGGACTAGTGAAGGTACGAAGGTGAAAGGAACATTTACGAGGACACTTCTAATAAAATAAAAGTCCACCATATGAAATGGACACTTAAAAGTGAATAATTTGGAGCCTACCACTTCGGCGGCTTCAGTGGTAGATGCATTTGCTGATTGTCTGCTTTTGATAGTTGTAAGTTAAGGATCTTTTATCTTGTTAGGAGATTTCTTTTTCAATTGTATTTTCGTTTCTGTGGTTTCAGATTATAGAATGACCAGCATAAACAAACAGACATCAGTTGTCACATAGCTCTGGCAGAGCAGGTCTGATCATCTCTTCTGGTTTGGAAATAGAGCAATTACTATGTAGTGATAGACCCACAGCTGTTGAATATAAAGACGACAAGCCATTACAAACTGTCAAATCAATACTTATGCTTTACTATGCCGCTCCTTTGTGTTAAACAAGTGCTCCTGCCCTCATTCATTTTGAGATCAAAGATTCTTTTCATTACAATATCTTCTTGAGTTGGGAGTATCTTCTAGTAATAGAGAATGCAATTGGTACATAGTATTTCAATCACACAGGCAGATGCCAAAGACTTTGGGGACAAAGAATAATAACCTTTTAGTCATTCTGAACTATTATTGCAGATATCTGAGGGGGCTTCATGAACTTTCTGGAGTTAACCAACTTCTTCAGATCATGCAATGAACAAGAAGCAATTCGATTTCACATCACTCTCAGACTGGTCTCTCTTCGATGGGAATCCATTCAGGCACTCATTCTTTCTCTTTTAATTCTCCTCTTTCTCTTTTAATTCTCCTTTACAAACACAGTGAGCACGCCATGGAATCACCCAGCATGGGGCTCCGTAATGCAGATATAAAGATAAATTGTATTGATCTTTCAGTTTGTGCAAATATTAACTTAAGGAATTCATCCTCCTGTGGTTTCTGACACCTTGAAGACAGGACCCATATCAACCCACACCTGGCAACATCCGTACCCGACTGCTCTGCAGTGGTTATGCATATGAATTGTAGAGCCCCCATACAAAGACACAGGTACCAGGGAGGCCACATACTAGTTGTGTGAAACTGACCAGCTATTTAAACGCTCTGAGCCTCAGTTTCCTCCTCTCTGACGTGAAATGATAGTACTGCTACTCCTTTCGCAGAATTATGTGGTTGTTATTGTTGTGTTGGGTGCCATCGAGTCAGTTCCCATAGTGACCCTACGCAGAACAGAACAAAATGCTGCACGGACCTGGGTCACCCTCACAATCGGCCCTTCTTGAGGGTCTTCCTCTTTTTCGCTGCCCCTCTACTTGACCAAGCACGATGTCTTTCTCCAGAGACTGGGCCCTCCTGACAACATGAGGCAGTTAACTGAGGGTTTAGGACAACACTTGTTGGACACTACAAAACACTAAATAAAATCAAACACCAGCAGTATTAAGGTTGACCTGGGATTGGTCTGCAAAAGATCGCCGCAGGGTACAAGCAGCTTACACGCCGCTACTACCCTGAAGGTTGGCAGTTGAAACCTACCCCGAGCCAGTGCCGAAGCAAAGCACCCCCGTCTGCTTCTGGCAAGACTGTAGCCAACAAAACCTTGTGGAGACATTCTCTTCTGTAGCATCTGGGGTTTGCCATGACTCAGCATAGACTCAACAGAGACAGGGTATGATCTACAGCAAATGACCACCCGTGTTTGTGACAGTAACTGTCCCTGTAGCAGGTAGACATTTTTTTAAAGATTTGCTACTACTTCACAGAGAAATCAAGAAAGCAATGCCCACAGAGTGTGCAAGGCACAGGCAAATTCCGTTTTAGCCTATGTGCCCGCTTTCTGTTCTAGTTCTATGTCTTATACCCAGGCTAAGACCTGAGTTCTCTTCCAGTGTCGATCCCACCAGGTCTGTGGCTCTGAGCAGCAGGGACACTGAGCCTTGGCTGCTCCGTCTGCAGGGGGGGATGACACAGGGTGGCCTCGCCAGCCACAGGATCGTGCTCCAATCGAAGAGTCAGTAACAGAAACCATAGAAGGCAAGTCAAACAGGAATAGGTCCCTCGTGCTCATGCACAGAGCAGTTAACAATGAACTCTGGGAGAGAAGGAACAAAAATAGACGTTAGTGGGTACGCTGTTCAAACCAAATATTGGGCTGTGCTCCCTGTGTTTCTTCTCTGAGACTCTACAGATCTGGGCTTTGGTGAAGTTTTGGCTGTTTTTAACATTTATATTAAACATGAACAAAAGCTGGGCTCCGGTTGCCAGGCAAGCTACACCCCAGGAGGTCAGCATGCATAATTAATGCCAAGAAAGCTGCTGGAGACTGGTTATCTGGAAGCCTGCAGCTTCCTGCACAAGCACTTCCCCAAGCCAGAGCAGGTGGCACCTAATAACGTTTTCAAGGTGATGCTGACTTTCTTTGCTCCTTACCCCCCAGGTTCCTTCCAGGCATTTCTAGCCTAGTTACCCCCACATTCCAGAGCAGGCACAACCTCCTTCAAAGACCACACCTTCTCCTCCTCCTCCTCCTGGAATTATCTGCAGAAACAAATTTAGCATTGTACATTACATCACCACCTCACTGCAGATTACAGCCCTTCATTTTCCACCTGGACCAAGGTGACCCAGGCAGCCTGGGGCACCATTCTGTTTGAATGCACCTTCTCTTGCTGAGCAGATGCTCTGGAGACCGGAGCTCTAGGAATGTCCTTTGATTTTATTTTTTGCCTTTAAAAATGCAGATAGGGATATCAGACCTCGAAGTTCTCCACGTGGCACAATTTATGCTAGCTCATTACCTCCTGCTAGACTCTAAGGCTTTGTAACGGAAATTGGCTCTGATTTCGGAGATGGGCATTACATCATGGTCTTCTTTTAGCGCATGATGTCATCCCTGCTGAGACGCATTATCTAGGGTTGGCTCAGCAGTAGCGATTTTTGTGGGCTGCCGCGGACTGCAGTGTTCCCAAAGAACTGCTGGGAACCACAGATTGAAATCTGAAACATTTATCTTCTAAAAAATCTGCAAAGGGGGAAAGATGTTCATATCAGACCCCATTTATTATCCTTAACCCTCTCCTGACTTGGAGCTTTTTAGATGGCATCGCTGCAAATGCCAGTGAGCAATGTGCTGCCTCCATGCAGGGGTGAGCATGGCAGGGATCACCACCTTCAGGGACACCGGAAATATTGTTCCCCGTCAGGGCCAAGACCCCCTGACACTTGCCACGGTCATATCTCCCAAGGACGTTACAAAAGCCTTAAAAGGAGTCACCTGCACTATCACAATGATAACAGGGAGCACCCTGATTCCTGGGTAGTTCAGGAAAGGGTTTCCTCACCTGATCTATTTGTCAGCACCTACCAGTGAAAAATAGCCGCATGCACAGTAAATGCTTAGCCTCCTGACAGTGTGGAGGCCACAAAGGCAAACTTGGAGAAGATTTGGATTAGGAAGTGAGCTGATATTATCTCTTCTTACTTCAACCATGAAATTAGAAGCCCATTTTGTGTCTCTATCTATCTTCTAGGCAGGATTAGAAACCATTGCACAGAGGGAATAGACAGGTGCTTTCAGGATAAAGCAAAGATATTCCCAAACCCCAGAGAATCTCAATACCGCTCTCATCACAAAAGCATAATTATGGGTGGGTGGGGGTGGGTGGGTGTCTCTAAACACTGCAAGGAAATGGAATACATTCAACCATGACTAAATTACCATGCCCCCCTTATAAACCAACTAATGAGATTCATTGGGTGGGGAATAAGTGCTGGGGGTGGGAAGGGCTAGAAGAAAGGGGTTATGATATTCCCCCTTCCCCCACTACCCAAACACCCTGCTTCCCCCCACACTGATCTTTCTATGGTGAATACAATTATATTCTTAGTTTCGGAAATGGTAGCCATGCCTAAGCAAATCATCTCATAATTAAAAGGAAGGTCAGCAAAGCTGTCACTCCCCTGAGAGTGGGACTTCTTCCTGGGGGTCGCGTGGGACGGCAGACCTCGTTCCTTTACTCGGTGCAGGTCCAAACAGAGTGCGCGATCAATCAGAACGTTTTAACGGGCTATATGCCATTCGAGCCCACACTCCTGGTGTCAAAGCTGCCTGGTGACATTTGGCAACCCACCATAGCCCCATCCTCAGCATCTCTCCTTCCATATTTCACTGCAGTTCCCATTTGAAAGGACACAGCGTGAAGATGGATGGCATGGCTCCTGCAAAGGGCTTTGAGGCTGTCAGGTGGACAGTGCTCTGTGAAAGAGTGTTATTTAACAGCTAAGGGCATTTGCGAGAATCCTCTTATTCTTCTCTTTCCTTTCCTTTGTCACCTCATTTCCACCCTCACCCCCAGCTCTAGGAATTTTATGATCTGACTGCCCAAATGCTTTAAATCTTAATAACTACGTGTGCCACTCGGGATATTGAAAGGAAACGATATATACTCTTTACTTGACAGGTTCCAAGCTTTTACTGAAGCCAAGTAACGGCTTGGCTTTGAAAATTACACTGGGAAAACAAGTAGCCTGCAACACCTGAAGCTGATTTTCGTGTAAGTTGTAAAATCATAAATGGGTAGAACTTCTATCCAGTAATGAAAATACCTGGCCTAAGCTCCTCCTTTTCCTTCACAAGAGGCAAGTAGATGGACTGAGAGATGTACAATGCCTCCATCTATTGGTTTGCTAGCATCCAAAGACATATTTGAGGCTGGGGGATTTGGCAGGGGGGGGTGGGTAGTGAATAAGCATGGCTTCTCCCTGTTCTCCAGGGCTCACTCTGTTCCAGCAGACCATACCCCGGAGCCCTCCATCTATTCTCAAGCCAGGTCAACCATGGAACAGGGAGGGACTTTGGCCAAAAGAGCCTGTGGGCGGCGTTTTTCCTGCTACCTTCATACAGGAAAGAGGAAACTGAGCCCAGGACCTGCAAGACATTTCTGAGTATAAGTACATATTGCAGGGATCAGATTATACAATGAGAAATCAACTAGCTCCTAAGGACTGTCCCAAAGTGAAGGTAGACAGCAAGGATGGCCAAACCAGTCTAGTGTAGGCCTGAACCCAGCTCACTGTCTCCTGTCAAGGCTGAGTTAGGAAGGAAAGATGAGCTGGATTCAGACTACTTCAGCAGCTGATTTGTTGCCAGTTAGTATAGGAGGGGGCTTAAAAAAGTTTATGGGAAAGTGCAATTGAAAGGTTTTCTCCAGCAAGTTTTTTAAGTCCTCTGGTACTCAGGAGTTGCCATATGAATGACAAAATTATATGGACCTTTCAGACTCTGCTGAACAGAGGACATGCTGAGAATTGGCATAGCCACCCCTTTCCCTTGCTTGCCCGCTCAGAATCACTACCAGGATCCCCTACTGTAGCACAGAAAAATAAGGTTTTGTTGTATCGATCTCTTACTTCTTGATCTCTTGAATCCTCAACAATGTACTTTCAGGCCTTGTTCTCTTCTCAAGAACAACACAAAGTATCTTTTCAGCAACTGTGAGAATGCTATGAAGAAGAACTCACTACCATCGAGTCGATTCAGATCCATTGCTACCCTATAGGGCAGCGTCGAGCTGTTCCTGCCGGTTTCGAAGATTGTAACTCTTTACAAGAGTAGAAAGCCTCCTCTTTCTTCCTCAAAGTGGCTGGTCGTTTCAAACTGCTGACCTTGTGATGAATAGTCTAAAGTGGAAACGACTTTGCCACCAGGCTCCTTAAACTGTGAAAGGACAAACTACAAAAACTCCAAGAATACAGTTCAGCTCCATACGATGGTTATAGAGAGGAAAGCTTTACCGAGTGTCAGGGGAGAAATCATATGGGTTCCCTTACATGCGCGTTCATGCTGCGTGCCGTCCGGATCCTCCTTCTGTCGTTAGCTGTGGGATCAATGGTGATCCCACGCACAACAAAAGGAACCACTTCCTGCCCCAAGACCGATTGTCGATTGGATCATTGTGACCCAGAGGTTCTTCCATCAGCTAATTTTCAGAAGCAGATCTCCAGGCCTTCTTCCTAGCCTCAGTCTGGAAGCTCCACTGGCACCTGGTTAGCAGCGTATCAATCTGCAAGCCTCCACTGGCGATTGCTTGTGTGGTGCATCAGCCAGGAATGAAGTGGGAGGGCAAGAACTCCACGACTGCACTATCATTGCCCTCCACTCCCCTCAGAGGCCATTTCCCTTGCACGATCTGAGAAGTTCCTATTCACAGGGTAACAAAAGCACTCACTCAAAAGCTCGCTCCCAATCGACTTGATGCCGACCGTAGTAGTCTTCATCTGGGGTCACAGAACCGCCCTTGTTCCAAGGCTGCGAATCTTCATGGAGGAAGAAAGCCCCATCTTTCCCCTGAGGAACATCTGGGTGGGTTTGAACATCTGGCGGGTTCGGAGCTCAAAATGCAATCCACTAAGCCACCAGAGCACCTTCAAACACAAAAGCACTAGATCCTCGTTAAACCTAATGAGCGCATTAGGTTATACTTCTAGTTGTATATTTGTACTAAACAGTACAAGCAGGTAGGCCTCACTCATTTGTTCAGTAAATATCTATTGAGCAGTGACTATATGCTAATTGTTGCAAACATTATTATGTAGATGAATCATAGATTCAACTTTCTAGGGACAAGAGGGACTTACGCATAGATGTATTCATGAATATGTGTCGGAACCACATGCTTTTTAACCCTAACTCCTTCTCTTCTTCCTTGGTACAGTTAGATACTCTCACTAGTTTCCTCTACAACTTGACAGGACCATTTGGTTGAGTCCAAGCTGATAAAAAGTGATTGAGAAATGAAATGCAATACTTCTAGGTCTGGTCTACAAGGTCCTACATGCTCCTTTCCCCATTGGCTGCCCGGGATGGACGTGATTGTCAGCACTCAGAAGCTGAGTGTTGAATAATATTGGCAGAAAGAACTTCAGACAGCCGGAGTCCCCGAGTATGCACTTGGAGGAGAGCAGTCCTGCTGGCCAATTCATGCTCACAACTGGTATCAGAGGACAACATCACGGGCTGCTGTGCTGATCCGTGACATGATCGGGTCTGTTTGTCACAAGCATCAAGTTTCCCTAACTTCTGTAAACTATACGACAAAGTCCCTCAAGCTGTTGATGATTATTTGTTTCCACTTATAGTTTATACCTGGATAGAATAAGTTGCAGAACTGCTGCTTGTATGGATCAATAATTAGTATAGAATGTATAGTGTGATCTCATTTTTTAAAATTGGACACTCATACAATGAAAAATCCCTGTAAGAACATACAGCAAGATATAGATATTTGTTTCTGGAGAGTGATAATATAAGTATAGTTCTCTATATTTTCTGATAGTTGAGCCATGAGTATGTTTCAATTTTATAATTTTTTAAATCGCTATGTTTAACATAAAAAAAGGAAAGTTTGGCTCAAGATTCACATAAAAAGATGTAGGACACCCAGGGAGATAAAGAGTTCCTGAGGGTAATTAGGGAAGGTGATTCAAACAAAGTATTTGTATTCATTAATGACCCTTCCAACATTGAAAATCTATAAATTAGCTACAGCCTGAGAAATAGTTCAGTTCAATTATCCAACTTGCCTGATTCCTAGACTTCAGATATTGAGGCCTAATCAATGGAGATCAATTCACCACAAAAAAAAAAAAGAGACATTTTACCTTTAAAAAGAGAATACCAAGAAATAGGTATCCGTTGTTACTTGGATTGGTCATAAAGAAAGGGATAGTGGGGGAGTATTAGAGGACTGGGGGCCACAGAACAATAGCAAAGCTACCATATAGCCTTTTATCTCTTGAATAGGTTGCTATATGTATTTCTATCTAGTCAAAACTTGTGCCAGGATAGTTTGTAAATACAACAAACCTCTAAGCACTGGAACTCAATGGGACTGCTTTTTTTTTTTCCCTGGGTCTTGAAAAATTTACACCCTTGACAAGGTGCAGCATTAGCACTTTACTTTTTTTTTTAAATCATTTTATTAGGGGCTCATACAACTCTTATCACAATCCATACACACATCAATTGTGTAAAGCGCATTTGTACATTCATT
>NW_022111373.1:82435764-82445993 GCF_000313985.2 Echinops telfairi | reverse complement strand
TTGTTCATCCAGCCTGTCCTATCCAGACAGACCTGCAGAGACAACAACATGCACAAAACAAGACAGAGCAAAACCAAGCAACAATGTACAATAAAACAGCAACAACATCAAGCCACTGACAAAAATCAAATTAAAATATACCAAGAAAGAAAAGCTTGTAGTTAGTTCAAGGATTGCTTGAACAGTTAATGTACGGTCATTTCTGAGGTCCTCTATCCAGGTGTCAACGTAGCCTGAAGAAAACTTGTGTTGGAATTCAGAATCAGGAAGGAGCCCTGATGGCCTAGTGGCCATGTGCTAGACGGAAGCCACCGGCTGTTCTGCAATAGAAAGACTAGGCTTTCTCTGTCCATAGTCACCCTCTCAAAACCCACAGGGCCACCCTACCCTGTCCTATAGGGCTGCTATGAGTCAGAATCAACTCAGCGACATTGCGTGGGAGGAATCAAACTTTGCAAAAGGAACGTCCCAAAGTTCTACCAACCCCGTTCTTCTGACATTAAGACTTGGAAGAAGAAGGAGTTGACCTGAGAGAGAAAGGGTAGACCATCATTGAGTTTTCCTTAAAAACCAGCTCTTAGATGACGATTCTAAGTGGGAAATGTATTGTGGGAAGGCCTTTGGGGGATCAACATCCGGAAGAGAGGGAAAACAGCAGAATTTAACAGAAAAGGGAGATGAATGATGTGTATTTGGAGAATGTCACCTCTTCTCCTGACCAGTGTCTATCCAGGTGTCAGAGATCACACAGAAATGTGTTCCCATAATTCCTCTTTGAATGACTCAGCAACTTGCCATTGCCCAGGGGATCAAGCGAGACCTTCTACATCAGGCCCTGTGGGTTCTTCTCAGGGGTAGAAGTCAAATTGTATGTGGCAGTGCAATCCATGGAACCTAAGCTCCAGCCAGGAGCTTTGATGGCATAGTGATTACTAGCTGGGCTGGAAAGCACAAGGTCAGCAGGTCAATACCACCTGCTTGTCCTCAGGAGAAAGATGAGTCTTTCTACTCCTGTAAAAAGTTACAGTCTCAGAAACGCACAGGGCAGTTCTACTCTGTTCTGTGGTGTTACTGTGAGTCCACATCGTCTCGATAGCTTTGCGTTTATGCTCCAGACACATGGAACTCTCTGCAAATTACCCTTTTCTTTCATGGCTTTGAGCCTCTCATACCCTTGTCTTCTTAGGAAATCCCGAGTGATGAGCTTCCCCAGGTCTGCTGGGTATCTCTGGCACATTCTCCTACCACTCTAAGTGTATGTCTACTACCAGACCAGACCAGACCAGACCAGACCAGACCAGACCAGTGTTAGTTCTAGCAAGGGACAGCAGACCAATTGTGACAAATGAGTGAAGGGGACAGAACTCGGGGCTGTAAAAAGTAGGAAGGTGATTGTGACCAGCCATGTGCCAGAAAGAGCTGCCCTTCATGTCATCATTGGTTCTTGTTATCTTTGTCCAGCTTAAGAAAATGGAGCATGTGAGGGGACCCTTAACTTGACAGTATAATTAATTTTAGATTATACAATAATTTAATCAATCAGAAACGAAGCATAACTCTAAGGAAAAGCACTAGGCTGCATAGATTGCTGGCTAAAACTCTTCAATAGCTGAATTGGCCTGAGGAAGCACCCGCCTGGCTTCAGACAGATAGATAGATGAAGGAAGGATGGATGGAATGGATAGACAGACAGACACACATATCATGCAGAATCTTGCTCTGGGCAAAAGGAACCACTGTAGATGAATTACCAAACTCAAAAGGAGCAAACTCATTGCCATGAGGTCGATGTGGACTCATAGCAACCCCACAGGACATGGTAGAACAGTCCCTGTGAGTTTCTGAGATTGTAACTCATCACAGGCATAGAACGCTCCATCTTTTTTCCCACAGAAGTGGTTTCAAACTGCTGACCTTGTGGACTGCAGTCAAATTCATACCCACTAAAACACCAGGGCCTCGCATGTGAATCACACATTCATAATATTTGCCATGTGGTGTTGATCCCCCATGAGGAAATTGACATTGCACAGAGTGAATGAAAAGTGTTTGGGCCACCAGAGAAAATGATCCCAAGAAATAAAAGGAAAGAAGAAACTGTCATTCTGGAGCTTCCTTAGAAGGGGAAGAAAGCTCCTTTGTCCCTTCTTCGCCCATGTCACACTTCTCCTGAATTGTATTTCGAGCCTCTCCTCAAGAGGAATGGAGCGAGGCAAAACTACAACAAAAAGTCACCGGACCTCTGTCATCACACACAAGTAACCTTTATCTCCCTATAAAATCCCCAAGGCCAACAAACCACTGAGTAATGCAGTCAACTTATCTGAGGTCATTTCACTCATTCTAATCTATGTGAATCTTATGTCTCTCTTTGGGTTTTTGTTTGTTCTGTTTTGGTTTTTTGAGTTGTTGTTTTTGCTTTTTTGGATTTTTTGAAGTTCTACTGAATCATTATAGGATCAAGGATCTGTCTATCTGGGGAGGGAAAAAATTATATTTCCTCAGGAAATTCCAAGCACCACAAATCTTACTTTGTACCAGCCCAGGAGAAGGCAGAAATCGTATTCAAGCACACAAAGTATACCTTCTCCCATTTCTTCCTGCTGACGCTAATGATCCATGCTGATCAAGGTCCAGGTAACTGTTTCCAGAATTTAAAAAAAAGAAAAATTGCTCAGCCAAGCAACTGTTCCACCCACGTAAAAGTCTGACTATGATTCCATGTGAATGTAGGATTTGATTTCTAGATATAGGTCTGGACGCAGCCTCCACTGTTATTCCTGCATGTCTGGCTTCTCTCCTGCCAAAATCATCTCCAGGCTCTATACCTGGGAGGGGAGCTTGTGGTCATAAATCATGTGAGACCGCTGCCTTTTCTCCAACCCTCACAGTTAGAGTGGAGGTAGGCAGTGGGTGTTGAGAACAAGAGTCCTCCACCTAGGAGCTGCGCAAAGTCAACTCCCCTGAATCCAGACCTCTGCCTAGTTTCCCCCAGGATCCCTCTCAAAGAACGCCATAGCAGATGCTCTCTGAGGGGGAATCTCTCTCTCTCTCTCTCTCTCTCTCTCTCACACACACACACACACACACACACACACAGCCCCAGGGTTCCTGCTGTAAACTAAATCCTATTGGATTGGATGCCTCTCCTCTTTGTTTAGCCAAGCCCATTCCTAACTGTCAAAATTCTTCTCACGGGATGATATTCTACTCATCAATCCAGTTTTCAGTCTCTCTCACTGTGATAGTAAGTTATTTTGTGCTACCATGGCACCCGTAAGAAGATATGGGTGGAGTCTAGCCTGTCAATTAGGTCACAGCCTGATGGTACATCCTGGTGGGTGTGGTCTTCTCATAAGGCGAATCCTGGGACCTCTCTCTCTCTCTGTCACTTTCCTGTTGATGTGCCACATGGCTGAGACAGGCCAGAGCCCTGTGATGCTGCAAGTGCCATTGGATAAATAAGACTTTTCACCTACTGGCTGGGGATGTTCCTGCATTCTGCATCGTTGCATGTGGCTGTGTGAGTCTGAAGAGGGACTTAAGGACTAGTATCAGACTTACGGGCTACCATTGGACTTGCGGACTTGATTTAGACTGGGCTGGGATGTTTGCTTGTTGTATAATAACTTCTTAATATAAATCTCTCTCTTATGCACATTTATGAGTGTACTAGGATTTGTTTCTCCAGTCAACCCGGCTTAACACACTCACTAACCACGAGATCCATAAGGCAGTACTGGGTCTTCCCACTGGCAGATCTTCACACCCAGATACCAAATACTATAATTCCTGTACTAAGAGTCAGCATCTTTCAGGTAACCCCCACCCTCTCCCCAAACTGAATGTTGTAAGGAGCAAAAGTGAGCCCCTCAACAGTGAGCCCTGGAAGACATCTGTGGTAGTCACCTAATCTGGTGTCAATTTAAGGATTAAACGTGTAGGGGTGGAGTCTAGGCTGTCAATCTGTAGACAGCCAATGAGATTTCTGGGTGGACATGGCCTTCTCCTGAGAATTCTGGGAAACCTGGTACTTCTTCCTTAGAAGCAGGAGACACTATCTCTCTCCGTTCACTCCCTTGGAGACACTCTACTGACAAGGCTGTTAGTGATGCCTGCAAGGCATCCCTGAGGGGATGACACATGGACCTACCCTGATGCAGCCCTGGGAACTGGAATGGCCATGTGGAACCCCGCCAGTGCTGAGATACATCTACCACCAAATACTTTCTTCCCACTGGCCTGTGATCTACATTCGGAATCATTGCATGTATTTTGTGAGTCTGAAGAGGACTTTATAGATTGCTACCAGACATATGGGCTAATATGGGACTTATGGACTTGATCTGGACTGAGTTGGGATGATTTCTCAATGTTCAATTGATCTTGTATATAAACCTCTCCCTTATATACATATGCATGTCCATGGATTTGTTTCTCTAGTCTACCCAGACTAACATAGCATTTCATTGGGACACCTTGGGGAGCACAGCCATGTTCACTAACAAAACCCAAGGCAGGTTTTGTTTTAGCTTCATGCTTTTCTTTTATATGAAGAAGGTGGAGCAGAAATGAAACCCTCCCATGGCAGTGCTGGATATTCATCATCCGTGGGTCTTCAGCCGGATCAAGGAAGCTGCGGAAGAGCCTCAAATTTTAGTCCCTGGCCCTGTGTCCAAAAGGAGGCTGTAGATGGTGTGAAACACCATGCATGGGTGTGTCTGTGTAGGGGACAGACATTTCCTGCAACTGGATGGTTCTCTCCTCAGAATAGGAGGCAGCAGGTTTAATATGCCAGGTCACTGGCTGTCTTGGGTTCCTAAAACTGCCATCACACAGTTACCACCAGTGGGTGGATTTTGCAAACAATAATTCATTGACTCAGGTATAGAGGCGAGAAGTCCAAATCTGGGCGTTGACTTTCAGTGGTCAGTTCATCTTTGTTCCTCACCCTGGATGTTCCTGGTTGTGTCTTGGCTTGTAGCAAGGCCATCGGATGGTAGCTGTCTTCCCCTTATGTGTCCCTATCCTATTCTTGGTGTAAGACCCCACTCAGAAGAAATGAGGTGGAGAACCTACCCTACTCTGGAATGACCTCATTGAGATAGCAAAATAAAATCCCTATTTCCAAGCAAAGTCACATTGCCAACCAAGGTGCATGGCTCTGGACGTCAACGCACATATTTTCTCAGGTGACACAATTTCAACCCACAGCACTTAGCCCTGCCTTATTCGCCAGTCAAACAGAGCCTTGTCATCCCACAGTGTCTGTCCAATGTTGCAGGCCTTGGGAGTCCACACAAGTCTAGAGTCTGAGCAGAAAGGGAGAGGAACCAAAACCAGGTCACTTGATTGGCAGACGGATGCAACTAAGCGAAGGAAAGGTCGGGCTGGTGGTCAGATGATGTTTATTCATGGTTGGAGCACTGCAGCCTGGAGAAACCCACTTTCTGAGAAGCGAGAGGGGGAGCTTCCCATTCATTGCTTCGCCTGTCCTCTCCTTTAGCCCCCTCACAAGAATGCACAGGTCTACTGGCCCAAGGAATAGGGCCTTTCTATGCTTTGGACTTGCATTGTGGCTCCTCTTTGTAAAGGAAACACTTACGAATGCATTTAAAATAAAAGAAACTGTTCATTGTGAGAAATGACTCGATGGCAGAGGGTTTGGTTTGATTTTTTGGCCCTTTATGGAGACTGAGGTCTAGCAATTCCTGTCAACACCAGCCACTGTAAGGCATGTTACTGACTACTTTCCATTAGGCCCCAAAGTCAGAGATTCAGGTCCCTTTGTGTTGAAGTCCCTCTGCTTTTTTCAATCAACAATGAGCCATAGAAGTATGATTCCATCATAATATTATAGAAAATGCCACTCCAGTTATAAGAGAGATGATGGAAACTAGGAGCTCAACAGCTGAGGTAAAGGAGACAGGGACTTAAAGTTTGCCCGCTATAAGGTACTTCTTTTTAAATTAATTTCACTGAATCATCCCAACAACCCATGAAGTCAACATTACCATGTTCAATGTATGAGGAAGTCAAAGTCCAGAGAAGTTGACTGATGTGCTTCAGACAAACAAGTGGGGCCTGTGCCCTTTCTGTGGGTGTAGCCCTGGCAGCAGGGTGGAAGCACCCCGAAGGGAAAAAAGAAAGAGAAGCACTTCCACCTGGTCAATTATAACTCACAATAAGCTTATAAAGTAGAACTCACCTACAGACCCCATCGAGTGCAACTGCCACCTTTTTATTTCTCTCAGAGTGGTTGTGGAGTAAAAAAAATACCCGTTTTGGGTGGCAGATGCGTGCTTAACTACTGTGACCCTAAGACGCTTTCCAAGCATCTGGAGAGTCCTTTCAAAGAAATACCTGTGAAGACATGGAGGAAATTTGAAGGCCTATTGCTAAGTGAAAAAAGCCTGCCTGAAAAAGCTGCCTACTGTGTGACTCTAACGACATAGCACTCTGAACAAGCGAAATATGATCAGTGGCTGCCAGAAACCTGGAGGAGAGGAAGGAGTAGGCCTAGTACAGGGCATTTTTAGGCAGTGAAACGCTTAGGTACCACACTGTAATAGTAGATACATGGCATTACACACTTCCCCAAACCCACAGGGCTTTACAACACAAGGAGCACCTCTCATATAATTTATTTGCTTTAGTTCATAATAATGTATCAATAGTAGCTCATCAAATTTAATGTAATTAGCACACAAATGCTAGATATTAATACTAGGAGAAACTGCATAGAAGGGGGAGGGACCACAGGAACTCTGTACTTTCTGCACAATTCTTCTGTAAACTGAAAAGGACTTTAGAAAGTAAAGTTGTGGGCCTTGGGTGTTCTTGTAGGGGGTTTTGTTTGTCTGTCTGTTCTTTAATATGAATGCCCAAGTCTATCCCCAGCAAGTTCAATTTAATTGGCCAACCGTGGGTTCCAGATTTTTTTTCCCAACAGCATCCCTTGACTACATGGTTAAAGTAGAAGGTATGTAGAATACAGGAATAACACCTTTGGTTTTCATCTCATCTCTACCCTTTTAGGAAGTTATCTGCCGAGTAACCAGCGCCGTCCTCCAAGAGCTTGAAGGACGTCTTAGCTAGGGTGGAAAACTCAAGCTGATGGGAGAGCATTTTTGTAGTTTACAAGCGTGTTTAGCCTACCTACAAAGTCATACCAAGTCTCCTAGGTAACTGGAACTATTTTCATTAAATTGGGAAATATTGAGCAAGGTGGATGACAGCAGTTGCACTGAGGTTTTCATACCCTGCAAGGGGTAACTTACTTCTCTGTGATTCAGCATGTTGCCCCGGTCACCGAGGGAGGAGGTAGGGAGAAGAACTGAGCTGTCTTACAGGGAAAATGTGGAGGCAGGAATAAATTATTCCATGTTTATGAAGTGCTTTGGGCTCCTTGAGTAATAGCACAGTGCCAGAATCTGATATTATTAGTTTTCACACAAGTGCCAAGATTAATTGCTCCTCTCAGCCTCACTCTCCAAATCACAAGTTATGATCTGGGTGCATCTAAGCTGCATTACCTGTATCACGGTGGATGAGTAAAAGTCCGGGCTTGAGCTTTCCCTGTGGAGAGGCATGCAGCCTATCAGCAACTTCCCTCCACCTGACAGTTTCCTCTGAGCTGGAATTCATCTGCTGCTAATTCCTTGGCATCCAGACCCAGGACAGGCCTTGAATCATATCAACAAAAGCAATGAATGATGCTATAGTCAAATACAAAAGTGCTCTCACTGGTTAGGTTTTTAGTCTGTTTTATTTTTATTGCAGTGAAACGTCCATAACAGAACACTTCAACTTTCTTTTATATACAATTGACTGACCTGAGCTACAGCTACCACCGTATTGTGCATCAATCCATAGGCCAAGTCTGTGTGTGAAAAAGTGTTGCCTTTCAAACAGTGAGGCAGTGGATTCCTAAAATTTAGACAGGAAGGGCCTCCACTTTATGACTGTAACCCAGGCCATTCGAGGCCATTTTCCTCTGACTCTTCTTTTATTTAAGCATAAAACCAGTTACTTTTCATCAGAGAAGTCGTACCTTTTCCCAAGGGCCACCTCCTGAACAAAGAACATAGTAAGAATTAGCTTCCCACAAAACCAACAAGAGTCAGATGGACGGAATCTGCCTGACCTTTCTGCATGTTGCTGCTTTGCTAGGCAAAGCCATTGTTGACTGTGTTTGATGTCAACGATATAGAAAGTGCAAATTAAGACAATACAACTCTTTTTTCTTGTTTCAATGATAGAATCTAGAAATGTTAAGGCTGGAGGGGAGTTCAGAAATCCAGACTGTTTTCCTTAGTTTAACAGGGAACTGAAAGCCCAGCCAAATAGAAATAATCACCCCGGTTCACCAGAGCGCTTTTTGTCCTTGACCTTCCTCTTTTCTTTATTCCATCCTTTCTCTAGAAATCTCTTCCAGGCTGGTTAGCTCAAATGCCACCGACCTGCTGTTATTGTTGTTGCTGGGTGCTGTCCAATGGGTTCTGACTCACAGCAACCCGGTGCACAACCTCACAGCTGTTACGTTGGTGCCCATTGGAGTAGGCCCTGTGTCAATCTGTCTCCTTCCTCGTTTATACTGCATTATGTATTTTATCAAGCTTTATGTATTTTCTCAGAGAATTGTCTCTCCTGAAAACGTTAAATCTGACTGTACTTCTTCTATGACAGATTTATTTGTTTCTCTGGCAGTGTACAGTACTTTCAATATTCTTTGCCAGCACTGTAATTCAAATACACCAGCTCTGCTTTTGTCTTTCTTATTTAGTGCCCAATGTCCACATGCATATGAGGGGGTTTAAAATATACCATGACACGGGTCACGCATATCGTAGTCTTCAGGGTGACATCCTTGCTCTACAAAGCTTGAAAGATTTGTCTAATGAAATGTCATTGGTGCTCTTGACTGCTGTTTCCGTGAGCATTGATTGTGGATCCAAGCAAAACTAAATCCTGGAAAACTTCAAAACCAAGAGGTGAAATACATACCATTAACTCTCGACCCAAACCTCTCCCCAGAACTCTTGATTTGCTACACCACACATCTCTACGTCTTGGACCCTCCCCCAAAGCTTCTTCATCTCAATAGATTGCAGCCTTCTTGGATGGGTGCTCAAATATGAAAACTTGCCATCACCCTTTTTTCCTCTCTTCCTCATCCACTCCATACCTAAGCCAGCACTGGAGGTGCTGGCACCACGTTCATAGCATATTACAAATTCAACCCTTTTCTGTAATCAGTGCTGTGACCCGAGTTCACATTATTGCCAACTCTGGCCTATTATTTTTTAATAGCTCTGGACCACTCTCCCTTCTTCCACACTTTCCCTTTCTAGCTGATCTGCAATATCGTAATCAAGGTGATATCCAAAACATCACTTCACACCCCTGTTTAAACTCCTTTGCACTTATAATTCCAGACTCTTTATCGTATCTTCACAACCCTATACACTCTGGCCCTGCTGACTCTTCCACATTATTTCCATTTGTCCAAACAGTCTAATTGTACCAGTTGATCTTTTGGAGTTAAATTAAATGTTGTCTCAATCCAATCACACTGCCATCATTTTTCCTGGAACAGACGGTGCCTGTTGCTGTCAGTCTCGATGCAGTAGTTCCTTTTGCTTGGAATGCTCATCCCACTTTCAGCACACAGATTTCCACCTGGAGAGTTGCTCCCTAGCAAGAGCAACCCACCATTACGCTGTCCCGTGACCATCTTCTTCAGAACATTAGGGATCTTCCTTCTATTCTAATTGTAGAATTAATACCATTAACACACATCCTGTGTGTCTGCTTCTTCCTGTTCTACTCCCCTTGGTCTTTATCCCCTAAAAATCAAATACTTTCTGAAGTCCAACCATGTTTTAAGTCATTCTTATTTTGCCTGTGCATCATTTCTGCTTCCCTTCACTTTGTCTGACACATGGCTTTAGGTTCCCATGACCCCATCGGCCATTAGAATACATCATGCTTGATAATGGGACAAGAGGAAAGTAAAAGGAAATAGAGGAAAGAACTAGGATGTACATATATTTATAGTTTTAGTATTAAGGCAGCAGATGGGCATTGGACCTCCACTCAAGTACTTACTCAATGCAAGAACACTTTGTTCTATTACATTGGCATTCCATGAGGCATACCTTCCCAACACAATCACTGAAGACAAATGTGTGCATAAGCAAATGTGGTGAAGAAAGCTGATGGTGCCC
>NW_022111373.1:82424889-82435390 GCF_000313985.2 Echinops telfairi | reverse complement strand
GGTGTCTAATGGATCAGGTATCAGGCATCAAAGAACAAACAAATCACATCATTATAAATGAAGGGGAATGTAGAGTGGAGGCACAAAGCCCATCTGTAGGCAACTGGACACCCCCTTACAGAAGGGTCGTGGGGAGGAGATGAGCCAGAAGGAAGGATGGCATGTCTAAGTGGGATAAAAGGCAAGATTGCAACAAAGCATGGAGGATGGAGCCAGGCTTTACCCATAAGCTTGAATTGTAACCCCATCACTCCATAAGTGCCAGATCTTGGGCAAATACCTTCCCCCTGTGATCTTCAATGTCTTCTTCTGTACAATAAAGATAATAATATCCACTACCTCAAAGGACTGGAGTAGAGACTAGTAGTAATGTATGAAAGTGGTTGATACACAGCAGATTCTCAATAAGATGTATAAGTGTAAGTAAATGAATAGTTATCATGAAGTCCATTGCAACTCACTGCACAGAGGAGATCTGTGCTCCCCAGGGCTGTCAATGGCTGAGTTTTTTGGAAATTGATTCAAAGTTCCTCTAGGTGAATTCCAGTGTCTAACCTTCCAGTTAACAATCAAGTGCATAAACCAGTTGCACCCCCCAGAATGGTTGGGTTATTAGTTTAACATTATTATGGAGAGATTAGTTGGGGCAACATATAAGAATAAGAGAGTCACTAGGTAGAATTCTGTTGTTGAAAGGATTTCAGTCGCCATATTGCTACTTAAGAATTAATTGCTATAAAGATAGAGGGCTCTTAGGCACCAGGCCGCTCATTTCTTAGAAGTCTCTCTATGGTGCCTCCATGAAATGACAGTTGTCACTTCAAATGTCCCCTGGTCTCCTCAGGAGAGCTAGAACAGCCTGAGTAGGCAGGAGGAAGGAACTGCCTCTGCGCTCAGCACGTAGTGCTGTCTGTCCACAGCTAAGAGTGCTACAAGCTAAGTGAAGCCTGATCTAAAGGGGGATTCACTTGGCCAGAAAAGGCACTCTCCTCCGTGGCAGGTGGTGAAGCGTCTACTAAGTTAGTGAGAGCATCTAGCAACCCAGAACGTCGGCTTTACATTTGAATTTGATGTTGGTAAGAAAGAGTTAGGTTTTACCAATTAGCTGAAAAGCATTTCAACTCCTACTTGTTAGTCTTTAAACATATATATATATATATATTTTTTTTTTCTTCCCATTTCTGCTCCCCACAAGGGAAAGGCCTGGCATCAGCAAACTCTAGTGCTCTTGACTCTTTCCAGGGGCGCCAGCAGAGAAGCAGTAAACTATCATTCCATTTGTGCCACTAAGTCTGCCGTCTGCTGGCATTCAAGGTCTGATCTAACCCTCTCCCCAAGGTGAGCTGGAAAAGTTCCCAGAAGCCAAACCACTAGGCAACATTTCATGAGATAGGTGTCTCTTGCCTATACCTTTCTAGACTGGAAACACCCACAAAGAATAGAGGCTAGGCATCACCCAGCGTTCCCAAACCTCTATGTCCTTTTGTCCTCTGTCCCGACCTACATTTATAGTTGTGGCTACAGGAGGTGACAAAGTATCTTGGTGCCCCAGTTCTGGGGTGTGGGTTCTTGTTTGGTTTTTTTCCCCTCTCTCTTGTTCAGAACAGAACCCATCAAAGTGTGAATGATTCCTTTGAAACGGCATGTTAGTCTCACTTTAATCAAGGCCCGGGAAGAGGATTGGGGAAGAGTTTTCTCGGAAAAGGAATCAGAAGGAAGAAGCTGGCAGAGTTCCAGCAGACACGGGAGGTGGAAAAAAAAATCCAGCAATCTGAATTTGTTCACTAACAGGGAAGCAAACCTATTGTGTGTTCAGGAGAGTGCGACCACGTTGCATAACTCCCTTCCCAGCATATGCGCACGGTGCCCCCTGGAGTTGGGCAGTGCACCACCTGTGTGGCCACACTTGGACAGCCCTGGTTGAGGGGAACTAATTCAAAGAAGGGCCTACAGGAATTTCCAAACAGGTGTGGCAACTTTAGGCGATGGAAAAATTTAAATTGTGGTTGACTATTCTTCGGAAAAGCCTTCATGCCCAGAGTGAAACTCAAGCAAGCTTCCCCTAGAATTATGCCCTAAATTATAACCAGACTCTCCTCTAATTCTGCAGATGAAGCAACTGAAGACCAGAGACAAAGGTGTCTGGACTCTGCTAAAGAGTGAAGCAGACGTCCCCTGCCTCCCATGAAGGGTGAAACAGGCCACTGTCCTGGGCATGCAACTGCAGTCCACAAAGACCCCGTCATGAATTTTGTATTGTACCATTATCATTGAATATTTGTTGAGCATCTTCCAAATGGCAAAGTCTTAAGAATACCAGAAAGATTTTCTTCCCGAAAGGTCCCCAGCCCTTGAGGCAAGAGCAGGGCACAGTTTTGCCTCAACCACACAATCTTTGCTCCAGGAAATGAAGACTTCGCTGGAAACATTTCCAGGCACCAACGTAACATGGTCTTTTCTGAGCCATTGAACAGTTATGGTCTGCTGACATATCCGTATTTGGGCCAATTTTTAAATGTGTTATGTCCCCATTCAGGTTGAATGATTTCTTTGAAGCTGCTGTGGTTTATTGGTTAAATATTTATTCATTGATATATTTTAAAGTCATATTATTTACACAATAGATTTGGGAGCAAGCTGGACTATTGGGTAATTATTACCTACTTAACATCAGGCTTCTCAAATGAGAAAACCAATGGTCATTTAAGAGGAGGATGGGAAGCTTACACATGACTGAAGTTGACCTTTAATTTAAATTTTATTTTTAACACAGTCATTCTCCTGCTAATGGGGATTTTATATGTGCGTTTGAATGCATGTGGTGAGAGTCAGGCGGGAGGAGGGAGAAGCCCCTTTCTACTCAAAACAAGTGGAATTAAACTGCTTTATGGGCAGGCTCTCTGCCAAATTTCTTATTGAAACCAAAGACACCTTTAAGTTAGTTATACAAGAGCAGGGCAAAAATGCACCTGCAGTCACGTCTGTTTCTCATTTTGTACTCGTGTAACTCAGATGCCCTGTGGATTAAGTGAAATTTGCTCCCGAGTTGAAATCATGTATACCACGTGTCAGCTCAGTTTGAGTTTGGAAACAGGAGCTCAGTAACTGCCACTCAAAGATGTGGCTCTGGTTTTCCCAGCGTGTAACCTGAAGAAGAGAATCATGTTATGGGGGACTGTGCCCCCAGCCTCATTGAAAGTAAAAGATTCAGCAGAATTTTTTCCCATTTCATGAAATGGCTGTACCCCAGCCCCTATCACTTCCCATGGAAGGTGTGACAAGAGAAGGCCATGGCACAGAGCAAGAAGTGGGGGAAGACAGTCCATGGCCTGTGCTCAAATTTGAAACCATTCTTCTGACACAGAGAAAGGGAGCCAATGAGGCTTCATGATTGAACACCCCAGTTCACCAACGGCAGGTCACTTCTTTGTGCAGCTCATGTTTGAAACCATTATCAATGTAAAACTAATTTCCACTGGCCTGGGGTACTTGGCTCTGATGTTGAAACTCCCAAATGAAATTCTTTTCACTTTTAACCCAAAGAGGCAGCTTTTAAACGTCAGCAATAATAAGCAATTCTGGATTTTCTCTCTTTGAACCTACTACAGAATGTCTTTTCATTTTTTCCACTTACTAAGCCGATGTTTCATGAACGCCTACTATGGGCTCCAGAGCACACACACACACCCCCACACACCCCATAAAACAGCAAGAACTTCACTTTCCTGCATTTTCTTTCAAGCCAGGGTGTTGGCTTCCGACAATCTTAGTACTCCCGTTCCAAGTTCAAGTCAAGCCTGCATGAGGCACCCCAGATTTATACAGGATAAATTGGGATGTGATAATTTGCTTCAAAAAAAGATTCAATATCTCACCAAAAAAAGTAACAGAAGGATTCCCTTTAAATCTCAAACTCCCTTCAGCATCTGCTCTTTTCCTTCCTGAATACTGTGTGAGAGGCCGAAGTTTTGAGGACGCCATTTATTGCTTAAATGAAGTGCTCCTGCACTGTTAGAGAGGATATCTTTTCATCGCCATCACGGGAAGACAATCGCTTCCGCAGGGAGTATTAGACATCATAAAATAAGTGCCCCCATGGAAGCACCATTTATTCCACAACAAGAACAGAAGCCCCTGTGAGAGGGCTGAGTGCTCCACAGGAGGCCACAGCGAGTCTAGAGAGACAAAGTCGTAGGGCTTCCACCCCAGGGGACTTGCCTGGAGCCTCACTGCACCCTCATTACTGAAGAACCCAGACAGGGATCCAGCACGTCTGGAAGCAAGTTCTTGTCAGTCTTTCTAAATTTTCCTCATTGCAGGAGTAAGGAAGGGTAGAAAGGAGAAAACAAACCCAGCCAGCGTGGTTTAAAAAACGATCCTGGGGGAGTGAAGACGTCATTTTTCTCTCCTGACACATTCAACTACTTAGATACTTAATGATCTGTCACCAGAATCTCTCCTTGAGAGCACCAGCAATTTGTCCCATTAGCAATTAGGGCTTTTGTGTGAGAAAATAATTGGAGAACTATCACACACAAACAGACTCGGAAGAAGTGAAACAGAGCTGAAAAGCGCATTTCTAGCACTGCAACCGACCTCCTGTCAGTTTCCCATCGATGGGGTTTCACTGATCAGTGACCACACTTCTCCTCGGAATTCCTGTATTCCTGTACTGCCAGGAATCTTCCTGGTCCAGCGGTAACGTGTTAGACAGCATTAAAAAAAAAAAATTCCTACCCTACCCTATTATACATTATACATATATGTATAATCTTCATATAGAAACATATATAGAATCGTAATATAGATACATAGATAGAATCTTAATATAGATACATATATATACCCCTTCCCTCTTTAGAGAAGTTAAGGCAATATCATGGATTTCAGCCCACAGATAGACAGACTCTCCCACTTATATACCAGTCAGCATCTGGCCATTCAGATTCATGGTGGCCCAATCTCCGTGTGTCAGAGCACAACTATCCTCCACACAGTTTTCAATGGCTTCTTTTATTTTTCAGAACCAAATCACCAGACTTTTTAAAAAGAAGTGCCTCTGGTTACTCTTGAACTCCCAACCTTTTTTGGTTAGCAGTTAATCACGTTAACTGCACCACCCAGAGCCTTCTTCTACATCAATGCCCAACCATTACTGTGGAATCAATTCTAACTCATAGTGAGCCAAAGGACATCGTAGGACTACTCCTTAAGATTTCAGATATGTTAAGTCTTTATAAGAGCAGCTTATGGATTTGCAACTTTCCATTAGCAAACCAACAACTAAGCCACCATGAGAAGCAAAATGGAGTCAACCGCATGTGTCCACAAATCTAAAATCCTGCTTTACACTGAAAGACTCATAGTAATTAGATAAGTATAATCAGCCACCAAAACCAAAAGAATAAGCAAATCTCTCTTGGAAGAAGTCCAGCCAGAATGCTTCTGACAAGCAAGGATGGTGATAATTTGGGTACGTTTTCAGGAGTGACCAGTCCTGGAAAAGAACATCATGCTTGACAAAGTAAAGGAGCATTGGACAAGAGAACGTCCTGAGACTTGATGGATTGTCACAGTGGCTGCAACAATGGGCTCAAACATAGGAACCACTCTGAGGATGGCACTGGACCAGCAGGGCTTCATTCTGAGTCAGAACTGACTCGCTGGCACCTAACAACAGTGAGCAATCACAGATCAAACGGGTATTCAAAAGGCAAGTGAGCCAGACTTCAAATTTAAGAACTTTAAGAAACCATGCTTAGCGCAGTCAGTGTCCTATAAATTAATCCAAGAGAAGTCATCTTAAGAAAGAGTTTGTTTTTTAATGTTTTTTCTGTATATGAAATCCAGAAGAGGTAAATCCAAAGAGACAGTAGCTGGATTAATGAGTACAAGAATGAAGATGTTCTAAAACTGATTGTGGTAATGCTTGTACAACTCTTCTCAATGAGATTGAACTATTGAATTGGATGATGTGTGAATTATATGCCAATAAAACTGTTGAAAAAAGAGGGAAATTCAAGCAATCATGGGAAAAAAATATTATCTTTCATTCAATTTTTCCACAAACTACAATTTTCCATAACAATTCATCCCTCTGATGTAAGATTTTGACCAATGATGTGCCTGGGATCGGCGTTTGCCTAAACCTCTCTTTACAAATCACGCATAATGAATCTCCTTCATTCACTCAACCATTTCCCCAACCTTATTTATTTAAAGTAAAAGAATAAAAAGCTCTTTTCATAACAAAAACAATCATCCTCTGACACTCAATGTGATGGCTGGGTTTTTGTGCCAACCTGACACCTGTGAGAAGACATGATGGAATCCAGTGATCAATCAGGTCACAACCTGGGGGTGTCATGTCACATGAAAAAAAGACCCTGTAGAGAACTAGACTTTCTTTCTTCAGCCCTTCTTGAGTAGACTGCCTTGGTCGCCACCAGGCCCTGCTACACCTCCCGTTGACACACTTCGCTACCAGGTGCCTCCCTTCTACCTCGGCCTCTTTGGCTCATGTATCTGATAGCCATGTAAGTTAAGAAGGACCTTCAACCCAATATATGCCCCAAGAAAGTGAGCCGGACTGGGCTCACTCTCTCTCTCTGCAGCGTTGTAGGCAATTTTCTTCTTATAATTTTTTTCTCAATATAAACTCTCTACTTATCTACATTTATAAATATCCTGGGTTTGATTCCCTAAAGAACTCAATCTCATACACCTAGATAACTGGAAATTCCCTTGAACTCCTGGTGATCTAAATACTGACCACATAGAAACAGAGAAATATTTTTTGAAAAATCACAGTTAGCCGTGGTCATTTTATGCTGCTTCCCAAGCACCTGTTATGACACCCAGCATTATAATACAAAGCCGGTATTGCAATCAATAACTTAGGTCTAGCATTTAAGTTCCAAAGCAAGTGCATAAAAAAGGGAGAAGGAAGTTCCTAGTGAGATCTGTGACATGAATGGTGATGAGAAGTCCACTGGGGCTACTCCAATCATTTTTAATCATAACAAAAGCAAATATAGAAACAGTAATGAATGGATTAGGGCTTAAAATAGGATGTACAAATATGTGCTGACCTATATGGTTTACTCACTTCTTTTTCCTGTGCCTCCATTTCTTTTTGTGCTTGGAATTGTAAAACATTGATGATATAGATAATTTTCCTGAGATATCTCTAGAAATCCCTATAAGATCTTAGGATGTCTACCCTTGATAATTGTTCCATGCTCCTCTCTTGTTTAAGCAATATTCTTCAGCAATTAACCCACTGGACATTCCAAAGCATTTGAAGAGATAAATAGGAATGGATGTGTCATATAATAAAAATATGGTTTGTTGTTTTACTTCATGAAACTGCCTTAAGGTAGTATAATAAAAAGTTATACTACAAGTCATTTAAAACAATATTCTAAGACTCATCATCAGAGCGTTCAGGACATAACGTTAAGAGTGAGGTTTTATCATCTAAGTGATTCTAATTACCAGATTTTTAAAAGCCAATCAATTTTACTGTCCATATTTATACCAATCCAAGTATTCTCTAGGTTTAATATTTCACAGTTTTATAATTACGATCATCTCAATATACTTCCTTCTATTTTTCTAAAGAGGAGTCCTGGTTGTGTAGTGGTGACACGTGGGCCTGCTAACCTCAAGGTCAGCAATTCAAAACCAGCAGTCACTCCTCTGGAGCAAGATGAGGGCTTCTATGCCTGTGAAGAGTTACAGTCTTGGAAACCCACAGGGCAGTTCTACCTTGTAGTATAGAGTCCCTATGAGTCCAAATCAACGCAATGGCACTTTGTTTGTTTGTTTAGGATTCGATTTAGAGGATCTAACCAGTATTGGGAGGAGTGGAGGCTGATTTACCTCCTCCATTTCTCATTCATTCTCTGATATCTCCATTAGAAATAAAACATTTTATATTTATACTCACAGCAACTCCATTTTCTCAGTGGACCGTATTTTCTAAGACTATAAAGTAGTCGGCATCAGTACATCTGACAACTTCAGCCAAGAGTTACTGCCTCAAAAGCAGGTCAATCAGCAGAGGCCACAGCAAGGGCAGGAACATGGCTTATTGAGGAAACAGTTAGCTGCCCGCTGTCGAAGCGTCCTGAGGTTATTTAAAGATTGTTAATGTGCACTTCACAATTTTACTAGTGTTAATGTCAATAATTTTAGAGCGTACTTCACACGTTTGCCAGTGTTGCTTAAAGATGTTAGCAGAATATAAAGATAGCACTAATTCTGAGGTATACTTGCCTGATAATTTTGTTCCTTTTATCCTAGAATGCTGAGTATGATATGCATTTTTAATGAATTAGTCTGAAAAATTCAATCCTGGTGAAAGCCTACGTATTTAGAAACATAGGTGCTAAAATGTTAATAACTATTTAGACTTAATTTCCCTACATCATCATCCAATTTGAAATTTAGGCAGACCCACCGATATTTGTAGGCTTCTTTCATTATAATATTTTGTTAGCATTAAGGGGTATTCACTTCTTTGTCTAACCCACTGCCATCAGGTGAATTCTGACTCATAGCAACCCTGTAAGACAGAGTAAATCTATTCCCTGGTGTTTCTGAGGCTGTAATTTTTTTAAGGAGCAGGCAGCCTCATCTTTCTCCCACAGAGCTGCTGATGGACTCCAACTGCTGACCTTATGGCGAGCCGCCCAGTGTCTAAAGAAGATGAGATTTATCTAGTGAAATACACTGGATAATCCAGCTCTCACTGGTGGTAATCCAGAGCTCCTGTAGGCTGTTGGTACTTAGCCTCGGGTCTTCAGACACTGGGTCCCTGGGTCATTCCACCAACCAGTGATCTACCCAGTGTTGTCACTGATAGCCCCTCCCTAAAGCTATCCACTATTTAACCCTTAGAACCTGTAGATGTTACTTTATGTGGAAAGGGGAACCACCGGGGTGTGGTGCAGGTATGATTAAATTTAGGATGTTCAGATGAGATTATCCAGATAGGCCCAGTGTAATTAAAAGGACCTTATTAAAGGAAGGCAAAAGATCAGAATAGTAGTAGGAGCTTTAAGACTATGGTACGAGGTTAGAGTCATGTGTCAAAGGGTCCGCAAGCCAACAAATGCAGGCAACCCAAAGAAGCAGTGCGAGAAAAACCAGAAAAATGAGCCAGTCTTGCTAACACCTTGACTTTAACCAGTCAAAGTGGTTTTAGATTTCTGACCTCTAAAGATATAACATAATAAATTTGTTTCTTTCAGCCACTAACTTTGTAGTGATTTGTCATAGCAGCAACAGGAATAAATATGCTTACAAAAAAGAATTCTATATAACATTGCACTATATAGCAATTCACTCATTTGATAGATGGTAACAAAAATATCAACTGTTACTTCCTTTGTACATGTGGTGATTCATTTAATAAAACCATCAGAAGAAGAAAAAAAACATTCTGTCAAGTCCTATGCTAGGCATTAGGAAAAGATAAGTAAGGCTCAGTCCTTGTTTTTAAGAAAGGCTCAATTCTTCGTTCATAGCTAACAATAAGTTAGTGAATGGGAACAAGGACAAGGGAGAGGAGGGCTTGACAGATAATGCCTAATATGGGCTGAAAATATAATCAGCTAACCTTGGGATTCCCATCGCATCATAACGCAAATTCACCTTACTAGCTTTGCTTAACCCACCATGAGCAGATGATACAGCCTTGCTTGCTCAAAACAGAAGACATGAATACCAAAGACTGTAGCTTTACACAACACACAGAAAACAAACATTGTGGTAATGGAAGTAATAAACAACATCACAATAAATCCAGAAAAAATTGAAATGGTCAAGGATTTCACTTCACTTCATTCTGCAATGAAGGCTTCACTGAGCCTACATCCATAGTGATGCTATTACTACTTCACCACCCAACACCCATGGAAGCAGCAGCCAAGAAATCAAATGATATGCCGCAGTCAACAGAGCCGCAAAAGACCTCTTCAAAGTGCTCCAAAGCAAAGATGTCACTTTGAGGACAAAGGTGTCCCTAACCCAGGCCCCGGCATTTTCATTCACTTCGTGTGCATGTGAAATTTGGACAATCCATAAGGAAGGCAAGAAAGGAATTGATGCCTTGGATTATGGTACTGTGTGAATATAGCCTAGACTGTCCAAAGAAAAGACACATCTACCTCGGAAGAAGGGCCGAGAGCCCCTTTGAAGCAAGGAAAGTAAGACAGCATCTCACTTACGTTGGACATGTTGTCAGGGGGATCAGACCCTGAAGAAGGACATCACACTTGGTAAAAGAGATGGTCAGCAAAAAAAGAGGACGGCCTGAGGTGCGACAATGTCCCAAACCTAATGGGGAGTGTGAGAATGGCCCATGAACAGGCCACATGGTATTCAGTTATTCATAAGGGCACCGTGAGACCATGAGTCTGAACCACTCCATAGCGCCTACCAATGAGATTCTCCCATTATAGCCCGAGTGAGGCAAAAGGAAACATGAATTTAA
>NW_022111373.1:82422306-82424747 GCF_000313985.2 Echinops telfairi | reverse complement strand
CCTACCAATGAGATTCTCCCATTATAGCCCGAGTGAGGCAAAAGGAAACATGAATTTAACAGGGGGAGGGGAGGGGATGGGAGGTGCCAGTATAGTTCATTGATTTGTAAATAGGAAAAAGGCATATCCATGAAGAAATATGCATTGCTATACAGATGATGATGCAATCATTTGCCACAAAATACTCACTTTAATACACTGAAATTCATATTACGGAAACAGTCTTAATGCAGAGTTTTATAAGATCTTGTTTACTTTTCTCCAGGATTTTTTTAAAGCCCAAATGCCCTCATCCTCTAATGTCATCAGTGTCAAAGACAGAACAGAGATAACTCAGTGAAAATAATTCCTACAAAACCATAAAATCCAACTTGGTGGGCATTATGACATGAACACTATGTGCCAGTATACTTACCTAAGTTTAAGAGTTTCAATTTCAGAAGGCACTTGGAATTAAAAGGATTTTATTAGTTTATAGAAGGTTTCAGAATTGCCCGCACCCCTTACTAGGAAAGTAGATGAGAACATTTTTTGTGAACATTTTCCATTTTTACACTAAATAAAAAAGTCCATTTAAATAAAGAAGCAATATTACTTGTCATAACATAACTATCAATATTTAATTATCCAAAAAAAACAAAAAGCTTAAAGCTAAGGTAAATGTATTCAACACATTCTCAAGTGGAAAAAATGTATCCCCAAAGAAACCTATTATTTTTTAATTTTTCACCCGACCAAATGTCAATCAGATCGTGATTAAACACCTGTTATGGACAAGGCAGAGTCTCTAAGTGGTTGCCAGCATTTAACACATTTACTAGCTAAGTACATGGTGAGAAGTTCAAATATACCCAAGACTGTCTACAAAGAGAGACCTGGTCCAAATAATCAGACATCAAATTCCCTAAAAAGCAAAAGTTCTGCTCTGACACAGGTGGGGATTGGCATGAGTGAATATTAACACAACAAGAACGGGTATGTCTAAGAATGGCTCAAAACAAAAACTTTCACTCTTTTCCAATGGACCAGACACTTGTTGGTATACTATACTAGACTCAAAACATAAATTTCAGAAACTTTTTCCTACAGAATAGATCAGCCCCTAAATAAAACTATGAAGTCAAACATGCACCCTCTGATCTCCGCAGCAAGCTGAGGGACTAGGCAGATGCTCTGCACAGGCCTTCCACAGCAAAGAAATGAGAGACAAGTTGAAAGACTTCGGATGAGAGCCCTGGAACCCTGAGCTTCAGAGGGAAGGCTGGAGAAGTGGGTTGAACTCGGACTAGAAGAAGCTGAAAGTGGTGAGAGAGGAGACAGGTCTATTTGAACTTTAGTAAGCAACAGTCCACCCAGATAGTGGTCTGACACAACAATGATTGGTAACCCGAAAGCTGGGGCCATCCCTTGTTCCCCAGACCATCCCTAGCTCCCCTCCTGGTAACCAGAAATGTGGCCAGTACCCACCTTCACCCATCCAGTGGCCAGTGCCCCCCTCTCGGCACAGTGAACAATATCCCCTTATCGCCTCACCTCTGCTCAGCTCCCGCTGTATCCTCCCACTTGAGATTGGAGTCACACACTCATGGTCTGGGTGCTGGGACCTCACCTCCAAAACTAAGAGCCACATGAACTCCCCCTCAGCAAACTAGCAAAGCACACAATGCCAGCTCCCTGGACATCAAGCACTTCTTCCCTAACCAACTGCCTTGTCCCTAGCTAACCTCTGGGCCCAAGAAAATTCTGTCGGGGAGCAAGCATCCTGACCGCAGCCACCATCTGAGCTGGCAAGAATTATTTCCAGATCAGGTTCTGTGTTAGGCCAGGTTGTCTGGAGAAACAAATGTAAACTGATCCGAACTCACTGTTATTGACTCATAATGACCCTATAAGACAGGGTGAACAGTCTCTGTGAGTTTCTTAGACGATTCATTGCTCATGGAAATAGGAAGCCCCATCGTTCTCTAAGGACTGGTTGGTGGTCTCAAACTTTGGACCTTGGAGACTGCAGCCCAATGTGTAACCATTGCACTACCAGGGCTCTGAAACATATCCAAAGGCACTTATATCAATATAAAAAAGAGCTTTAGATAAACAAGTATCTTATATCAAAAGAAGGCATTCCAACCCAGTCCAACTCAAGTTCACAAGTCTAGTGCCAGCTAGGGCCCTCTTCTTACTCACACAGCTGCAAGCTCACGATGCAGAAGAGTCACACAGAATTCAGGAAGATCACAGGCCAGTGGGTGCCGAGTCTTATGGACCCAAGGTCAGCGGAAACATGGCAGCTCTCAGGGCCAGGCAGCCCACAAGGAACCACCCCTGGAGGCAGAGTTCCAGCAAGCAGGAAGGTGAACATTGAAAGTTACATGCACAGCTAAAAGGACAAAGAGATCTGTATTGGAATATTAAGGCCAGAGTGCTCCTTAGAGGCAAGGATG
>NW_022111373.1:82396888-82420833 GCF_000313985.2 Echinops telfairi | reverse complement strand
CGGGAGGGTGGAGGGAAGGTGGGGTGAAAAGGAGGAACCAATTACAAGGATCTGCATATAACCTTCTCTCTGGAGGTTGGTCAACAGAAACGTGGGTGAAGGGAGACGTTGGCCAGTGTAAGATATGACAAAATAATAATGGCTTGTAAATTATAAAGGGTTCGTGATGGAAGGGTTACTAGGAATGGAAAGGAAAAATGAGGAGCTGAGCCAGGGACTCAAGTGGAAAGCAGATGTTTTTAGAATGATGATGGCAACAGATGTGCAAATGTGAAAATGTGCTTGACACAATGGATGGATGGATGGATGGATTGTGATGAGCATTGTACTAGCCCCCAATAAAATGATTTTAAAAAGGTGTTAACTTGGGTGGAATATAACCAAGAATGTGGAAGAGCACACAGGGGCAAAGTTATAAAAAAATGTCTTACACATAGCCAAACAGCTCAAGGACAAGGGCTACTGGGCCCAAGAATCAGGATCGTACAGTGGGCAGAACACAAAGTTCTACCTCCTACTGTGGTGAGCAGTAACTGGGGTTGTAAAAGCTCATGAGCCCCTATCTAAAGTGCAACTATTGGTTTCTTCCTGCCCGGAGAAAAGAAGAGGGATGAACATTAAAAGACGTGGAAACAAGGAGTCCGATGGACTAAGTCAGGGGTGTCAAACTGGCCACTTGAGGGCCGCATGCGGCCCCCAAGATAATTTTTTGTGGCCCGTGATGCTCTGAAATAAAATGAAAATAGAAAAAAATTGTTATGAAGAAAATAGTGCTTAGGGGAGATCGAGGCAATACCATACACAGAACTCCCCCGTTAACCCTTTAACTACTGAAGCCAAGTATACACGTGGCCCAGTGCCTTTTCCGGGTGCCTGTGGACGTGGATAAATGCGCTGACTCAGTTCCGGCGAAATTTGGAAGCAATATATTCGCCACTCTCAGGGTCACGTCGTGTACACAGATCCCAATAGCTAAAAGGTGAGCAAGAGCACTCTGGGTGGTGCTTTTATGAATCTAGCGGCAGAGCTAGTTAACATTCTTAGAGGGAAGCCATTACCATTGTGCATCACATTTGTCAGCTGTCCTACATTTTGTGTTTTTTATCAGTTACTTTGTTATATTTTCCGGTCACAACATAAGAGGTAAGTGAAAACTAGTAGAAGGAAACACGGGCAAGTTTAGGGTAAAAAAGAATCATTTTAGTTTTATAAATTGATGAGATCACCATAGAACTTCCTTGCAAGATGTTGAACTACCTTGCAAGATATTGAGCCACCTCAAAGAAACAAACACAAGAAACTCCACTTTAGAGAAGAAATAAAGTGTGACATTGGGGCCCAGCCAAGAAATCGGACCATCGCCAAGGATCCACAGCTGATCCAAGGAGCCACCACAAAAGTGTGGAGAACCCTGATAAGACTTGGCTGAGACCGACGCCCAAAAGTCATCCAAGTCACCTAAAGGGTGGAGAAACCCGATAAGACAGGGCTGGGACAGTGAAGACATCAAAGAGCCGGCCACGCTGTCCATTTAAGCCTGGGTAGAGACCCTGACTTTTTGGAGAGCTAGGAACCAAGGAGACATCAACTCCTGCTCTCTCCAACTCTACTGAGGGTGAGTGCACCGATGAGGCAATGCTTGTTGGGACTATGATGCTAGAATGATATGTGTGAAGAGTGTTGTTATTATGCCCTTGTGCTCATATTTGTTTCAATACTCTTATCCTTAGTAGTTTGAGTTATATTTTAGGTTGTTTGATGTGTGTCTGCAGTGAATAAACCAAGCATTCGAAAATGTCTAAGAGCATATGAGCCCCAATAAAATGATTAAAAAAAAGAGCATTAAGTAATTATCGATCGCGCCGCTCATGACATAAATACATTAAATAAAATAAATGTTCAAACAAAAGCAATTATATAGTGTTTTAATGATCCTATCCATATTCCTGAATCCTCACTTCAAAATATAAATTTAACAAAATTTGTAAATTTGATGTGGCCCGCGTGAATCTTGCCTGTTGCACCAAATGGCCCATGTTTTAGATGAGTTTGACACCCCTGGACTAAGGTACCACACAAGCAACAGTGTCCACAACCCTGAGACCAGAAGAACTGGAAACTGACTGACAACCACCATCACGTGACAAGGATCAACTCTAATATCTGGAGCATAGCAAAAGAAATAGACAACAGGACTCGGAATTGTGGGAAAAGGGAACAAGGCTCACCAGCTGCATAGAGATTGGTGGGACCTCCAAGCTATGGTTCCTAATCATGCTTCAAGTCTGGAATTGTACTCACACTTAGGTTCTAATAATCAACCATTACGATCAATGTTTATCCATTGTTCTGAGGGTTAAGGAATAGTAGTAGAAAATGCAGGGTGGAAGGGGGCTGAGAGTACATCAATGGGACTGCAGTGGTTGAGTTGAAACAAAATGTGTCCAAATGATTGTGTGTAAAACTGAAGATCTGCTCTCTAAACCTTCTCCTACTTCACAATAAAATGTTTCTAATAAATGCAACTTCAGTTTCAATTACACTGATCGCCATCTAATGAAAGGTCTTAAAGAGAATATAATCGAACTCTGATTTTCATAAGCAGATAGCTATGCAGATGAAACAAATAAAAACTAAAAGCAATCACAGAATAAGTAAGTGATTGGACTAATTAAAGTCACTGCTAAGGAAGGATTCAGTTATTGAAGAGTAAATTAATCAACATCAAAATTAGGCCACAAAGCTATTTCATGAAGTACATCATTTGGCCTTTCAAAGAATTCTCATTTCTAAAAAGAATGGTGTCCATTCAAAGAACCTCTCACGTCAGTAATATCAGAAATAAAAATAAAGTGAGGTGGAAGGAATGTTTTCTTCAAGACTCATTTTCAAAATAACATACACAATCTGTTTACTATGAATAATATTTAATCATGTTTTCCAGTGTGATTTTAATGAAGCTGGAATTTTCCTAATTTAGAGTATTACCCAAAGCTTAGAATATCTAATATTTTAGTAGGCTGAAAATCAGGTGCGGAGCTAGGTAATATGCTTCCAAATATATTTGAAAATGCTGTCAAATTAAAACAAAACAAAACAAAAAATATTCTCCGTGTAAAAATGCTGCCAACAGTTCAAATAATGAAACATTAAACATGAAAGAAAAATTCTACAGGTTTGCATTATGTTTTTACTTTTAAAGCACTTCATTAGGATTAGAGAGCCCTAGTGTCACTGTGAACTAAGAGCTGGGCCAATAACTTCAAAGTCAGGGCTTCAAATCCACCAGCCACCTCTTGGGAGAAAGATGGGGTTTCAGCTCCCAGGAGGATTTCCTGCCTCAGAGACCCACAGGAGAAGTTCTACTCTCTTACAGGGTCCCTATGAGTTGAAATTGACTCAATGGCAGTGGGGTTTGGGTGGGTTTTTTTCTTTCCGTTTTTAGTTAAGATTGTGTGTATTATTTTCATATTGTGAATCCAGTAAGATGGTTTAAAACCCATTACATTCAAGCTCACAAAATTGACCCAGATTTTTGTCGAGTCAAACATGACTTGAAATAAATAAGTCCTTGAACCAACCTGGAAATTCACTTTGTTATAAAGAGATCGTTGTAATGGTTCTTTTCTGTTTTCCTCTGCAAAACCATTTTATCGAGGGCTGACTCAGATGTCATACCATTCCATAGTTCAATCACATCAAGCAGTATTGTAAAATTGCTACCACACTCAGTTTCGAAACTTTCTCTTCCTTCTTGAACTACTTGACATCAGCCCCCCTTGTTTCTCCCCTCCCCCCTGCCCCCCATTGTCCCTCCCAGGAGCCCTTATTCTAATTGCTGTCTCTCTGGGTTCATCAACCCTGGGTCTCATGTACCAAAACACATATAACAAAGATTCACGAAATCTACCCAGAATGACAAAGATACGCCCCATTTTGAAAAAAACAGAAAGAAAATATTGAAAATCAGATCAGGCTCAAAGTGTATCAGAAGGGAGGATCAAGTGACAAAGGGGTTCTGATAACTGATTTTGCTCTGTTTAAAACATGACGGTACTGCAAGGATTATTTAATAACTATTTAGGCTTCTACCAAAGGTCTATAAAAGATAAATGTTTATCCTGAAAACAGTATCAGATTCAGGTTGGCATAAGTTTTACAGTCTACAACAAAGTCTGTTTGCTGTTTCGTTCACCTAGAGACAATTAGTGTCCAGCAACCATGTTAAGGGACCATTGGCCAGTGATGCCACTGCCGAACTGAAAAGGGAGTGTTAACTTTGAGAGCTGTCGTTCTTACAATATGTGGTTAGAATCCAGAACTCCAAAAGCTAATTGATAATGGCCAGTTAAGTACCTAACAGTGATTCTCCCCCAGATAACCATGATAAACGCCAGTCAAAGTCCAGAGTAATAACACAGAAACAAAAAGGAGCTACTAGAAGATACTAATAAGCAACCAGCAGCAGGCAGATTTTGAACAGAAGACACTGGGAAAAAGAAAATGACATTGGGTGGATGTCTTGTTTTAATGGCTCCCAGGTTGAGGGCAGTCTCTCAAAATGCTGAAAGCCGAAAATGGGAGGCTCCCAACACCGTGTATGAACTTCTCCCAAATCTCCAGTGGACCAGTTAACCACAAATGTGTGGGCAGAATCCAGGCAGCTCGGCCAAGAATAAAATAAGTAAATCGGGAAGCTGTTGCCAGAAAGAAAGCATGTACAGCTTGAGTCCAGCTAATTGTCTGCTGTAACAAAAGAAATCAAGTCTATTCAAAGAAGCACACGTATTCCAGTATTTGCACAATGTATTATTCAAAATTCCAGGTTATAATCCAAAAGTACTGGGGTATGGAAAAGATGACCCTTTTCAAGAGAAAAGACAATCAACAGAGACCAACCCTGAGATACCTAAATATTGGAATCATCAGACAGGCACGTTAAAACAGCTTTATAACTGTACATAATTACATTCTATTAATAAATGAAGATAGGAAATGCCAGCAGAGAATTTTACAATATTACAAGGAAAGAATGGAAATTATGCAACAGAAGAAAAAAGGGTGTGTGTGTGTATGTGTGTGTATCTGTGTAGGTGGATTCAATGGATGGGCTAAACTGGAGAATTAAGATGACAGAACCATTAAATACATAATCAGGGTAATTAAAGGTAGAAAGCTTCCAATCTAAAGGGACAAAAAATATTTTGAAAGATAAAGGACAAAAGAATAAATAAGAGTCTCAGGGACTTGTGGGATAGCATCACACACCAAATGCACATGCAACTGGAGTTCTAGAAGAAGAAAGAGAGAATGTGGCAGGAAAATAACATTTGAAAAACATAGAGTGAAACAGTTCCCAGATTCAATGAAACACATAAAGTTACCCATCCAGGAACTCTAGTGAACCCAAGACACGCCCCATTTACACAGCTAGACTCCAAAGAGGAAGAGCGGAATGAGCACGCGTAGACACACTCGTTCAAGTGGCAGTTGACAAATCAGAAAAATAAAACAACATGTTTAAAATTCAAAAAACTAAAATAAACACATACACAATCTTTTCAGATAATGTGCCCATGTAGCTAACATGCCCGAGATGCATAGGAAACGAAAGTGTGAGGGTGTTTCGTGGTGTGCAAAACTGTACAAGTTATGCGTTATCTGTGCTAACGTGTGGTAACCTGAGAGTTCTACGCTCAGGGAAAGTATCCTTCAAGAAGACAGGTGAAATAAAGACATTTGCAGATAAAAGGAACAAATATCTCACATCTCAGTACTCCTGCACTGTAAGAAATGATCAAAGAGATTCTCCAGGCTGATGGAAATTTGAGTCATCAGGAAAGAATGAAGAACATCAGAAATGATTTTTAAAACTTTAGTGATAAAAAGTTGGGCAAAAATAATTAAAATCTATAAGTCACTAAAACTTTATGAGCCTCCATACCCAGACCCACAGCTATCAAGTTGATTGTGACTCATAGTAGCTGTATAGGACAGAGTAGAACTGACCCTGTAGGTTTCTGAGAACGTCAGTCTTTATGGAAACAAAGCTGTGTCTTTCGCTGGAGGAGACAAGTGGGTTCAAGGTCTACAAAGAAGGAATTAGAATGTTATGAAACTTGAAGTCTCCCCTTGATGAATTATTTCTGAAGATACCCAGAACTTTGTGCTTCTGAGTCTTTAGAACTTTTTCTTGGCTCTATATCTCTATATATTTTCTGTTTTATGTGAACATGCTTTATAAAACAGCTAATAATATTTAAAATATGTGTTAATAAACAAGTCTATAATCAGGGGGAAAATCACAAAGTGTGACGCTTAGTTTGGAATATACCGTCGAAAACCAGCTGGACACTGTTATTTAGATGATGATTCGCTCGGTGCCGCAGGTTTTCTACTTGAAAAAGATAAAGTGACTGGTTTTAATTTCCAAACTAATTTATTATAAATTACTGGGAAGCCAATATGTTTGGAGGACTCAGGAACAAATTGAAAAATAACCAGAGAGTGTTATATAATCAATCTGCTTCTTTATACTAAAAGCTATCTCCAATAAGCTCAGTTTGGGAGAGTGAATCCATAGGATTGTAAATTACCTGCCTTTGGTTTTTACTGAATCTGTGTGCTAACAGTAAAAACAGTGTAAGTCACAGCTATATTTTTCTCTCTGGAATGGTTTCTCTTTGTTACTCATAGTTTGTAGGTCTCAGATGCATGACAAGAGAGTAAGATACATAAAACCAGTGCTTTATTTCTGACCTCTGGAAATGTGTGGGAGACATTGTTTCAGTCATTGACTTCTCTCCAATTCCTAGCCAACACACCTGGTGTACCCACCATTCTGTCAGTGGAGGCCGAGTGTGGCTAGGGTGCTAAGCAAGTTTCAGTTTAACTTCCAGACAAAGATGAACTCAGAAAAAGGACAGCTATCTATGAAAACCCTGCAGTTGACAACAGCCCAGTCCCAAACGATCACGGGTATTTCACAGGCTAGGCTGTGTTTCGTTCTATGATGCATGGAGCCAACTAGACAGCAGTTAACAACTAAACAACAAAAAGGTTTCATTAATACCGAAACCAAGCCAACTGCCATCGATTCAGTTCTGACTTCTCATGGCCCTAAGGGACAGAGGAGAAATGCTCCCTAGGATTTCCTAGGCTGTAAATCTTAAAGGAGGAAATAGCCTCATCTTTCTGCCAAAGAGCAGTTGGTGGAGTCAAACTGCTGACCTTGTGGCTGGCAGCCCAACGCATGACCCACTATGTCCCCAGAGCTCCTTGCATTGACTACAGAGCCATGGAAAAACAAGGGGTTCCTCAGATATGTACCATTATGACATTGTTAACAAACAGAATATGTGTATAATAAACATACAGAATAGCAGATCTACATAAATGGAGTGCAGAGAAAAAAATTAACAATTCTGAAGCATAAAGCTTTGAACATCTACAGAAATGATGGATCACGGGAAGACTTCAAATTTCATGTCCCTCAAAAAGTTCTATAAATTCCTCACTTGTCCTATTATCACCCCTCTTCCTGCTTTGCATCATAAGCTATTGCTACTCTTGCTTGGCTCCACACCCTGACAGATTAGGGTCAAGAATAATCAATACTCCAGACAGATATTTATTTTTCACATATCACTGAAGTCTCAATTAAAGAAATACCACAAGAGAATGCCATACATTGAAGATTTTTGTCTGAAATTTCCCTTTTGCTACTGTATTTTCCATTCTTGTTTTTTCACCTTCTTTCAAACCACTTTCTCAGCTATAAGCAACTTTACAATTCACATTTACAGAGACAGATTCCTTTCTTTGTTGAAAGTAGACTTAGGGGCCATTTAGTGTATGGGGATTCAGTCAACCAGCCATTATCTTACTCTGCTAGGTAAACTCAGAGGCCTTAATTGGTAGCAAAGACAACATTAGTGTAAACACAGGTGTGCCTGTCAAGATTCAGTTCTGGATTGTGGTCTTGGTTATATCCTTAGCAAGTAGAGAATGGATATGTATGGATATGTATTCCATGAGGGGACTTACCTTTGCAGAGCAGTAACTGGAATTCATTCAGCACAGGCTAGTGAAGTCTTAGGACATTATCTTGCCTACATTTCAGTAAAGATATAAGCCATGCATATCTTTTATGAGTTTTAGACAAATGGATTCCACAGGAGTCCACGGCAAAGGGTACAAGAAGGAAGAAAATGTTCCAAAGTTGATTATGGTGATGATTGTATAACCCTTCTCAATATGATTGAATTATTGAATTGTATGACATGTTAATTATGGCTCAATAAAAAAAGATTTTTTTTTAAGATTTACAGTCTAGGAAACCCACAGGAGAAGATTTATTCTTTCCTACAGGGTTTCTATGAGTTGTAACCAATTCAATAGCAGTGAGTTGAGTTAGAGATATTTCATGTTAATATTGTAAAGAGCCCCAAAAGTTGACTGATCATCATCCAAGAGAAACTGATTCAGGTAGTCCACTTTGCTTGCTGATACATTCAACTAGGAGCAGATTAGTGGCAGTAATTGTGGAACAAATGGGACTGAAAGGATGGATTCCAGTGGGGAGCCAGTTTAACAAGCAGTGCAATTAACACCACCTCAGTGTTTGAGGATGAACAAGGTAATAAACAAGAGTAAATTAATATGCATGCTCAGTCCCACAAGGTAGCCAGATGGCTAGCTGTATCATCAGATGTTTCCACTTTGCCTTTGCAGAGAGAATCATTCCTTTGTGTGGCGAGTGGTACAGTTGACATTTTCTGTGAGCATGGGCATCTGATGTTGGAGCAGAGGAGTCTGAAAGCAGCCTGAGATGCCCTGAGGATGTTGAGCTCAAAGCCGTGCCAGGTGTCCCTAGGGCCCAGGAGGCACAAGGAACCACAGTTATAAACTGAATAAAGAGCAAATTTCACAAGCACAATGCTGACCACATCACTATAGACTCATACTGCCAAGGAAAGAAACGACGGAGGAGGAGGGTTGCAGGACTGGATAGGTTTATTTTCTCTTGGCCTTAAGAGCTCAGTGTCCGACAGTTCCCATTCTGTGTGGTCAGGCTATGACTAGAGCCATATATGTAAAGCCTTTCTGTTCCCATTTCACTGTTAGAAAACAAAGGGGCTGTTCTTTCTCTCTTATGAAGGCAGACAGATCCAAAACTTTCCTTGTAGTCTCAAACCAAATGACAGTCATTTAAACTAAGCCCTAGGCACAGGGGGAAACCAACCCTGTCGACTAGGCTCTCTGGGTACACCTACTGTCAAAACTGTTAGAATTTCTAACAGCCCTCTCTTCTTTTTCTTCTGCTAATTTTGTCCTTCTATCTCTCCAACCAACTGTTCCACTTGTATTTTATGAAAAATTCTCCAAATAGCAAAGATCTAAGCAGCCCATAAATAAAAGGCCAGTGCATGGCTGATCAGAGGCAGCATCTCTACTGCTTTGTCACGACCCCACACTGTCCCACAGGCCACCTGGGCTTCTCTGACTTCAGTCCTGCACCACGTTATATGCGAACTTGTGAGGAGGACCTAGACTCTCATTAGTCCGCAAACACGGAGCAGCGGGGTCTTCTGAGGCAACAGAGGGCAAAACACAAGAATGACCAAAAGAAGTACAGCCTTGTGGGCACTTCTGATTTACTTAACTAGCATAGTCCTTTCCAGTTCTGAATAAATCTCTACTTTGAAAATTAAATTCTATCTTGAAGTCCTAGAAGAATTCGTGACTTGCAGCCACATGATGGTACATTACTTTTCTAATCCCATTCTCGAAAGTTCTTAACTGAGTTTATGTCTCACAAGGCATCTGTGGATATAATTTATTAAATACACGATCTTGGATGGTGAAATATTATCTTCACCTTGAATAATCATTATATTAGCAGTGCCAGTAAATTTGTCACCAATTGAGATCATAAATGTTTTTATCTTATATTTAAGTTGTCTCAGATATCACAAAATATTACTCAAGCCCATCAACTTGGATGTTAGAGTTGTAATTAGATGGCTGATTTGTTGTTGTTGTTGTTGTTGTTGTTGTTGTTATCAAGTGAAATTAGGACATAGTTGAATTGCCTCATAGGGTTTCCAAGGCTGTAACTCTGAACGGACTCCAACTAACACATCTTTCTCCCAGGAAGAAGCTGGTGGGTTTGAACTGTGGACCTTTCAATTAGCAGTTGAGCACTTAACCACTACCAATAGCTTTCCATAGATTGCTACTCTCTCACTCACTGCCATTGGGTCTCTGTTGATTCATAGTGACCCTCTATTAGGGTAGAACTGACCTGTTGGCTTTTGAGACTTTAACCCTTTACATGAATAGAAAGCTCCATCTTTCTCCCCGGGAGCAGCTAATGGTTTCAAACTTTGGACCTTGCGGTTAGCAACCCAATGTATAACCACTACAACAACAGGGACCCTCTAGATTTTACTATTAATAGCATTACTAAAAAGCAGAGCAAGTAACTGATGTGAACTACCAACCTTGTGGTTAGTAGTCCACACCTACATGATAGGGGTACCCGGGAGTCTAGGCTTCACCAAATTTCAAAAGGGTCCATGGCATTCACACACATGCACACATATACAAACAGAGAGAGAGAGATTCAGAAGCCCTGGTCTATACTAAGTGAACCACTCACTTTCCCCCACTTTCTACACTTTGAGCCAAAGCTAGGTAATTTTGCTTCCAACGTATCTTCTTTTTATCTTTATTACTAAAACCCTACTTCTCCTTCAGTATGTGGATCAAGTATCACCTCCTTTATAATACGTCCACGATTCCCTTCACTTGGTTAGAATGGTATTTTGAATTTCTTTTCACATTATCACATTGTACATTCCAACTCCTTATAGACATTTTATTTTATTTATCCAACTATATTTAAAACTCCTAGAAGTCAAGTACCAGGGACTCTTCATCACTGAGTAGACAACAGCAGTAGCCTCTGGACAGTTCTCTTCATTGCCCCACGAATGATCTTTCTAAGTCGTAGAACCCTGCTCACGTCATTGCCCTTCCAGTCTTCAGCGTCTCTCTGAAAGAACAAGACTTTCAGTCTTCACTCAAGGTTCCTCCCAAACTGGATCCTACCTACAGTTTAATTCATCTATTCAATCTCTGAACCCTCCAAAAATTGTCATTGAGTCTACTTCCACCTCATAGTGACCCTATCAGACAGAGTAGAACTGCCTTATTGAGTCTCCAAGGCTATAAATAGTTTACGAAAGCAGCACACCACATCTTTCTCCCATGGAGGAAACCAGTGGGTTTGCACTGTGAATCTTGCAATTAGCAAACGGACACTTAATCACTACCAACAGCTCTCCATAGGCTTCTGCTAGATATTGCTATTTGCTGCATCATTAACAAGTACTAGTGAATCCTCAAATTGCCACATGCTCTTACTTTCATTTCTGATAGTTCCTCTTCCTGGAATGCTCTATGTCCTCTGGAATGGAGAAGAGAAAAGTACACCCCCAACATTTCCAAAATAGCATTTATTTTCAAGGAATTCCTGCCCAGATTCACTCACACTAGCAAAACCATTATCAGCAATGAAACTGAGTTTTGTCCTTGGAAAACTTTCTTAGAAATTCCTATTCCCAAATGCTATGCTTCTATTTTACCATTGTGTGAAAGACTTACAAATACTCCAGAACTATGAGGCTGGGTAGAACTATTCTACCCACCTTATCAATCTTCGCCAGAAATTCAAAACCATCCCCAGAGCCTCATCTCATATTGCTCTGCCGATATTGCCTAATGGCTTACTTCCCCCTCAAAGCTGGTTTACTTCCCACTTTTTGCCACCAATCCCCAAGGAATTTCTTTGCAAACACATACCCGCTATACCTGATAGGCAAGTCCAAGAAAAATTATGAACACACATGGTAGTGCATTTTCCCTTTTCCAACTCTATTCTAAGGAAATTGTCCAAGAAACTGGACTGCATGAAGAAAAGTACAGCCTCAGGAGTGGAGGAAGGCTGAACCGCCTGATATGCAGCTGACACGACCTGCCCTATGCAAGTGAACAGGACTTGAAGCCCTTGTTGATGAAAACGAAACACTACAGTCTCGGGATGAATTGAGACTGACGTTATCGGGAATTTCATTTTACTTGGACACACAATAAACATTCATGGAAACAGCAGTCAAGAAATCAAACAACTAAGCAAATCTGGTGCAAAAGATCTCTTTCAAGTGTTAACAAGCAAAGATATCAACTTGGAGACTAAAGTATGCCTGCCCCAAGGCGAGATATTCCCCAGCACCTCATATGCATGAGAAAGATTGACAGTGAATAAGGAAGAACGGAGAAGCATTGGTACATTTGAACGACACTGTTGCCGAAGAATACGGAAAGTTCCATGGACTGCCTGAAGAACAAGGAAACGGTTCTGAAGGAAGGACCGCCAGAATGCTCCTTAGACATGACGATGGCAAGAACTTAACCCATGTAGGTAGGACATATCATTTGGAGGGACAATCTCAGAAAAAGCTCTCAGGTTTAGTAAAGTAGAGGGTTAGTGAGAAGACTGTCAATGAGATAGGTTAGCACAGTAGCTATAACAATGAGTTTCAATATAACAATCACTGTGAGGATGGCCTGGGACATGATAGCATTTCGTTGATAGAATCTCTTTGAGTCTGAGCCAACTCAGAGACATCTGACAAAAACCATTGCATCATGAAGATAGATGAAAAACTTGCCAACATTTTCTAGCCAGTAGAATTTAACAATTTATCAACAATATAATACATAATGACCCAGTGCGATCCATGACAGATAAACAAGGAGAGTTCAGCATTGGAAAAATAGACCATGTAATATATTACACAAATAAAATCATGAAAAATAACCACACGATCCTATAAATTGATGCAGAGAAGGCATTGAACAAAAGTCAGCATCCATTACTTATTAAGAACACTGAAAGTAAGAGTAGAAACTCCTCAACATAATAAAGGGCATGTGTTCAAAAGCAAGTACCAGCATGACTCTCAGTGGAGAGAAACTGAAAACATTCTCCTCGTGAATGTGAACTAGACAGAGATGCCCTTTATCACCACTCTTATTCAATGATCTGCTGGAAATTTTAACTATGGAGCCACAAAAAGAAATTAAAGGTAATCAAATCGGCAAAGAAGGAGTACAATGCTACTTGCAGATGATATCCCATACATCAAAAAAACCCCAGACAATCAACAGGAAAACTTCTTGAACTAATAGAAGAATTCAGCCAAGTGGCAGAGTAAAAGATCAACATGCAAACGGAAGTCGTAGTTCTTGACATGAGAAAAGAGAACTCTTAAAAGGATACCAGGTAGAACTCCTGAGACTATGGACCTCAGTCACCCTTGAAGCCTGTAACTAGACTCAGCCAAAGGCTCAACTTCCAGCCAAATAGTGAACAATAAGACCAGGAAGGTATTCACTCTTTAGATCAACAAACAACATGAGTTCAAAAGCATAACGCTCTGAAGGCAGGAAGGGACAGAAAAGGAGGATGAATAAAGTGGTAAACAAAGGAAGGAAGCAGAAGAGTGCTGCTACATTGTGTCCATTGCAATCAAGGTCACTGAACAAAATGTTCTTGAATTGTTGACTGGAAAACCAGTTTGCTCTGTAAACGCTCCCTCAAATCACAATATAAAGCTTTTGTGTTTGGGGCCGGGTGGGGTGGGGGGCGGGTTGTTTGAATTTTTAAAGAAAAATGCTGTGGAAGATCAGGGTGTTAGATGTACATGTAGAGAGGAAGATGAGGAAATCCTGAATCACTGTAGCCTTTGAGTTAGGCTCCCAAATAAGTTCCTGGGTGAAACAAAGGGATAATATATCCAGCTGCTGACTGAAAGGTTAGAAGTTTGACTCTACCCAGAGGCACTTCAGAAGAAAGGTCTACATCCAACAAAACGCCTACTGAAAACCCTTAGGAGCTCAGTCTTCCTCTGACACACCGGGTCCCGTGAGTTGAAATTGACTAGACCACAGCTGTGAGGAATGTCAATTCATTCATTTCTAGAGCGCCCATCTAAGCATTGCTGTATATGAGCAGTTCTACCTCTTAACCAAGAGGTGAAGAACCACCCGAGAAATCAAAACCACGGAAGAAATCTTTCAACATGTTCACTCCACTCTCCTCATCCAGTAGGCTTAGAGAGGCATCCAGGCCTGTGTATTTTCTTAAACAACTCTCAAGAAAATACTGATGTGCACTGCTGATTAAGAACAATTCCACAAAGGATATTTAGGTGAAAAAAAATTAGGGTTCCTATTTTAAAAGGCATGGTAAGCTGATAAAGCTACAAATTTATATGTGATGATATTCTGTTGGGAACATGGGGGAAGGAGAAATTATTTCACTGACAAGTGAGGCGGTATTTGAGCTAGGAAGTGTAATGAAGACATTTATTTTATCTCTAAGAAACCCTGTTACAAAATTATTCAGATACAATTTCTTTAAATAGAGAAAGATTCTAGAGTACTAAAAAATGCCTGAACACATGAAAAATAAGCAAACAATAAAATACCAACTTTGCACATAGTTCTTCAGGAACCAATTAATCACACAAATGGAATTATATCTTCCTTGAACTATCATGAATCCCACTAACTTCATTTTGAATATAAGACTAGAAAATAGAGTGCCTGTAACCACCATATACTGAATATGCCAACGTTTACTATGTTATTAATTCTTTATGCTTTTGTATTTTCAGAATAAGTTTTGAATTTAATATCTAAAGAAAAAAATTATACATTGAAATCAGGCGGCCCAAGAGAATCTTTTAAAAGATTATACCAAAAGGAAAGAAAAATGTTTCCAATGAAAATTCTATCATGTGATCCCACACATCATTTCTATCACAAAACTGGATTTTCCTACAATTGATCCTTCTTCATTTCATATTTTTGTACTCAAATCACCAGTAATTACCAGTTGAGATAGTAGGAAGATAGCTGTAATTGTACCCATTCCAAAGAAAAGTGATGCAAAATAATGCTTAAATTATAGAACAATATCATTAATATCACGGTCAAGTAAAATCTGAAGATCGGCCATCAATGATTGGAGCATGACATTGACAGGGAGCTACTAGAGATTCAAGACAGGTTCAGAAGACGATGTGCAACAAGGGTGTTGTGACTTATGTCAGATGGATCTTCACTGAAAGTGGGAATATCAAGAAGATATCTACTTGTATTTTATTGACTGTAAGAAGGCATTTGACTGTGTAGATCAGAACACACTACGGATAGTCTTGTGAAGAACGGGGATTCCAGAACACTTCATTGTGCTGAAGCTGAAGTTGTACGTGGATCAAGAGGCCATTGCACAAACAGAACAAGGGAATACTGCATGGTTTAAAATCAGGAAAGATGTGTCACAGGGTTGTATCGTCTCACCATACTTATTTGGTTTATATGCTGAGCAAATCATCAGAGAAGTGCATTATGCGGAAAAGAATATGGCGTCAGGATTGGAGGAAAGCTTATTAACAACCTGCGACATGCAGATGACACACATTTTGCTTGTTGAAAGTGAAGAGGACTTGGGACACTTGCTGATGAAGATCAAATATCACAGCCTTCAGTAAGGTTTACAATAGAGATGACCAGATACCTCACAAGTAGACAACAACATCAAGATAAATGGAAAATAGATTGAAGTTGTCAAGGATGCTCATGGAAGAAGTAGTCAAGAGATCAAAGCACGCATCATATTAGATAAATCTGCTGCACAAGACTCTTTAGAGGATTGAATACCAAGGCTGTTCCTTTGAGGATTCAGGTGCCTGACCCAAGCCATGGTATTTTCAATGGCCTCCTATGCATGTTGAAGTTGGATACTGAATAATGAAGACTAAAGAAGAATGAAGACATTCAAATGGTGGTGCTGGAGAAGAAGGCTGAAATTACCATGGACTGCTAAAAGAGCAACAGATCTGTCATGAAGAAGAACGGCCAGAGTGCTCCTTAGAGGCAAGAATGGTGATACTTCGTCTTAGACACTCTGGACATGTTGTCTGGAGAGACCAATCCCCAGAGAAGGGCAGCATACTTGGTAAAGGAGTGAGGCAGCAGAAAAGAGGAAGGCCGTCAATGAGATGCACTGACACAGGGGCTGAAGCAATGGTTGAAGCGTAAGAACAACTGTGAGGCCGTTGCAGGACCAGGTAGTATTTTGTTCTGTTGTGCATAGTGTCTGACTATGGGTCAGAACCATCTTGATGGCACCTAACAACAATAATCCTGTCTCTAGTCCCCAAGATACAGCATTATAAAACAAAGATACGACAAAAAATATTGCTGCAAAATTATAGAAACCCTTTGTTAAACAAAAATATCAACAAGTGAAGCTAATTTTGCATTCTTTGATAAATACCATATCAGCATGGCAGTTGGGTGCCAAGAGTTGGCAGAGGGACTCAAACTGTGCTTCTTTAACATTTTTCTTGGAATTTTGGGAACAAAATGAAGAGACAAGATCAGGCCTGTGGAGTGGATAGGATAAGGTTTCCTAATGAAATTCCCACAGGATAACACTTGCTACCCTGGAAGAACGAACAAGTTCATTGTCATGATGGGGGGAAAAAAATCCTGGGAGCAACTTTTCTGCCCTTTTCTCACCAATGCAGTTTTCAATTTTGTGATGACTTTTTTGAGTGCGGCGATTGTCCTATGTCCTTCAAGACAATCTTTCAAGATCGTCCCTTTGCATTCTCAAAAGTTAGTCACCATAACCTTCTGAGTTCACTTTTATGCCTTACATGTAGCTGTCCTAGCGGACTCCCTTACAAGTTTCTCTTTTGACTGCCTTTTCTGGGGGTACAAATTACATCCAGGGTGACCTTAAGGACAGGTTGGAATTTAGAATTCTTGAATGGGGAGAGACAATCCCTGCGCTATGGCCTACTCCCCTTCTCTTCTTATATCACAAGGCACCTTACACACATTTTGCAGACACTGCAATCCGCACATTCACTGTCCATCCTCCTTATAAAAAGTTGCCCTTGACCACTACTTTGGCCCAGGGATGCTCATACTGGCAGTACAGTCGGATCTGGTAAGAACAGATCTAGGAAGGAGAGATCTCCTTCAGGTTCTATGAAGTGATTTGACCTATTTGGACCAAGGAGTCCCAGGTACACAGAGAGAGATCTAGAGCAGAGTGGCATGAACTATGGGTGACCATATTCGTTTATTTCAATAAACAAACACAATGCCTCTTGTTAACAGTGTTCCAGCAACTATATATTATATGCTATATGTTACATCTGTATGCTATCTGAGGAGGCCAGGTAATGTAGTGGTTGTGCACTGGGTTGTGATCTTCAAGGTCAGCAGTTCAAAACCACCAGCTGCTCCACAGGAGAAAGGGCTTTCTACTCCCTATCCGATAGGGTCACTATGACTCAATGGCAGTGAGATTTTTGCTTTATATACTATATATACTGTTATTATACTATGTACTATGTACTATAATAGGCACTGCATGCTATCGTATACACTATATTATACTATATAGAGAGAGTCTGTATACAGAACAGATTTAAGTCAAAGGAAGGGCAGAGGGCAGAGACATGATATCTGGAGCTCAGGGTAATGCTGTCCCTCGACTTGAGTGGAGTCATTGCACCCTTGACTATCCACTAGAAAGATTATAAATCCATGAAACTTAAAGACTTTCTATCATTCTTCATAGATACAGAGAGGGTTGTGATAAGAGCTGTATGAGCCCCCAATAAAATGACATTTAAAAAAAGAAAAAGAGAGGCCAGAACTCCCATCAGGCTTCTCACCCACACAAAATCATTGCTTGCAAGTGAGACTGAATAAATATTTAACCATTGGGTTCAAAATATTAACAAAAATGTTAATATTTTGCACAATTAACATTTCTAGCATGTGGAATATTTGCTAACTCTTACATTATTACTCAATCCATAATTCTCCATGCCTCGCTCTCCATAAAAGCTTTAACATTCCTAGGGGCGGGGTTATATATTCCATTAAATTTCTAAACATAATCTACACTCAACAAATATATGTTGGATTTTTTTTTATCAATTTAACACTTGTGTGGAAAGTATAAATAACCGATATTCTTTAGTTTTTGTCACAGCTCATAGCAAGCATTAAAATCATTTCATATAAAGTAAGGAAAAAACAGAACTTGGTGTTCCATCACCTGTATTTAGGGAGATGTGCAAGCACGTAATTTTCAGGATTGCAACAGGGTCCAGACAGTGACCACATTACCAATGGTTCTCGAACTTCAATGTACAACAGAAAGGTGCAAAAGGCCTTAGGTAGAACCTTAGAATCATAATTCAAACAAATTGTCAGGCTATGCTGTTGGTTCTGCTGGGAACCACAGAATATGTCCATTTGGGTTCTGTCAGTACCTGGGAGAGATTTTACAACTGTACCTAAAGATAGTCACTGAAAACTCTTCATCCACAAAAGAAGTTGGGAAGAGAATATGACCAGTTGCTATTTTCAAAACCTCAAGGGAATAGAGGTGAGTTTACTATTACAGTACAGTAGCCCCTAGTAATAGTAGTAGCAGCAGCAGTTAGCTAGTTAGTTAATTTTACATTGTTGGTACAGATATATTGGCACACTGGAATGGACCAAGTAGTCATGGGCATTCGTCTGTGTGTTATAAAGATGGAATGCAGTCATCTCGGTAGTCGTAGCATGAGTTGTCAGTGCCCAAATGGTAGCAATAACTATTGCAATAGAATTTTTCTGAAAGTAACTGCAACCAGTTGCTAACAATAATTTATTTATAATTTTAAAGATCTCTGGCTGTAACTATTTTACTAGCAAAACACAATGTCTATTGTTAATAGTGTTCGGGCAACTGTAAGGTAACAATTGAACTTGTGCTGATAAATCAGTCAGAGAAAAGAGTGAACGGAAAGGACGACAAATCTGAAAGACAGTATTTGAGAAGTAGAATTTGTTTGGAGCTCCTTAGGAGAAGAAAATCGATTGAAGAAAGAACTTCATCAGAATCTCCGGAGCCTGGGTTTCTCACAACTCTAGGAGAGCTTTGACAACACCATCAAGATAAAATCAAACTTTGCTTAACAAAGGAGATTGTAAAGAGACCATTAAGAAAGCAGAGAAAGCCATGCTGGCTTCTGCAACTGGACACGCAAAGCGACAAAAGTACCAACTCCTTGGGACCATTCCTTCCATGATACTGCCCTGCTAAGTTGTTTGGAATTCAATACATCAGAGCCAATTAGTCCTGTTGCCCAGGAGAATCAGGAGCCACCTAAACAGAGGGGTATACACATCTCTGCTGTCCATTAACAGATGTGTTGCTGTTGATGCTATTGTCAGGTGCCATTGAACTGATTCCAGCCCACGGAGCCCCCCTATGCAACAGAACAGAACACAGACACACCCTGCCCCGTCCTCACAATTGCTCCTGTGTTTGAGCCCATTGTTGCAGCCACTGGCAATCCATCTTGTTGAGAGCCTGCCTTCTGTATACATATACACGCTTCATTATATTAATCCATGCACCATAAACACACTCATTTAAAGGATACAATGCCGCAGTGGGTATTAGTATATTCATAGGGTTGTGAAACTATTACCACAATCTAATTTTAGAACATTTTTGTCTCCCCAAAAAAGACCCCATCTTCCAGCCACTTTCCCCAGCCCAAGGCAACCATTCATTACTCTCTGATCTGGCTCCATAGATCTGCTTATTTCAGACACGTCTTTAAAATGGAAGCATGCAGTACATTGTCGATTGTATATCACTTTTCTACTTAGTATAATGGTTTGTCAGTTTGATCTATGTTGCAGCATATATCAGTATTACGTTCCTTTTGTCGTTGTTGTTGAATACTATTCCATTGTGTGGCTGTACCACATTGAAACACTATTTTGAGAAAAAAAATGTATCTTTAGGTTCTTTGTCCTAAAGCTTCCTTTAGAAGATCGCTGGTTTCTAGGTATATGACAATATGTGAGAATAAGGCTGTCATTTTGTAAAATTTATTGAGCTATTTATCCAAGCTAAAATTTCTTCACCAATAAAGTGGGAAGAATATTGCTGCTCCTGTTAGTGCCTTTGAATTGGCTCTAACTCATAGCAGCGCTACGTGCAGCCGAAAGAAGAACTCCCCAGTCCTGTAGCACCCTTACACTCATTGCTCTGCTTCAGCACATTGTGCAGCCACTGTGCTACTCCATCCTTTTTTGTAGACCGTCTACTTTACCCAGCATGATGTTCTCCAGGGGCTGGTTCCTCTTGATATGGCCAAATAAGTGAGACAAAACGCAGCCATCTTCACTTCTGAGGAACATTCTGGCTGTACTTCTTCCAAGACAGATGTGTTGACAGATGTGTTTGTCCTTCTGGCTGTCCGTGGTATGTTCAATATTCGCCCAAAACACCATATTTCAGATGCTTCCCTCTTCCTTATGCACAGCCCAGCTTTCACATGCCTGGGAGGTGATTGAAGATAACACAGCGTGGGGCAGGCACATTTTAGTTCTCAAAGTGATACTTTTGCTTTTTAACACTAGAGAAGAATTTTTACAGCAGATTTGCCCATACTCATTGTTTGATTTCTGGACTGCCGCTACCATGGGCATTGATGGTGGATGCAAATAAAATTAAAACCTTGATACTTTCCATTTTTCTCCCTTTATCACTCTGTTGTCTACTGGTCCTGTTGTGGGGATTTTTGTTTTCTGTTGGCTCAGGTTTCTGTTGGTTAAGATTTTTGCTTTCTGCTGGTTTTATCTTTGTCGGTAAACGCTTCAAGTTCTCTGCTCTTTTCAAGTTTGGGCCATCTGTCTATCTCGTGCAGTTATGAGTCTTCCTCTAATTCTAATGCTGCATTCTTCCTTATATAGTCGAGCTTCTAAGAGTATATGTTCAGCAAGGATGGTAAAAGGATACAACTTTGACACATACTTTTCCTACTACCTACCTAGGGAGTTATTATGATTACTAGAGTCTATTGAAATCTAGTACGGTGAAATTTAGTACGGTGACAAACATAACTTAATGGTAACAGTAGGTACCATATGGTCATAGAAATTTTAACACCTCTCTTAAATTTAATTGGATTTTTAAATGCAAAGTGATACATGTTTATCATAACAAATAATAGATAATAAGAAATATAGAGATACTATACCATAATCTCTCAACTGTCGATCCTATTACATTGCCAGTAGGAAAGGTAGTATGTATCTTTGCACATCATTCTCAGTGCTCACTCAAGATCATGAAAATGTAATTTTTTTCTGTTTCTTTAAGTTGCTATATATATATATTTCTTTGCTTTTGACCCCTTTTTAAATTAAAAACACCTGGTCAGCTCTCCAGGTCAATACATGTAGAGCTAATTTTATTTTTTTACAGTATTCCACATATTCCAGAGTAAAGATGCACTCCACTATCGTCAACATTTCCACCATCAATGTATATTTAGGAGCTTTGGTGGTATGGAGAAGAGATCTGGTCCTATAGTAGGTATGCATTGGGTTTCTAATCACAAGGTCAGCAGTTCAAATCCACCAGCTACTCCTCAGGAGAAAGATATCCTTGCCTATAAAGAGTTACAATCTCAGAAATTGACCGGGACAGTTCTACCCTGGCCCAAAGAGTCGCTGTGAGTTGGAATGGACTCAATGAGTTTGTGTTTGAGTTTTTGGTGGTACAGTGGGTAAGGGCTCCACTGCTAACCAAAGCATAGATGGTTCAAATCACCAGTTTTCCATAGGAGAGAGATTTATTTCATGAAGACTAGCACAGGAAACCCCACAGGGCAGTTCTACTCTAGCCTACAGGATTACTATCAGCTAAAGCAACTCTGATTACAATGAGTTTGGATTTTATATTCAACCCTTCCACTAGCGATGTATATTTAGATAATTTTCAGTTTTTTCTTGTTAAAAAAAGTTTCAATAAGCCTGCTACTAATGAAATAGTAAATAATCATCCAAACTATGATTTTAATATCATGACTTATATGCATAACTTTGTGTTCCCAAGTTTAATCAATTCCATCACTTATGTGGTCAATATTAAGGGATAGAACCTATACAAACCAAACATAAAAGGTCAGTTTACCTTTTTTAAAGGAATTTCAAGCAGAAAATTTTGAGGCAAAAGAAATTTCTCAACCAATGAACAATCTCAAGGAACTAGACCCTTTAGGCAATGACTCGGAAGCCAGCGTTCTGGAGAGGGAAGGAAGGAGAGCGGAGAGGACGATCAAACCCGGAGCGTCAGGAACAACGAGATCCCTACTCAATCTCTGCTCCAAGTCAGTCTCCCAGGGCAGAGGGGACATTTTGTAACTTCCTGCTAACCTGATCATTTCCCGCAAAAGTTAGAGGTAGCTTCCTCTTTCAGGTTACTGCTTTTTTAGGAAACAATGTCAAAATGTTTCATTAAAATTTAAACATTTGCAATTAAGCCTAATTACTCCATATTTTAAAAAATGAATAAGTAAAGAACATATCATTAATTATTTAAAACGGCAATGGCAGGTTATGTAAAGCTGTGTGATCTACTGAATGATTTTTATGTAAGCCTGGAACTTCACTTTATAGAATACTTCTCTACATTTCAGGAGAGAACCTGCCACTAATCATCTATATTTGTAGAAGCCTCTTGGTGAACTCTCTTCAACAGGCCCTAGGCACCAAAGCACTAAAATAAGATCTAAAAATGATTGGACTGTGTATGTGGTATCTCACTGGGTTTTTCTATGGCAAAAATTTTGGGCTTTTTATGGCAGGTTCTAATGCCCCATGAATGAATTTACTATAAACTTCACAGATGTTACCCTCTTTTCAAGGCCCAAACCAATTTAGAATGAACATAGGAAAAACTACCTTTTTTTCTAGAAATACATGCTGTGTGGAAAAAGTTTTTACCCATAGGGAAAACCTGGATTTTACTGGTTCACTATAATGTAAACCATGTAGTGGTCTTTTTTTAACTTTAGATTCAACTTCCTTTAGTCTATTTGCAGATGTCAACCAAAAATAGTAGAACATATGTTTGAAAAATGTTTGTATAAGAAAGAAAATTTATACTCCAAAAGCCACGATCTTCATTTACTGGCATGTTATTTCACGTTTTATTTTGTTTTCAATCCAGGAGGTGTGTCAAATTTCTGTAATAACAGAATAGTGATTGCCTATCAAACTCTAAAAGTTCACACAAAATTTACCAGGAACCCGCTAAAGATAAGTGAATAGTGACACCTGATGAATAGCATTTCCCCAGAAACCTAGTCAGGTAAATAAATATGCTAACTGAGATTTAATATTCCATTACAGGACAGAAAAATTCATAACTATCTTAATTGAAAGTCTCATTTCCTTTTGCCAAGGTACAGATGGCCCCCCAAATAACCTCTCTATATGTTCAATCTTGGCAGTACACATTTCCTCTTTGGTCTTCAGGGTCCTGTCACCCTTCTTCTTCTATGAAATAGATATTTAAGTCTTTCAAGGGGCCTTTTATAACTAGGCTACCCTGTTTGTCTTTGCAGAGGAAACCGACAGCCTGTTCTCTGGAGCAATAGGGACAGAAGGCCCGCCTGATCAGTGCTAAGGCAAGGACTATGAGTAACTGTTGTTCGTTCTGGTCTTTGCAACCATTGAGGAATCAACATATTTCACACATTATACTCAATAATCAATTTCAGCAACAAGTAGTCAACCATGTAACCATCAATATGCAAATTCCCATTTCATAAATAAAATCTAACAGAGCCCCTATTATTTTTTTAATCATTTTATTAGGGGCTCATACAATTCTTATCACCATCCATCCATACATCAGTTGTGTAAAGCACATCTGCACATTCATTGCCCTCATCATTCTCAAAACATTTGCTCTCCACCTAAGCCCC
>NW_022111373.1:82375949-82396059 GCF_000313985.2 Echinops telfairi | reverse complement strand
TTCTGAGCTTGATGGCCGCTTGTTTACCTTCAAGTTTTACTTACTGATGAAGACCAAAGACTACAGTTTTTAGTATGAAATACACCTCTACAAAAAGAAAACAAAAATCCTAACAGCTAGGCCAATACGCGACATGATGAGTGGAGAAAAGAGTTAAGTTGTCAAAGAATCCATTTTATTTAGATACAAAATCATTGCCCAAAAAATGAGGAGCTAATATTAAGGGCTCAAGTAGAAAGCATATGTTTTGAGAACGATGATGGCAACAAATGTACAAATGTGCTTGACACAATGGATGTATGTATGGATTTTGATAAGAATTGTATGAGTCCCCAATAAAATGATTTAAAAATAATAATAATGGCAGTAAACAGCAGAAAGATAGAATAGCAAAAATTACTTTGCACTAAGCACTCTGTTGAACATCTTGTTCGCATTTTTTCATTTAGTCTTCATAAGTGCACTTCAAGAGAGAACATAGAATAATCTCACTTTAAATATGAAGAAGGAGACACCAATAATCCAGTGGTAGAATTCCCACTATCCCTAGGGTAGCTCCAAGTTTGATTCTTAACCAATGCCACCACTTGACTGTCAGAGTAGACTTACATGTTGCCTATAATGCATGTTTCCGTAAAGCTTCCAGACTAATAAAACCTAAGAGAAAAACATGGCAATGTACTTCTTCAGAATCCTATGGATCATAATGGCCTCGTACACAACTGACCATGGGAATGGTACAGGACCAGACAGTATCAGGTTCCACTGGGCAAGGGGTCCATTTTGAGAGATTGATAACAGAATTTCATTATGATTACCATCCTGTTGGGTATAAAGTGAACAATGTTAGAAGCAGGAAGTTAAGATGTCACTACTAGCTAAAGGCTGCAGTAGAGCATGCCCCTGGACTTCTAGATCCCTGCACAGTGAACCTCCTTGATCTAGAAAACAGCGTTGACACCAAAGGGGCGACGGAGAAGCAGCAACAGCAGTAGAAAATGGAGCCAGAACATGTGGCAGAGCGGTGGACTTCCCAGCCTGTGAAGCGAGTAAAGCTGAGTGCTTTGAGATGGGGAGCTGGCTTGTGGAGTGGCATGCCCTCACTTGGGTTCACTAGCCAATGGAGTTGGAGCTAAGTGCCTTTGGGTTGAGGCTACCCATACCATGGCACGCCATTGGGTATTTGTTACCAGCCCTGAAAGAATGTTGTAACGTGTCCTGACTGAAAAACTCTACCCTGAGCATTTCAACCTGAATTTTAACTTGTTAGCTTCCATAATAACCCCCATCATTGTGAGCATTGTGAGTTCTATGTGGACATTGCTATGAAACACAGAACCTAGCTGGGAAAATGGTGTTGTGTGGGACAAAGCGGTGTTCAAGCTCCTTGTTGCAGTCATTCTGTCAACCTGTTTTGTTGAGGATCTTCCTCTTTGTTGTTGACCCTCTACTTCAACAAGCATTAAGTCCTTCTCTAAGACTGATCTCTCCTGGTAACACAGCCAAAGAACATCCAGAGATAACACATTAAAGGAAGTCTCATCAGCCTCATTTCTAAGGATCATCCTGGCTATACTTCCAGACCGGGCTTGTTTGTTCTGTGGCAGTCCATGGTGCATATTCAATATTCTTTGCAAACACCATCTTTCAAAGATGTCAGTTCTTCTTCATTCTTCCTTGTTGTCTGGCTTTCACATGCTCATAAAGTGATTAAAATATCCTAACTTGAGTCAAGCACACCTTAATCCTCAAAGTGACATTTCTGCTTTTTGCCATTTTGTCTTTTGAAGTAGATTTGCTCAATGCAGTTCATTGTTTGCTTTCTGGACTGCTGCTGCTTCCATGTGTGTTGATTATGTATCCAAGTAATATGGATCCAAGTTCAAAGAAATCCAATATTTTCCCCATTTATCATTATGTTCCCTCTTGTATCATCACCAGTTGTTCCACATGCCGAGCAGTTGTTGAACAATTTCTAGGCACCAACTTAAACCTGCAAATGATCCATCATCACTTCCCCTCACATAATCTCTTAAGTTCCCAGGTGTTATGTAAAGTTCAGTTACTGAGTTTTCTGGGCATAAGTTGCCTGTCTTCCTGGAACTATCTAAGCAATGAAGAGAGAACTAAGCAATTAGCTTGCTTTAAGATTTGGAAACATGAAGTTTAACTGAATCTCACTGGCAATTGGGTTTGTCCTTATTCCAAATCCTTCCAGTTCTGGCCCTCGTTAAGTTTCTTTGAGTACACACTCTTCTCTTACCATTTCCCAATCCACTAAAGTTTCTTTTCTAGTGCTGAATCATAAATTATAAGGTGTAATCTAAAAGAAAACATTTATTTTGGAGTCTCATTAATAACACAGTGGAGAGTGATAATGTTTATTCGCTGCAGACATGAAAAGTCCAACCCGTCTCTCTAATCCTTAAACTCACACACACACACACACACACACACACACACACACACACACCCCTGGTCAATTTTCACAACATGAAAAGTAACACAGAGAGGCAAAAGTAGGAAATACTTCCCTAATGACAGTCTGTTAATATCTTCTTCAAACACCAAGTTTGAAGCTCTCAGTTTGTGATTTACTGGCAACCAAATTTAAATATCCACATATATGCCAATTTTTAAGATACGGCCTCTAAAACCACCTTTTGGTACTCTGCTCTCTGTTGAGCTGGGGATGAGGCTCTGCAGACTATATTCTCCTTTGTCCTTTGGCTCCACGTTAGGTTCTTCCCATAGGAGACACTTCAAGGTAACTGTGGGGTAGAAAGAGGGCAGAACAAATTCCTCTTTGTTTGCTTCTTGTTCCCACTTACATTACTCTAGCAATGGCCTTTTGAATGGCTGTTAGGCCAATCTTCTTTCTGCCTTTGTAGACCAACTTCATCGCCTTCTTTCCCTACTGGAGCCCCTCTCTTACTGTGGAGGTATCTTTACCAGCTGAAGGTGCCTCTAGAGATCTGAGTCACAATCTGTGAGACTCTCCTGGGTTCTCATCCACCCATCCTCTTTCTTTTGTCCCCTCTCCTTAGCTCTGGAGATACTTGTTGCATTACATAATTCTTACTTCTGTGTTACCTCAGTGATCCCTTTGTGCTTTTTCTCTGTTGAAAGAGCTACTGCAGTTTCTTTTGTTCTGACTGATATGTTGGGTCCTCCTGGTTTTCTCCAATCCTCTTAGGTGGGGAACATCCAGCCCACGGACCATAGAAGACCCATGGCATCATCATTACCAGCTTATAGCATTCACTTCACCAAAGAGGAGCCATTCCAGAACATCATATTAGGGGTGAGTTAAGTAAATGTTTGAGCAGTATGATCTATGAATGATGTTGTAAATAGCTAATGGCTCTCAGCACACAAAAGGTTTCCCACCCATGCATACAATTGTCAATGCTAAGTGTTTTGTTCCCAGCTGTCCTAGCCTCTGGTTCCCATGCTCTACCTGAAAAACCAAAAGCAAATGGTAGTGACTGCTCTAAAAGAATGTAGAACAAAGCTCAAAATCATAAGCAAGACCAGGCTTATTGGTTGGATACAGGCTGCTGGAACCATGAAGATTATGGTCCTTAGTCACCCTTCACTTCTGGGAATGATAGATCCATAAGGTGAACAAAAACACTAGCAAGATGCATGTACCTTAGAAGAATCAACCACCATTTGACACAAAAATGGCAGCATTGACTGAGGACAAAGTTCAGAAGAGTAGAGAGAGAAGGATGAATGGAAACAGGAAACATAAGAAGATAGTGGGGCACGTGACATTACATTGAAGGGATTATGATCAATGAGATAAAACAAAATGTGTGCAATTGCTGAATGCAGAAGTAATGATTTGCTCGGTAAAATTTCATCCAATTCACAATAAAAGGGGTTTTTGTTGTTGTTGTTGTTGTTGTTGTTGTTCAAGGTGGATGGAGGTGGGAAAAGGTTTCCTCTACCCCAGGAGATGGAAGGAGTAACGCGGTGTAAACTCGTAGTGGACTCACTAATGGAAAAATGCTTAGGGTGTAAAACCGAAGTCAAGATCCCTGTCTAGAGAGGAAGCCACAGAGGAGGAGACTTCTTGCTGAGACACTTGAGGAATAGACTTGGAAACTCAGCTAACATTTGAACAATTCTAGGAATTTGGAATGACATGATAAATAGGCGCCTTCACTAAGTGATTCAAAGGGTGTCCAAAAGGAACTACTGTCCAATAGCATCCACACCCTGCTTGTCTTGTCCATAGCCAATGAAATGGCATCTTTTGATTCCATTTCTTGCTCAACTCTTAGTCTCTCCAAGGTACTGTCACAGGATTTCACTGAGCTGGGTGACATAGTCAATGTTTGGGGAGAAGAGACTAAAAGAGTGTCCAACAAAGGAGGCAGAGACCCTCAAAAGGTCCGTTTGGGCTATTTCCCAGTCCTGTCTGGGCTTCCACCTGCCGAAGGAGCTGATCACTACCTCCTCTTGATGCTTTCTTATCATTTCTTCTTCTTTTTTGAACAGCCTACATGCCAAGAGCATACTATCTTTGGGCTAGTAAATTAGGCCACAATTTTGGTGAGTAATCTTTCTGAACTCCCAATAAGATCAGAGCTGAGATGTGAGCCCAGGTCGGCCTGGCTCCAACGCCCATGTTTTTGGTTTGGCTTGGGTTTCGTTGTTTTATGGTCTTGCTGCCCGTGTTTCCCCCTGAGAATGTCTTTTCCTAGTCCTTCTCAGGAGAAAAATGTGGGGACGTGCCCTCTACCTCCCCCAGCTGTCTTCTCCTTGGTCATGGTTTCAATGGATAGCTTACATGTTACACATACCTCATGGGTCACACAATGACATATATGCAAGGATCCATGTACTTTCACATAGAAACCAAAACTGGCCTAGGGAGATACAAGTAGAGGACAGGTAGAGGGTGGAAGGCATGTTGTGTGATCCACTCTGTCCTTTGTTTGATGCCTGGTGGGCTCAGATTGTGCGTGGCTCTCCCTTTCCCCCTGAGGGGATGGGCTTTGTAGGAATCTGCGTGTTTCCTTGGGAAGAGAAGTGGTAAGAGGAGATTAAACTGAAGGGGATGAAACCTTTTTCTTTCCCTTTTTTTCTGTTTTGCTCTCCTCATGGACTTTTTATTTATTTGTTTTCTTTTGGGTTTTGCTGTTTCTAATAAAAAATGTTATTTGGTTTCAATTTTCTTAAAAAATGGGTCAACTCTAAGTAAATAGATCAGAGCCTTCCTCAACAACTCTAAATCCCTAACCACAGGAAATAAACAGTTTTCCTGCATCAGTCCATGTATTGTCCTTTCCTCCTCCTTAATCCAAGTCAAAATAATACTGAGGGTGGGAATGAATATTCCGAGAGGCTGAACCTGAGAGTTCCTGGCCACCACGCTCTTGTCGCACCAGCCCCAGTTGGAAACCTGCCTTTATTTTTCCTTCTACTGGCCCATAAGCCACCAGCTGCATCTGGGAAGTCACCCCCATGGAAATAAGTGACCCTGTTCAGACCATTCTGGTACTACAGCCCAGTCAAAAACAAGGCTCCCCTCCTGGCTTTCCCTTGCTCAATACCTCTTCACTCCCAACTAGCTTCTTGGGCAGGTCATCTCTCAGCTGACTGCTTAGCCAATTCCACTTCAAAGAGAGCATGCCTAGTCCTTTCAATCTAATAAAATTTCATCTGCTTTTCCAGGCCTCAAGGCAGAAGTAATTTTGGTAAAGTTTGCCCAATAGCATTCATCTAAAGCAAAAACAAAAAAAGACAGAAAGAAAACAAACCAAACTAAGAGTCTGGTTTTTTGTTTTGTGTTTCAGATTTTCCTCCATCTATTCAGTTAATGCTATTAATACTTCTACTCTCTACTTGATTCCAAAAATATTGAGCAAGTACTCCCAACTGGATAACAAGCTAGTTATGGAGAGAGCATCAACAAGTAAAGCACAGACTCCACCCTTTGTGGAGAAGTCGACCCAAAGAAGAAAGATAAGACAAACCATACATGGTTAAACAATCTACACTATGTTTAGCTTATTTGCCATCAATAATAGAGTTGCCAGGCATTTTCCTCTACAATACTGAAATATTCCTCTGGCAAGGCATCAATTTCATAGGCTACATTCAGTCACCCCTCATCTTGGTAGTTTAGTTCCTCACATGTACACAGAGCTGATAATACTATCGATCAAGACGTGACATGACGAAGTGTTTATTTCTCTTAACGGGATAGTGTGGAGGAGTTTCCATGATCCATTATGCACATTGACAGGTTTTCTGATCCAAAACATCTGTGGCCTTGAAAAGACTGAGGGTATGTTTTGATTCTGTTTCAAAGCCAATTAAAAGCCTCTCCTTTGTGATGCCAATGTTGGCACCTTCTTTGGTGACCCTCATTGGCATCTTCTCATATCCCCTTCTTCCGTTTATTAAGTACATCCTTCTGACAACAGAAGGGGCCTGAAGGCAACAATCAAATCCAAATGGCCTGGAAAAAGCAATAACAACTTAAGTCGCCCATCCCCTTCGCTCAACACTGTGTCCCCAGAGCAGCTGGAGTATAATATTCCCTTTCCTTTACACACAGATAAATTAAAGATCTTTTTCCAAGGGGGGTGCCAACAGTTTGCAAAGCCATCAGTAGACTATAATAAAGGCTTAGCACTAGTCTTTGAGTCTGCCAATGTATGGCTGCAGTGCAATGGATCCCTTTTATCTGGCACTTCTAGCCATGGTCTTGTAATTCCCACCAAAGTACTGGATGGGAATAAGGAGTCCATGGCCCAACCAAGGAGATTAGACAGCTCACTAATAATACCAATAGGGTGCCGAATAGTGGAAGCATGCAAATGTGTATAGAACCTTAATGAGAGGACTGGTCTGTGTTATCATCCTTCTAGGCTTAGCGCATCAAAGAGGCAGAACAGAGAGACCTCTCTACTACAAGGAAGAGCCAGGAAGAGTGTCTTTTGGACCAGAATTCTTGTGCGTGGAGCCACCTAGTCCCCGGATACAGAGAGAGATCTATAATACCCGACATGACAGGAGATAGCAAGGAGTGTCAAATGAACATCATCAGGAGAACCGTAAGACCAGTGCAGGTTGACACAATGGGCTTCACTCCTCATGGAACAAAGAATGACAATTGATTTTCCCAAATCATGGACCAAGAAAGTTGAATGCCTTCAGGCAGGAGGCTTCCTGGTTGAGTGGGGTGCCTCTGGGCATTTGTCCATTGAGCTGAAGAGATTTGTAGGCCAGAGGCCAGTCTGAAGAACCCAGGGACTGAGGGAGTGGCTTCCCGCTAGGCCTGGCTAAGGAGTTGTCCTGATGAAAAATCAGTACTCTGAATTGTGCGTGATCTTGAATGGTAAACTATTACTTCCCTGGTAAGCCCTGTGACTCTGTGTGTAGTCTGTGAGTCCTGGGTGACCATTGCAGTGAATTGTCATATCCAACAGAGGAGTAGAAAGTACCATGGGAGGGAGGGCTGGTGTCAGAATTAGTGGAAAAAAGTTGGAGAGAGGAGGTCTGTATGATCTCTACAAGATAGAAATCAGCCTTGGGCTAATGCTGATAATAATTCTCCTCCCCCTACCTCATCCACTTGAAGGAGGTCTGGTGACACAAGGCCATTTTTAAAGTGGCGAAAGGACAGGAATCTGTTTGTTTAAGCTTCTTGTCTACGTGAGTGGACGAGCTAACTGTGGTTTGATGAGATGAAAGGGAAATTGTACTTTGAGGAAAATGATCATTTACCCCGACCTAATAAACTTAGGAACACAGTAGTATACGCAAATTACATTTGTAGCTATATAGTAGAATAAAAGAGCAAGTAATAGCTATGTCTCACCGACACCATGCCCGCTTTGCATGTTGTTGTCTTTGTCGCTAGGTGCCATCAGGCCAGTGCCAACTCACAGTGACCCGATGCACAAGAGAAGGAAACATCGCCCCGTGGTGAGTCAGCTTCACAATGGTCCCGCGTGAGCCCATTATTGCGACCGCTATGCAACCCATCTCATTGGGGCTCTTCTTTTTATTGACCGATTTTCCCCAGCACAATGTCCTTCTCCCGAAACAGGTACCTCCCGGCAACCTGTCCAAAGTAGGGTGAGGGAGATTTGCCATCCTTCTGGCAGTCCATGGGATGTCCAATGTTCTTCACTGAGACCATAATTCAAATGCATGATTTTATTATTTTTTATTAATTTTAATTAATTCCCTTTGCCACCATGCCCAGTGGGTCTTTTTAATCTCTATTGTTAGAGATGGAACAGGGACAGGAATAGTGAGCAGTCTGCCTGCGGGGCCACAGTAAACAAGATGTGACATCCACAACCTTTCTGTGGTACCAGGCTGCCCATTGAGTCCAGGCACTGTGATGCGGAACAAGGATATTTTGTGCTCCAAGAGTCATGTGGGGGAATCTAGTCCGATGGCCAATGCAAAGTCAAATGAAAGCACAGAGGGAGGACTTGACACAGAGGGAACAGGGCAAAAAGAGGGTCAAGGCGAGAGTCTGGAGAAGGAAGGTCTAAGGGGCAATAAAAGAACCCCATTATTCATTCTCTTTCTGGAGAGAGAGAGGGAGAGAAATCAATGATAGAGCTTTGTCAAATAAGCTCAAGTATACAAATGATGTTTGTTCACCTTAGATAAAAGCTAAAATCCCTGGAGACCTACTTTCAAATAGATATTGAACACCCTATTGGAGTAGTTCTACTGTGATGCAGGAGCCAGCATAGACACCATTGCAACTGGTTTGGGGATTTTTTGTTTGTTGTTTGCTTTTTGTATTGAAAAGACTGAATCCAAACAAGAATCACCGGGGTGTGCCTTCACACTTTGATCACCCTTCACCAGAAAGACACGTTAGTCCACCCTCTCAAACGCAACCAGACTCACTGCCATTGAGTCAATTCCAACTCACAGCAAGCAACACTGCAGGACACCGTAGAACTTCCCCCGTGGGCTGCTGAGACGGTTGCTCTTTATGAGAATAGAAAGCCCTGTCTTTCTAGATGGTGGTTTTGAACTGCTAACCTTGCAGGTAGCAGCCCAATGCACAATCACTACACCACTAGGACACCTTTATTCCTCCCTAGGATCCTGTAAAGGAGGAACATCAAACTAGACTTCAAGCAGTCACCAAAACCAAAGCCCACCATACTTCCAATAGCCAAGTTATCGAATAAAAGCAGCCAAGTTAAACAAGATCTATTTATCCATCCTAGTTGGAAAAGAGGTTCCAAGGCAAGGAAATTCCAGAAGGCCCCATGTGGGAAGCCAAGTCTTTGATATAATGTTCTGTTGCTCCCTGCTTCCCCATGCAAATCTTTCATTCCTCCATCCAAACAACTTTCCAAACCACAGCTTCCTCTGTATCTTGCAAGAAGAAAACCTGTGCACTTGTACTGGGATAAGCAACGTACTAAGTACCTGCCCTCGCCTCCCTGTCATTTGGAGAGAGGTGGGCCGAGCCTATCAATAGCTCAGTTCAGGCTGTCCCTGAATGGGAAGAGGGAGGATCAAAGGGCTAGAAATATTCATTTATGAGGGGAAAGTAAAAGAATTAAATATGAAGAACTTAGCCAAATGACGCTTGAAAAATAACATAAATATCCATGAGCATTTGAAGGGTGTAACTAAACACCACAAAAAGGGATTTCTTTTTTTATTAAGATGGTTCAAGTGGCTGTAGCTGCAAAAGTCTGAAGAAAACCAAAGGAAAATTGAAGCAAATATTTTTGAACTCTCCCTTTAGCAAGGGCTGCAACACGGAGGGCCTCAGCATCTATGCAATCCTGAGGTTGACGTTTCTAGTCTCTCGTACACGTGAAATGTTCCTATTCCTGATTCACTTCTCAGGTGCATTTGTTTGGACTTAGAAACATATGAATGAGTGTTGCAACTTGTGCCTTTATTTTCTAGAACTTGGATATGCTGCCTGTTGTGCCTCTATTATCAAGGTACTGGTCTCTGCATGCGCCCTATGGTGCAATTTGCTTCTGTGAGTCTGTAGACCAGCAGGTGTGAATCATTTGTTGAAACAAGCCAGTGAAAGTTGTAAAGGGGAGTCTTAGGAATCAAGTGAAGACGCCCTCCGTTTGAGAGATCGAAGCCCCTCAAGCAAGCGTGAAGAAAACTCTGGAACAGACTTCGGTACTTTCAGGGCTCTCTGGAGGGGAAGTGGGTGAAGACCGCCAAATGTAGCCAGAAAACATGTCTTAACAGTTTTCCCCTGAGATAGACTACATAGAAAAATCCTTCTGGAATTTCTAGATGAGGGGTGGGGGGAAATGTACCATGAGAACAGCATTTTTCTGAGTGTCTTTGGACACGTTTATTCCTCGATGATGGGTTCAGTGCAGAAGTGAAAATTAATTTTTTTAAGTAGCTAAGAAAATTCAACAAAGGTTTGGCTCAACTTTAAACTAGGAACGTTGACCTGGGTGTCACATGGATGGCTTATGGGACCTCCTGCAGTGAAGGAGCATAGCACGGGGGAGTCTGTGAAGTGCAATTTCCTCCTTCATCCGTTCCAGATTGGGATGATCTCGGCCAAGTCACCCTCCCTTTCAGGTCCAGTCTCTTCATAGATAAAAGGAAGAATCAGAATCGGTCATTGTGATGTTTGCTTTGGGGACTTTTTTAAAGCTTTTCTTCCCTCCTTACACAGCAGGGTCCTTTTTCAAGCCCCAAGTCCAATGTTAGCACACAAAGTCCAATGATAACAGCCAGATAAAAATATAATTCCTGGTTAATAACAGACATTACTTGCACACCTACCATAAACTGTGACCCTCAACCTCCCCTCAGGACCTCTTTAGGCAATTGTCTGTGACACAGGAGAGGACTTTTGAAAAACACTCCTTCTGATTTCTTCTGGTTCTGGGTTCTCGTGCGTCCGAATGACAGTAAGCGAAGGAGCAAGTGATATGGCTTCTTTGAAGGATCCCTAAAGAAGGATGCCTGAAGAACTGGTGCCCCAAGTTCCTTTACCGTTCAGAATCTACAGAAACCAAACTCAGAGGAGATCAGCACCAGAGCACAAACCAAAGTTGGCTTTCAATCTCTCTCATTCTCTTTCTTTCATCTCCTCTGCACCCCCAGTTTTGTTTTCTGTGACCTCTTTCCAAGACAGTGAATGAGAGTCCAAAGGCTGGGGAAATTTCCTGAAGCAGTGTCCCTGAGTGGACACACCATCAAAAGAACAATTGCTTCCAGGTCAAATGTGACTCAACTAAGCAAGCCCTCATGTGCGTCAGAGTCAAACGGCTCCATAGAGTTTTCGATGGCTGATTTTTGAACATAGATCAGCAGGCATTTCTTCAAAGGTTCCTCTGGATGAACTCAAACCACCAGCCTCCTAGTTAGCAGTAAAGTATGTTAACCACTTGCCCTGCCATGAAGGACAAATAAGCAAAATACATTTTCAGGAGCTTGGGCCAGGGGGGACAGAAATTCAGAGAGTTGGGACATGGGAAGCTTCTAGTTCAGGTACTCAATGACTGACTGGCACCAAAGACCTCAGATGTGACTGTACTGAGAAGAGGAGGGTGCCCAGGGTAATCAAGACAGAGACGTACGAAGATGTTCCCATCTTCATCCATTTAGGCTGGCTTCTCAGAAAAACAGACCACCCACTAGCCAGATACCCTTATGAAGGTGACACTCCTACCCAAAGTTGGTTAGTATAACTAAGTTCATTAGCAACCAATTTGGGAGTACAGAGCAAAACTTAAATTTGTATACTATTTAACCCAGCTATTTCATGACAAATATATCTTACCAATAGACTTGAATATGCTCTTTAAAATACTTTTGCAAAGATATTCACTGCAGCATTTTTTTCAATCACAAAATCCTGACCAATGTGGACAAAAATATAGTAAAGTTTACCTATATAATGGAGTCATTACATCATTAAATGAGGACTCACAAAAGCTCTCACAATTATTGCTAAGTAAGTGAAAAGAATCAAGGTGCAGATATTGTGTAGAATATTGTGCTAGTCTGGGTACTTTAGAGAAACAAATCCACAGAAACTCATGTATGAGAGAGTTTTATATAAAGGCTAAGTGTACATCAAGAAAACACCCCAACCCAGTGCTGCCCAAGCCCCCAAGTCCAACATTAACCCATTAACCCATATGTCCAACACCAATCCACAAGGTCCTCCTCCATCTCACAAAACACACGCAATGAGGCCAACTGCAAAAGGAAAGCCGAGTCAGTGAACATGTAAGCATCTCAGTGCTGGCAGGGGTCTCCATACAGCTTCTCCAGCACCCAGGGCTGCATCGGGATAGGTCCATGTGGCTTCTCCTCCAAGATGTCTTGCAATAAGTGCAAGCTGAAGCAGGGAACTGGCTAAGGCAGCTGCACTCTGGTCCGACCATCACAAGGCAAGAGACTGGAGAACTCGAAAGGCAAAGCTCACTGAGCCATTTATCCCTCCGCCCTTCAATTAAGCCCACACATGTTTATTGACCAGGTTGGCACAATAAACAAACTACGTCAATCCACCCCTTGCCAACTTGGCACCTGTACATTATTCTTTAGCCTCACAATTGCTATTAAGTAACACCTACACCTTAATCCTATAATCCTGTGAATATGTTCCCCCACCTATGAAAGTTTGTAAGCCAACCACTTCATGCCTTTATCCCCCCAATTTTGGCTATCCAATTTATATACTGCCCACTTACATCAACCCAGTGCTCTGAGGAAACAATCATATTTTTCAACATGAAGAAATCTTCATTCCAGTTGGAATAAACTACCTCAAATATGGTATCACCTTTATTATAAAAGAGTATGTGCAGATAAATAAGGAGTCATCCTGGTGTAGTAGAGCCCTTGTAGCATAGTGGATTGTGTGTTAGGCAGCTAAACACAAAGGTAGTCATTCAAAACCACCAGCCACTCCTCCGGAGGCAGATGAGGCATCCTACTCTCACAGGGAATTACAGTCTGGTGAACCCCACAAGGTCATTTTATTCTGCCTATGCAGTTGCTATGAGTCAGACTGAACTCGATGACAGTGCGTTTGAGTGCTTAATGGGTTACACATTGGGCTACTCACCATGTGGTTAGCAGTTCAAACTCACCAGCCAGGCTGAGGGAGACATGGGGCTTTTTGTTCTCATAAAGAAACAAAGCTCCACAGGGGCAGTGCTACTCTGTCTCATAGGGCCACTGTGAGGCAGACTGGATGGCAGTGAGCTTGTTGTATGGCATTGGTATCAGCACATACATTTTCACATATGCACAGCTTACTTAGAGAAGGATACACACCAAGTGCTACTGACAATGTTTACATTTGGGAAGAAAATCAAGGTTTGAGGGGAAACATTACTGGTAGGAAAAGACTTTCTTCAAATGCTCTATCATATGTGTAATTAAATTCCTTTTCATAATGTACATGTTGTCCTAGGGGCCTTTAAGTCAGCTCTGACTCATAGTGACGTGTAAAACAAAACGGAACACTTTGCCATGTCTTGCCCTATCCTCACAACTGTTGTTAGAGCTCATCGTTAAATTCACTGTGTAAATTCAACTCATTAAGGGACTTCCTCTTTTTCACTAACCCTCTACATTACCCAACACACTGTCCTTTTCTAGAATTGTCCCTCCTAGTAATATGTGCTAACTACATGAGACACAGACTAGCCATGGGCACTTGTAAAGGTCATCCTGGCTACTTCCTCCAAGAAAAGTTTGTTTTTCTGGTAATCCATAGTATTTCAATATTCTTCATCAACACCATAATTCAAAAGTATAAATTTTCTGCAATCTTCTTTATCCATTCTCCAGCTTTCACATGCATGTAAGGGGGCTTAAAATACCCTGGCTTAGGTCAGGTACACCTGAGTCCTCAAAGTGACATCCTTGCTCCATAACACTTTACAGAGGTCCTGTGGCCCAGATTTGCCTAAGGAAGTACATCGCTCGATTCCCTGACTGCAGCTTTCATGTGTGTTCCAAGCAAAATGAAATACTTAACAACTTCAGTCTTTTCTCTCCTTGTCCTGATGGTGTCTATGGGTCCCCTTGGGAGGATGTTTGTTTTCTTTACATTGAGTTGCAATCTGTACTGAAGGCTGCAGACTTTGATTGTCACCAAGAAGTGCTTCAAGTCCTCTTCATTTTCAACAAGCAAAGTTGTATCTGCCTATCACAGATTGTTAATGGCTCTTCTGACAACCCTGTGGGCATATTATTACACAGTCTAGCTTCTTGGATTACTTGCCCAGTACACAGATTGAATAAGTATGGTAAAAGGATACAAACCTGATATACACCTTTCCTGATTTTAAACCATATAGTACCACCGTGCTTTGTTCAAAGAACTGCCTCTTTTTCTATGGACAGGTTCCACACGAACACAATTTAGTGTCTGAAATTCCCATTTTTATCAGTGTCCACAGTTCGTTGTGGTACCCACAGAGAATACTTCGCATAGTCAATGAAATGCGAGTAGACATCTTTCTGGTATTCTCTGCTTTCATCCAAGTTCCATCTGACTTCAACAATGATATCCCATGTTTGAAATGCTCTTCTAAATCAAGTTTGAATTTGCTATTTTTCTGTTATTTTATGTTAGGCTTTCTAGAGGAACAAAACCAGGACATTCATATATGTATGTGAATGAAATTTATATCAATATATGTGGCAGTTACATAATTTCATGTCAACTTGATACATAAAAGGTAGGCGTGGAGGTTAGCCTGTCAATCAGGTCACAGCCTGATGGTGCCGCCTTGTGGGTGTGCCCTTCTCACAAGAAGGATCCCAGAACCCCTCTCTGACTTCACCTTCCTGCTGGCTGACCCTGATGGCTGCCAGAGCCCTGGAGATGCGTCCACTGCCACTGAATCCACAAGACTTTGCACCCACCGACCTGTGATACTCCTGCATTCTACATCATTCCTTGTGACTGCATGAGTCTGAAGAGAGACTTTGGGTCTAATATGTGACTTAAGGACTTGAGTTGGACTGGGATGGGATGCTTTCCTGATATGCAAAGCTTCTTGCTAAAAAGCTTTATCTTACACCTATATGAGTGTCACTGGATTTGTTTCTCTAGTTAACCCAGCATGACACAAGACAGCACCCCCAAAGCCACAGAGCAGGCAGACCTAGTCTAAATCCAGCTAACTGCTACCAGAAGACTCTCCCAACTAACACAGCTGCCAAGCAATGAACCAGGAAAACTAAGCAGGAGGGGAGAAGATCCCAGGCTGGTGAAGACAACATTAAGCCAACACAGGGTAGGCAGTTGACAGCTTCCAAATGTCAGCAGACCACATGGTGACCACCAGCCCAAGTCCCAGGAAGGTTGATACAGGAATCAGGCCAACAGGAATAGGAAAAGAGAGCCAGTTCTGTGCACCATCTCTTTTCATAAAGATCAAATAGATCACACCCCCAAAGAGATGTCAACAGGCGATGGCATGTACCTTATAGGGATGACTTACAGCTAAATTACTGAGGATCCTGGTCAAGCTAAGTTTATACAGAGCCTAAATATCACACCAGTCAATATACTATGGTGTCCCTTTTAAATTATACTTAGCAAATTTTAACTTAAATATGATATTAAGGATACTGATCAATAATTTCCATATTCTGTTGAGTCGTTTTTCTTTGGAGTTAGCACAAATGTGGATCTCTGTCAGTCAGTCAGCCAGGTAGCTTTGTCTTCCAAATTTCTTGGCATAGGTAAGTGTTTCTGGTGCTTAATCAGTTTGTTGAAATATTTCATTTGATTTTCTATAAATTGAAGCCTTAATTTTTTCTCCAGTGCATCCAATTCAACTCGGACTTCTTCCTTCACTACCATTAGTTCTTCATCAAATGCTTCCTCTTGAAATGGTTAATTGTCAAGCAGCTGATTTTGGTATAGTGACGCTGTGTATTCTTTCAAACTCCTCCTGATGCTTCTTGCATCATTTAGTATTTTTCCCATGGAATTCTTCAGTTTTGAAGCTCCAGATTATACTTTTTTTTCTTCAGTGCTTTTAACTTGATATATTCTGAATCTGTTTAGCTTTCTGACTACTTATTTCATTAGCATGTTTTATTTTGTCTTCTTGAGCTGCCTTTTGAAATCTGTTCAGCACTTTTACTTCATTTCTTCCATTTGCTTTCGTTACTCTACATTATGAGCAAAATTCAGTTTCTTTTGACATATACTTTGGTCTTTTCTTTTTTTCCCATCTTTTTAATGACGTTTTGCTTCCTTCATATATGAGGTCCTTAATGTCATCCCACAACTTCTCTGATCTTCAGTCATTAGTGTTCAATGTGTCAAATCTGTTCTTGAGATGGTATCTAGATTCAGGTAAGATGTGCTCAAGTCATACTTTGGCTATCTTAAGGTTGTTTTAATATTTTTGAACTTCAACCTGAGCTTACATATGGTCTGTTCCACAGTTGGTCCCTGGCCTTGTTTGGGCTGGTGATACAGAGCTTCTCCATTATCTCTTCCCACAGATGTTTGATTCCTGTATTCCATCTGGAATGGTCCATGTATATAGTTGCCATTTATGTTATTAAGAAAAAGGTATTTGTAATGTAGAAGTCACTGATCTTGCAAAACGCTATTATGTGATCTCCAGTGTTGTGAATGTCACCAAAGTCATATTTTCCACCAAAGCCCTCAGAAGGGATTGTCTGATCCTTCCGCTTTGTTTCCAACCTTTGCATTCAAATCACCAGTAATTATGAATACACCTTCATTTCATGCTTAATCAAATTAAGAATGAAGATGCTGGTAGACTAGTTTGATTTCTTCATCACTGGCTCTAGTGGTTGGTGCATTAATGTGAATAATATTTGTGTTGATTTATCTTTCTTGTAGGCATATGTGTATCATCATATCACATACAGCAGTGCACCTCAAGGTAGTTCATGAAATGTTCATTTTGATGATGAACGCATTGCTATTTGGCTCAGATTTGACATCCTTGGCATAGTAAACCATGTGGCTGTCTGATTCAAAATTATACCAGTCCTAATGCCTGAGACATCTCACTATTGCCTGGGGCATCGATCTTTATGCATCCTAGTTCAGCTATGGATGGTGACTTTCAATTTTCTTACTTTCACACATTCCGTGCTACAATTGTCAATGGATATTTGCACCTGTTTCTTTCCATTTTGAATCATGCCCTGTCAGTAAATGAAGATCCCCAAAGCCCTGCTATATCCACATCATTAAGATCCATTTTACTTTGGGAAATCATCTTTTGAGTGCCTTTCCACTTGAGGGACTCGTGTACTGGCACTCTATGAAACATTGCTCCATTGCTACTCATGAGATCTTCAGTGGCTAAGTCCTAAGAAGTGGATTGCCTACGCCATCCTGCTAGTGAAACCAGACAGGGAATCAAAAGCAGGGGCGGCTCCACCAGAGAGGTGAGAATGGTTTCCTTCTGAGAGGAGAGCTCAGTGAAGCTCCTAGAGCCAGGCTTTCTCCCCCTTAATGGAATTTTTAAGCTATTTTCACAGATATTCACTTAGAGACAAAGAATTGGCACTATTGTGTGGACTACATCTGCCCCTTGGTTCCACGCTCCTCATAACTCTTGCACTCTGTGTCAACTAGTGGGAACACAGCATTCTTGGACAGAAGCACCCAGGATCTCTCACACACAACAAAACGTCTCCATGCAGGTGCTCAGGGAGGCAGCCACTATCTTGACTGTTCTACTTATGGGTTCACCGTCTTGTTGTTAGGTGCTGTTGAGTCCGTTCTAACTTGTATTGACCTCTGCACAACAGAACGAAGCAAGACTGGGTGCTGTGCCATCCTCATAATAGCTATGATTGAGCCCATGGTTGTAACCACGGTGCCTATTCATCCGGTGATCTCCTTCCTAAAACAAACAAGCCAACTCACTGCTATAGAGTCAATGCCAACTCAGAAGGACCCTGTAGGACAGGGTAGAATGGCCCCTGTGGGTTTCTGAGACTGGAAATCTTTACAGGAGTAGAAAGCCCCATCTTTCTCCCAAGGAGTGGCTGGTGGCTGCAAATGGTCACGCTTGCAGGTAGCATCCTAATGTGGAATCACTACTGCCAACTGGGCTTCTGGATCTTCTAGGAAGCCTCTAATAAAATTCTCCTGTGTTGCCTCTATGTCTGACCAGAGTAAATCTTTATTGTAATCAAAGACAAAGAAGTTCAGTAAAACATTTCACTATGGGTGACCCTGCTGGTATTTGAAGTAGGTGCCATAGCTTCTAGTATCACAGCAATACGCAAGCTATCACCATATGCCAAACTTATAGATGAGTAGGGTATAAAGTTCATATATGCATTTAATAGATAGATAGACAGATAACCCAAAAATGTTTACTAGGGAGGAAAAAAGCCTGTCAAACAGATTCAGGTGACAACAAGCCATTGTATACTTTTGGAACCCCAAAATCAAGAGACTGAAAATATGAAACTAAAATGTACTTGAAACTAGCTAGGTTAGTAAGAGATTTATTGCAAATCAATTTGACAATAAGGATCATGCAAACTGTATTGGACCCTAAGAACAGACAAGCTGATTTCTGTTGGTGACTACATCAGCTTAAGCACATCACATATACTCTCTTGGCCTCTCTTTCTTCACAGGTAAAGTGACTGTCTGATTTCTAGGCACCCTTCCGACCCCAATATCCACAGTGCTTAGAACATCATAGTAAGACATTTAGACTTTGGGATTTTTAATCCCAACCCTGCCAACCTATTACTTGTGTATCCTTAGGCAATATATTTAATTTCTAAACCTATATTACCTTATTTGGCAAATATAGCTACCTCATAGGATTTTGTGAAAACTGAATAGGATACTGCCCTCAAGCAGTTAGCTCAAGGATGCAGCCTATCTGGTATACTCGTCCCCAATATTCTCAACTTTGTTTTGAGATCTAATATCATCTGTCCTCACCATCCCATCTAAGTGACACTTCCTACCTTTGTCACTGTGACACTTCCTCCCTTTGTCACTTTGCATCACACCACTTTATCTCATTCCTTTATTGCATGAATCTCAATCTACAACTACTCGAATATTAGTTTGCTTGTTTATTGTCCATCTCGCGCCTACTGAAATGTAAGCTCCATGGAGTTAGGGATTTTATGGTCCTCACTGCCTCTGAAAGCACTGGCAGCCCAGTGGTGGAACCAAAGTTTCCAAGGGGAAGACCTAGATCTGCTTCTGTCCAATGAACTGCACTCACAACTACCGCTTGTGTGTCAGTAGAGGCTTACATGTTGCTAGGATGCTGAACAGATTTCAGAAGAGCTTCCAAAGTATTATGGGCTAAGAGAAAAGGCCTTTTGGGTGATCTGTTTCTGAAATTAACCAACAAAAGTTTTGGGGTGGAAATTTTGGGAAGATAGTGACGTAAACAGATGGCCATTGCAACCTTTCCTCATAAATACAACAAAGAAATAGTGCTCAGACTTTAGGGATTATGAATTGGGGAACAGAAGACCATAATGAATTACACAACTTTTCGGTCAATTTGCCATACTCCCGTGGCTTGTGTGTTGCTGTGATGCTGAAGGCTATGTCACTGGTATTGCAAATGCCAGCAGGGCACCCAACTTGAACAGGTTTCAGCAGAGATTCCAGATTAAAAACAGACTATGAATAATTAATTGACTGTCCACTTCACAGGAAGCAGCCACTGAAAACATTTTGTAAAGTATCAAAACATTGTCAGATCCTCACTGAAGGCCTAATACATGAAACCTGAGCCTTGTCAGAGAGCGTGCCAGAAGATGGGCCCCCCAGTTGGAAGGCAGTCAAAATTCAACTGAGTTGGGGCTACTTTCTCAAATTAGAGTCAACCTTAGGACACAGGTGGAGTAAAATTTATAGGAAGAGAGCTTTGGGGTCTTCATTTGCTAATGGGGCATAACTCAAGAGGAGAAGAAACAGCTGGAAAAGTCTAATAATCAGAACTTGGAATGTATGGGATCTAGGAAAATTGGAAGTCATCAAAAATGAAAGGAAATGCCTAAAGATTGATATCCCCAGCATTAATGAACTTAAATGGATGTTGAGTTAGTTAATTGTGCCAACCTGGCCGATAATCACATGTGGGAC
>NW_022111373.1:82372357-82373702 GCF_000313985.2 Echinops telfairi | reverse complement strand
CACTTTCTTTACATAAAACTCTCTTATACATGAGTTGCTGTGGATTTGTTTCTCTAAAGTACCGAGACTAATATAGATGGTATTGGGTTTTTTGAATCAGAAATCTTTTGGTTTACTATTCAGAATTACATGATCCAGAAGAATGGTTCTGCATTCCTAGTCAAGAAGGATGTTTCAAGAGCTATCTCAGGCTGTCTGTGACAGCATTACATTTCTCTGCCTTCAGGTAAGGCCAATCAATACAACTACAATCAATTCAAAGTTATGCACCAACCACAAAAGCTAGTGAGGAAGAAATGGAAGAATTCTACCAATGATTTCAGTCAGAAATTGATCAAACATGCAATCAAGATGCATTGATAATTAATGGTGATTGGAATGCAAAAGGTGGCAACCAAGGAGAAGGGACAGTATTTAGAAAACATGGTGATAGACATGAAGGTGGAGATTGAAGAAAAGAATTTTGCATGACTAATCACTTATTCATAGCAAATATATTTTTTCAATAACTCAAAGTGTAAATATGCATATATTTTTCTCCAAATGGAATACTCCCAATCAACTATGGCTGTGGGAAAAGATGATAGATCTCAATGTTATCAGCTAAAACCAAGCCAGGGGCTAGCTGTGGAAGAGACCATCAATTACTCGCATGTGCGCGAGGTTGAAGCTGAAGAAAATGCAAACATGCCCAGATGAGCGAAAATACCACCACGAGTCTATGCCACCTGAACTTAGAGACAATCTCAGGAACAGATTTGCTTCATTGCACACGAATGAATGAAAACCTGACCATTTGTGGGAGGCCATCAAGAGTAGCTATCATTCTTCAAGAAAACAAAAGTCATTCAAAAGACAGGAGAGAGAGAAAGGATCAAAGTGGATGTCAGAAGAGACTCTGAAACTTGCTCTTAATCATAGAGTAGCTACCGTGTATACTTGTATGGAAGCCAAGTTTTTCAGCACATTTTTAATTCAGTTTTTTGTGGTAAAATTAGGTATCTCAGCTGATATTCGGGTTGGCTGATACTTGAGTATATACGGTAAGGCAAATGGAAGAAAAGATGAAGTCAGATAACAACAGAAAATTCCAAAGGGAAACTGAAGAAGAATAAAGTAAAATATTATCCTGAAATGTGCCAAGATTTAAAGTTAGAAAACCAAAAGGAAATAACACACTCAACATAACTTTAACTGCAAGAACTGAAGAAAGAATTCAAGCCTCGAGTTGCAATCTTGAAAGATCCTATGGGCAAAATATTGAATGTTGCAAGAAGTATCCAAGGAAGATGGAAACAACACACAGAGTCACTGTACCAAAAAGAACTAGTCGACATTCCACCAT
>NW_022111373.1:82369468-82371686 GCF_000313985.2 Echinops telfairi | reverse complement strand
GTTGTATCCTCTCACCCTACTTATTCAATCTATGTGTGAAGCAAATAACCAAAGAAGGTGGATTTATGAAGAAGAATGTGACACTAGGGTTAGAGGAAGACTTACTAACCTGTGATATGCTGGTGACACAACCTTGCTTACTAAAAATGTGAGTAGGACGTGAAGCACGTGCTGATGAAGATCAAAGATTACAGCCATCAATGTGGATTACAACTCAACATAATAAAACCCAAAATCTTCACAATTGAACCAACAGGTAACATCATGGTAAATGGAGAAAAGATTCAAGATGTCAAAGATTTCAACTTGCTTGTATCTACAATCAATGCTCATGAAAGCAGCAGTTAAGAAATCAAAAGACATATTCATTGGACAAATCTGCTGCATAAGATCTCCTTAGAGTGTTGAAAAGCTGTAGGGCTACTTTGAGGACTAAGAGTGACCCAAATGTGATATTTTCAATTGTTTCATTTGTATGTGAAAGCTGAATACCAAATAAGGAAGACTGAAGCAGAATTGATGCATTTGAAAGGCGGTGCTGGGAAAGAATATGGAAGGTACCAAGAAAAGCTAACCAGACAAACAAATCTGCCTTGGAAGGAATATGGACAGAGTGCTCCGTAGAGACAAGGATGGTGAGACTTAGTTTTACATGCTTTGGGCATATTGTCAGGCAAGACCAGTCCCTGGAGAAGGACATCATGATTAGTGAAGTTGAGGGGCAATGAAAAGAGGAAGACTCTCAGCAAGATGGAGCCAGTTACAGAGTCCCCTACCTCTATTGAAACCCCTTTGACCACAGTCCATAGGGATGTGAATAACTTTGCTGTCATACAGAAAGCATTGTAATGTTGCGTTTAGATGATTTGTTGTTGTTGTTGTTATTAGGTTCCATCAAATCAGTTCCAAGCCACAGTGACCCTAGGCACATCAGAAGAAAACAGTGATGGACGGACACAGTGGCTGACCAATGGGCTCAAACATAGGAACAATCATGAGGATGGCACAGTCCTGGCGGGGCTCTGTTCTATTGTGCATACAGCGTCCATGGCATGGATCCAACGATGGCACCTAACAACAACAGACAGAATGCTATGGATACAATTGTGCTCTCCAAAATCATATGATCTTGGTTAACTCTTAAGCCTCTGTATTGTATAATTATCCTTCATTTTGTAACTCGATGCAATTGGCTGCTATGCTGTAAATTGAAATCTCTATGATGTTAATAAGGCGGGATTATTGCTGTTAGGTCCCTTTGAATCATTTCAGACTCATAGCAACCCTGTATAAAACAGAGCAAAACATTGTCTCACGATTGTTCTCGTTGGAGCCCATGGTTCCATCAGAGTTTCTTTCTATTGTGCATAGGATCAGTATGGCTTGGGATCAACTTGATGGCAGCTAACAATAACAAGACATCCCTAATTGACATTACAATGCTGTCTGTGTGATGGCAAAGTTATTCACATCCTTGTGGACTGTGGTCAAAGGGGATGCAACAAAGGCTTCACCTGTGTGAGGACCCTGCAAATAGATTTAGTGCTTCCATGGTCATCCACAGCCTTCTTCATCCATAGCCTTCTCCAAACTGGGTGTTCAGAAGGTAAGCTCTTATAACGTTCCTTCTTTTGGATTTGGATTTCATTATTTACAGTCTTTGAATCTCACAGACTGGTGTGAATTCATAAGGTTTTCAGTGGCTAATTCCTAAACAAATGCACAGCCTATTCCTTTTCCATAGTCTGTTCTTAGTCTGGAAACTCTGATAAAACTTGTTCACTTTGTGTGACCCTGCTAGTATTTAAAATATCCATGGCATAGCTTCTAGCTCCACAGCAACATATAAGCCACCACATTCAGGCAAACTGACAAAGAAGTGGTGGGAGGCAGGGTTAGTGTCAGTTGTGCCCAAAGAACCTTTAAAGGGTTGAAAAGCAAGGGAGTTACTTCAAAGACTAAGGTATACCTGAACCAAGCTATCATATTTTCAATCACCTCTTATGAGTGTTAAATGTGGACATTGAATATAAGGATTAAAACAACAGATACAGTCTGGGGTCCTAAAGGCCTGAAGATAAGCAAGCAGCCATCGAGCTGAGAAACAGCAAAACCCACATAGAAGAAGCATACCAGCCTGTCCCAACAAGGTTGCTGAAGGCAAAAGCAAATGTGGTGAAGAAAGCTGATGGTGCCCAGCTATCAAAAGATATTGCAT
>NW_022111373.1:82358122-82368616 GCF_000313985.2 Echinops telfairi | reverse complement strand
TACTAGCAAATTGAATGTGAGAAGTGGTGGAGAAAGTAGTGACCTCAGCATCAAGACCAATGGGCAAAGCAGTAGAGCCTCAAAGAGTAGTGAACTTCTTGGCCCATGGAGGCAGAGGCCAAGGAACCACAAGGCTAAAGGCTGAGCATGGCTGAAAGGGGGCATTATGGACTAAAAATCTGCATCCTGTACATTTTATAACCTGTTAATTTCCCTAATAAAGCCCCAGAATCATGAAAGTACCACAGATTGCCAAAAGAACAAACAAAGTCGTGTTGGAAGAAGAACAGCCTCTTGTAGAAGCGAGGATGGTGAAACTTAGTCTCAAGTATTTGGGACATATTATCTAGAGACATCAATATCAGTCCCTGGAGAAAGAAATCATGCTTGGTAGAGAGTCAGCAAAAATAGAGGAAGGTCTTCAAGAAGATGGTTGGACCAGAAGGTGTTTCATTCTCTTGTCCATAGGTTCACTATGTGCTGGAACCCACTTGAGGGCCTCTGACAACAGCAGCATGTTATGGAAACATGATACAGTCAACAGCATTAGAATGTATGTTGTCAATCTCTGTTGAGCTATAAAAGAGATTGAACAAAGGAGCAGAGACAGAGATACCTACTGCCACCAAGAAAGAAGAGCCAGGAACACCTGGAACCATCTAGAACCAGGCGACACACACAGAAAGCTTTGCCCTAGTGCCTGTTTGCTCTTCCTTCCCATTAACACAGAGGACTGTTGACTGAGGTTGCTGTGTGCTAGGAAACAGATGTCTACAGGAGAGGCTACACCCAAAATCTGACATACTACAAGAGAAAAGGCCTGGAACAGAAACAAACAGACGTCCCGAAGGGTCCACTTGGCACACGACAGCCCCTTGCCCACCCAGTAATTGTTGGCTGCTGGATTGGTACAAACTCTGACAGAAAGTTCCCTACAGTGAAGTTAAAACTTGGATCGCTTAAGTGGAGAATGCTTCCCCCAGGCACCACAGAGCCGCTAGGTTTCTGTAACTAATAAGACAGATCTCTCAGACATCCTTCTGGTGAGTGTTAGCTCCTCCTTTCTGAAACGGAGGAAAGTCAGCTGCTGCTTCGCCCGACTGCCAACTCAGCTGACAGCAGCCCCCACCAAGCATGGAAGAAAGCCTAGAACAACGCTGGAAGGCAACACCCATCCCTGAAGGGACTCGCTGGGTGTGAGTTTTCCAACTGAAAATACAGTCGCGGACAGAAAAGGAAAGAGAACAATAAACAAAGACAGTCCTTTTCCTTGGAGGAGCTGGTGGGTTTGAACCACTGCCCTGGTAGTTAACAGTCCAGTGCATAACTCATTATATCACCAAGGCCCCAGCAATTATGTACAGAGTACATGAAAGACAAGTGCATAATTAATGATAACAAAAGCAAAATGAAGCAGGAGGGAATAGAGTGTCTTATATTTTACAGAAGTTAAGTTGGAGCCAAGATGTTATAAATACAAGCTGCTAATTGTAATATGCATGCAACTACAAAGAAAATATCTTTATACATACACGCACAAAAGGAGAAGAGAACCTAAGTGCCGTATTACAATAAACCAACATAACACAAAAGCAAGAAGCAGTAAAGGACAATGACAATGTTTGAATGCCTCACACACACACAATAAGAAACTTATATAACTAAGTCACTTCCTATCAGTAATTATAGTAAATGTAAATGTATTAAATGCTTAAACAAAGGCAGAGTGGCTGACTGGAAAAAAAAATATCAACTCATATACACCCAACCTTAGAGCACCTAAGTATATATAAAGAACAAAATCACAATATAATAATAGTTGGATACTTCAACAGGTCACTTTCGTATTGGATAGAATACCTAGAACGAACATCAACAAGGGAACAGAGGACCTGATTGAAAATCAAAACCAACTACATTTAATAAACACAGAGCCAAACGCACTGCCATCAAGTTGATTCCAATTCATCGTGACTCTACAGGACAGGTAGAGCTGCCCCTGTGGTTTTCCTAGAGTATAAAGATTTCCGAGAGTAGAAAGCCTCATCATTCTTCCACAGAGTGGATGGTGGTTTCAAACCGCTGACCTGCCAGCACGTAACCACTACTGTACTATAAAACACATCACTCAATAATATTCAGAACAATACACATTTTATTCCAGTATATATCAACCATTTTCCAGAATAGGCCACAAAGCAAGCCTGGATAAATTTTAAAAGACTAAAATCATACAAAACATTTTCTCTGACCAATATGATACGAAGGTAGAAACCAGTAACAGAAAAAAAGGCAAGGGTGCTAAATCCACTTGATGGGGAAATGGGAGTCTCTTCAATAAGTAGTGTTGGGAAAACAGAACTTCTACATGAAGAAAAATGAAATAGGATCTTTGCTTCACAAATTCAAGGTGAGTCGAAGACCTAAATGTGGAAGTTAATAACATAAAATTCTTAGAAGATAGTCCAGGTGCAATGTTGTTGAGTTTAGCTTTAACAATGAATTATTCAATATAATAGCAAAAACTCAAACAGCAAAAGACAAAATAAATAAGTGGGACCTCAAACCTTTTGCTCACCAAAAGACTACCAATAATGTGAAAAGACAGGAGACTCACTGGGAGAATATCTTCAGAAACGTCTTACACAGTAAGAATCCAATAGCTGAATGTGCATAAAATGTCAACATCTTAGCAACAAAAAGACAACCCAATTATAGAATGGGAATATGACTTGAATAGATATTTCACCAAAGAGAACATTCAAATGGCTACCAAATATCTGAAAATACAAGGGGGTACCCCCCACCCACCCCGGCAAAAATGGAAAAAAGCCCCGCTTGGCAGTGCTTTCATGGTTGCATTTTTCCCACTAGGCAAGCATTCAGCAACTCGCACGCACGGAGTTAGTGTACCCAGTAGCATTGCCTGGAAAGGCTCTCTCTGGTCACAGTGAATTTTTTCGTGAAAGCAGTTTCGCTCAAACACTGTTTTTTTGTGTATGATGGTCGATTTAAGAGAACAGCGTGCGGCTGTGAAATTTTGTTTCCTGCTCAGGAAAAATGGTGCAGAAACGTTTTTGATGTTGAACATAGATAACAAGGACAGAACTATGGGGAAAACTCAAATGTAAGAGTGGTTTTCCCCTTTCAAAAAAAGGTGAAATGTTGATTGATGACAAAACTCATTCTGGACATCAGTCAACTTCCTGAACAGATGAAAATGTCAATTAAATTCCTGCATTTGTACTCAAAGACTAATGACGAACCATTGACGATATGGGGACGTTATCTGGACCATCTTGGAGCTCGGGTCAGTGAATTTTAACTGAAGATTTGAGAATGAGAAGGGACGCTGTGAAATTTGTGCGCTGGGTTCTGACTGACCAGGAAAAAAAGCGTTGAGTGGAAACATGCCGTGCTTTGAAAGAACAGCTCCGAAGCGACCCAGACTTTTTCCCAAGGTCATTTCTGATCATGAGACATAGTGCCATTCTTATGACCCCGAAAGCAAACATCAATCAAGTCAGTGGAAGACATCATCGTCGCCTCACCCCCAAAAAACTCATCAAGTGAAATCAAAGATCAAGACGATGATCATTTGTTTTTGTTTTGTTTATCATTTGGTTTTTGCTGTGAGTGGGATAGTGCATTTGAAGTTCATTCCACCAGGTCAGACTGTTAATCAAGCTTTCTATTTAGAGGTTCTGAAAAGATTGCATAACAGTGTGTGACCAAAAAAGACCTGATTTGTGGCAGACGGGTTGTGCCACCACAATAATGCACCTGCTCACACAGCCATCTCAGTGCACAAGTTTTTAGCAAAAAAAACCCCAGCATGCCTCTCTTGCCCTGTGCACCATATTCACCTGACCTCACTCGTTGCGACTTCTTTTTGTTGTACAAATGAAGAGGGACATGAAAGAACAACAATCTGATAACATAAAAGAGGTGAAGGAACAAATGAGGGAGGTGCTATCAGCCATTCAAACAGAGAAGTTTGAAAGGTGTTTGCAAGAATGGAATCGCAGATTTGACGAATCTATCAAGTGTAATGGAGAGTACTTTGAAGGTGATAAGGTTGATTTGTAAAAAAAAAAAAAGGAAAAAAATTAAATGCATAGCTTTTAAAATACATAGCTTTGGGGAGGGGGAATTTCTGGTTTTGGGGTTACCCTTCATGTGATCAATGAAAATATGAAGCAAAACCACAATGATATACCATTTTACACCTACTAGAGCGGCAGCTAAGACTGGAAACAACAAAAGTTGATGAGGAAGTGGAGGAGATTGGAACTCATTCACTGCTAGCAAATGAATAAGGCAAAATCGTAAAGCCATTGTGAAAAACAGTGTGGCAATCCCTCAAAAAAAAAAAGTGACCAAATAATCCAACAATTCCACTCCTAAGTGAAAACGCAAAAGACTTGAAAACGCAGACTCAAACAGATCCGTGTTCCCTCTAGCACTGTGCACAATAGCCACGGTGTGGAAATAATCCAAACGCCCATCATTAGATGAAGGGAATAGCCAACTGTGATACATACAAACAAGGAAACCATACTCAGAAAAGAAATGAGGTCCTGGTGTGTGCCACAATATGGTTGGAGCTTGAAGCCATCATGCTGAGTGAAACAACTCATTCACAAAACGATGAATATTGCATGACCTCATTTACATTAAAGAGACAAGAACAGGCCAATGTTTATAGACAAACATGTATTAGTGGCTTCTAGGGGCAGGAAGAATAAGAGAAAGGGAAGTTGTTGCTTATGAAATACTAATTTTCAGTTTATAGTAATGAAAAAAAATGTATTGATTAAGGGTAGGGCTGCAGTCCGTAAGCTTCTCACCTGTAAAAAAACAAAAGTTGAATTGTCAAAAGTTACATAATACACCTATTTACCCAAAAGGGGGGGAGTGTAGCTGCTTATGTACAACCAAACATCTCATGATTCCTTGGTTTTGAGATTTAGGGTAATATTTTCATGGGAACCCTAGGAACTTAAGCTATATTGTGTTCAGAGCTTCTGTTCTATTTCCTACTACACTGTGTATAAAGCGTTAAATTTGAAATGCTTACAAGAAGCCATCAAAGGTACAATCATTGTTTTCTAGTCACCTGGAGACTCCCAGGAAGAGGGAGCGCCTCCATGAACGACGGCCTTCTGATGCCAGGAGATCAGAGGAACTGGATAGTGCCGCTGCTGAACATTTTGATCAAAGGTTCCACAGAAGAATCCTGATCAGAGGCAGAAATCCGCAAGAAAACTCTGAAGCCAGGAAAACTGGATGAGCCCAAGAAACAATTGTCCTAGGAAAATTTTAAAACCTTAAACCAAAAAATACGCTTTGAAGCCTTGTTAAAAAAACCACACTACGGTTTTGCCTAACTAGGTACAAAGCATGTGCACCTTGGACACTGTGTTCTTTTAAGATCTTTGCATATGAGATCAAATAACAGCGGCAGCAACTTGAAAGATTAGATTGGAAACTTAGGAAGCAGTGAGCTTGTGTATTTTTTTTAATTTTGGTTTGTTCTGTGTCATTTTATAAGTGTGGTGATTTTTTGACTAGGTGCATTCTTTGAATCTGAGTCTTAAACTCTCTGACACAGAAATTCCAAAACATCTCTGACAATGTCCAATCCAACGCTGTCTGAATGTTTAAGGTAAACCAATTTGCTTTAAAGGAAAATTCCTCATTTGTTCAAAATATTTGCATAATTATATTTGTGAAAAATCACATAGCAGACAAATCATTTACCTTTTTAAATTTATAATCATGAATTTGGTAAAAATTTACAAGGCAGTTTTCTATTCAACAATTCATACATAGTTTTATTTCATGTCATTGATTGCAATTCCCACAATGTAAAATTTCTTATCCGACTTCTTCCGTTTCCCATTTTTATACATCCTTTTTCCTACCACTTTCTGTCTTCTTAACTTTGTACTTGAGCAAATTACACCATTTTGATCTCAAATGGTTGGTTCTTCTAAGGAATATGCACATCTCTAAGGTTATTGTCACCTTATAAACCCATCCACTGTTTGGCTAGAAGTTGAGCCAGAGGGTTGAGTTCAGATTTAAGCCTGAAGGCTGATTAAGAGTCTTTGTCTTGTGTGTTCCACCAATTCTGTTTGACCAGTAAGTCTGGTTTCTTTTATGATTTTGAGTTTTGTTCCATATTTTTCTCCCACTCCGCCCAAGACCTTCTAGTGGTCTCCCGTTCAGAGAAGTTGGTTGTGATAACTATTCCTTCTGGTTCCAATGTCATGGAGACTGAGTTTCATTAATCCATTGGGCTAATTGTTCCGGTGGGTCTTAATTTTCTCTCTTGTCTTTTCTTCATTGGGAGAGGAAGAGACCAATAACTGCACCTTAGATGGTGGCTCATAAGCTTTCAGTCCCTGCTCATCAAAGAGGGATACACAATAGTGTCCACTTTCAAGAAGGGGGTAAAAAAGAGAACGCACAAATGAGAAAATGGTGAATTTAACCACAGCTGAGCATAATATTCTATCATTCTTTTTCATGTGGAGGAACCCTGTATCTTTGTCCTAAAATTCAAAAGCGAAAGTAATATGCTGTCATTGTTCCTGTTGCTGCTGTTATTTTTGAGTTGCTGCCAAATTGGCTGTGATACGCGACAACCTTCCGTAAACCAAACAAAAAAGTGCTAGATCCGATAACATTTTCCTGATCTTTTATATGCGTCACCTCATTGTTGAGACCGTTGTATTGGTTCATTTCATTGATAGTTTTCCTCATTTTTGTTCACCCTCTATTTTAACAAATCGTTTCTCTACATACGAAAGAGTCTTATTTTCCAAAAGAACTTCATTTCTGATTCTCAGTCATGAGTTCTAGGCTAACTGAAAATTTTAAGCACCGTCTTTCCTGAGATTGCTCCATAAATCTCATGTAAAGCCAAGATATCCAGGTAGGGGCAGGAGAGCACAGGAGCGCCCCCCCCCACTCCCCGGCACCCACCACCACCAAAAATAAGAAATTAAAAAGCCCTCACTGCCATCGAGTTGATGCTGCCTCATAGAGACCCTACAGGATCAGGTAGAACTGCCCCTGTGAGTTCCTGAGCCTGTAACTGTTTACAGGACTAACAAGTCCAGTGTTTCTCCCTTGGAGCATAAAGAAGGGAGTGAGAAATTAGGTGTTCTGGTGGCATAGTGGTTATGTGTTGGGCTGTGACTGAAAAGTCAGCAGTTCCAAGCCACCAGATGCTCTGAAAGAGAAAAACAAGAGTTTTCTACTCATGTAAATGGTTAAGAGTATGGAAATCCACACAGGTAGTGATGCCTGTCCTATAGGGTCACTAAGAGTCGGCATCGACTCAATGGTATTGAGTCTACTTTGGGTTTTGATCTTCTTGGAGATGTCCACCATCTTTGTCTTTGTGACTCCTTTAAGTTTAAAACTGCTAATCACTGATTATTAATCTTTCCATGCCAGCTTTATCCTATGAACTTTAATTGAATTACCTTTATGGAATTTCCATTATATCCGAATTTCACTAAAATAACTACAGAGTTTCTCGTGTTTCTGACAAAACGATCAATGTAGCCTGATGCCAGGATAGTAAGTATATTCATAATCTATTCAATCAAGATTTTAAAAGGTGTAGGCAGCCTAGTAGAATTATTAAGAACACAAATTTTGAAACCAAAACTAAGTGAAAATCATTCTATTTCACTACTACTTGTGTGCCCAAGTAATATGAGGGTAAATCAAAATATACTGCTACTAAATCATAGAAATCTTTATAAAATAAATATCTCAAAATGCTAAGCTATTGATTTTTGATATATCCTCCCTAAGGGCTTAAGGTGATGTTATCACCTTACTAACCCTCCCCTAAAGAATTTCTCATTCTTCAATTTACACGACCTCAAAATGGAAACTTTAGCATCCTCCAGGGATTCAAATTGTGTCCCCTTTAAATATTTTCTGAATTTTAAGAACAAAAAGAAGCATACAGGGGCAAGATCAGTATTGGAGGCTATATGGAGAACGTTCTCCAACCAAATGCCATAGGACAACCATTGCTACATTTGAAGAATGAACAGGTACATTGTTGTGATGGGAGGTGGGGTGGGTGGGGAGCGGGAATCCTGGCACAACTTTCCTGTCTTTTTTCTCACCAATGCTGTCTTCCATTTTCTTAAAAGATCTTCTTAATATGTCCCTGATATCATCCTGGGAACTTCTAGAAAATCTATCCCAATAACCCCTGTGGGATCTCAAAACACAGCCACTATAACCTTCTAAGCTGACCTCTTTGCCTTGAATATAAATGATTCAGTAATTCCTCTCAGATGCTCCAATTTTGATTGGTCCTTTTTACTGAAGCACCTAACAAGATTAAGCCAATACATTATTGAGATATCTTGACTTCAGTTATCCTCTGATTGTAGAGATTTTATAAACTTGTGCATATCCCCGTAGCAATATTCTATGGCTTACTCTCATGAGTACTTTAATGTACTCTAGCTCAGTTTTCTCATATATGAGAATATGGGAATGGTAACATTGTGACAGAGATTACTGGTACTCATGACACATCTAGTGTTGTTTCTTTTATCGGCTTCTGGGTGTCTAGGTGAGTTGGCTATGGGTATCTTGGAGGCCCCAAGTTCCAAATGGCCTGGTTACATGATGGAAGCAGCCTGAATTGTTGAGTAGACACTTGGGAGAGAGAGCTATCTTAAGAGTCTTTCCGCTCACATTGGACTAGAATGTACACCAGCAATATATTTTTATTGTTCTAAGCCAATGAAATTTTGAGATTTGTCTATTGAGGCAGCTAGAGCTAATGGCTAGTGAAGCACTCACAATGTTTACTATGTGAAGTGCATTCAATAAGCTGAAATAATGTTTGTCATTTTTATTAGGAGGGGAAAAAATAATTGTTCTAAGATTCAGAATATGTGTGATCAAGTCCAAATGTGCCATTTACCAGTATAGTCACATTCAACAAGACACTTAAACCTCCATTGCAAAAGAATGTTAACAACGCTACCCTTGTATGTTAGACAGGGTTCTCTAGAGAAACAAAACCAGGACACTTATGATTTTGTATACACACACAAAACAGAAAGGAATAAACAGCTAATTAGTCCACAGAGCTATACAGAGGGCTCAGTTCAACTCACTTCCATGAGACAGTTAATATACTGGGAGTGCTTCAACTCACGAAGGCAGCTAGGTCCAAGGTCAAGGAAGCAGACAGCTTTGTCTTCTGTAGAGCAATGCAGGCAGTCCAGCCACAGGCAGCAAACAACAGGGTGGGTCACCATCAGTCAGCCAGATGACAGGGTTTGACAGTTCCCAGCTCAAGTGATGTATACACTAGCAGTATGGCAAAGCAGGTCTTGAAGGAACCTTAAATTATAGCGACATGGTCCACAGGTTGGGTGTCCCACAGGTAGTGTAGTTCACAAGTAGAGGCAGAGAACTAGCTAAGGCAGCCACACCCTGGTCCAATCATCAGAGAGCAAGAGACAGAGAGGTGAGGCTCGCTGAGCCATTTATCTCTTTGCCCTTCAATTAAACTGTGACCTTATTAATCCCACATGTGTTTATTGACAAGGTTGGCACAATAAACCTACCTATCACACCTTGCAAAGTTGGTATGGGGATAAATAGGAGAGCGCAAGATATAAAAGCATAGTGGGAACGAAATATGGTTGCCTTATGATTGTTTCATTATTTCTAATTATTCATTCTCATGTTACATCTAGTGCATCCTTGTAGTAGCAATAGGCATTTTGTTCTGTTGCCATTGGCTTGGTCATATGGCATGCTTTGACCAATATAGGTGATCCCCACCTTATGACTTCCAAGTCATTATAACAAACAGCACTTAGAACCAACTGCTTTGGTTTTTTATTTGGTTGGCTGATTTAGAGTTTTGCACATCTTATCATTAGTAATATGTGCTACATACAATGTACTATATACAGTAATATGTGCTGCATACAATGTCTTGAAATTTGCTGATGTTACCATTGTCATACGTTCAGGAGGACATGTTCAAAGATAGAGATGGGGTTTATAAATACTGACAATAAAATGCAATGTTTTTTAAAAGGAGAATAAAATAAAAAAGAAATGTTCGACTTATGTGGTAAGTCCATGGCTACCTATATGTATGAAGGAATTGATAAATACTACATTCAGCCAGAAACTGTATGAACCCTTGTGTGTGTGTGTGTGTGTGTGTGTGTGTGTTCTATATGTTTGTCTACATTTGCCACGAGAAAAATATTTCCCAGATAGGGACTACATCTTTCTGGTTTCCTCATTAAAAAAATGGAACAGAGTCACAGCTGATCCCTAATAACCAGCAATCGTTGGGAATGACAGAAAATCCTTGTTACTCCCTCAACACAAGAATACTTTCTTCTAGTAAATTGGCATTCTATGATGCTCACCTTCCCGACACAACTGCTGAAGACAAAGCGGGTGAATAAGCAA
>NW_022111373.1:82354271-82357146 GCF_000313985.2 Echinops telfairi | reverse complement strand
AAAAAAAAAAAAGATTTGGGGTTGTTATTTCAGCATAACATCTAAACTCACTGCCATCAACACTCTAGGACAGGGTAGAACTGCCCCTGTGCTTTTCCTAGACTGTAACACTTTATAGGAGTAGAAAGCCCCATCTGTCTCCCGAGAAGTGGTTTTGAACTGCTGGTGGTTTTGAACTGTCGATCATGTGGATCACAACCCAATTTGTAATGATTACTTCAAAACAGCTCCTTGCAGCATCACTTAGCTTTAAAAAGAAAAGAAAACAAAACAGTTGCTATCAAGTCGATTTCAGTTCATCACAACCATGTGTATCAGAGGAGCATTATGCACTACAGGATTTTCAATAACTGATTTTTCTGAAGTAGATTGCCAGAATTTTCTCCTAAGAGAGTTCAAACCACCAAGCTTTAAGGTATCAGCTGAGTCCTCTAACCATTTTGACCACCCAGGGATTCCTAAGCTATGTAATCATTAACCCAGGGCATTCACTAATAGAGTAATTTCAATGTGGACAAAGGTGTCTTGACGTTAGCTGCAATTTCCCCTCCTTGACCCTTCTCTAAACAACTTTTATTTGAACCAGTGATTTGAAGGAGAACAGAGTGTTCACGTGTGTACATGAAAAGAACCTGACGTTCATTGCTAATACTTTGCATGAGAGAATCAAGGTTAAAAGGAGATACACAACTGGAACAATGGACTAGGTGTACCACAGTCCTTTTTATGTAGGAGAAATATAAGGTCCTCCACACAATTGAAGGATAAGGAAAATAGTAATTCTCATGAACATAGCACGAAGTTTTACGTGACGGTAAACAATACAAGGGAAGATGGGGGGGGGGGGACTTTAACCTCAAGCTATATTCAAAACAATGTGGAGTGGTGAGGGAGGGGTGTGGGGAGGGAGGGGGGAATGAGCAGCTGATATTAAGGGCTCACGTAGAAAGCAAATGTTTTGAGAATGATGATGGCAACAAATGTACAAATGTGCTTGACACAATGGATGGATGGATGGATTGTGATAGGAATTGGACGAGCCCCCAATAAAATGATTTTTTTTTAATGTGATACACCAAACAGTTATAATTTCAAGTATCTTTACAAGTGTTGCTAGGTGCTATCAAGTCAGTTCTGACTCACAACAACTGTAAGTAAACAAAAGACCACCCCGTCCTGTGCCATGCTCACAGGACTGTTGTGATTGAGCCGTTATCACAGCCACAGCGTCAATCCATCTCGCGTAGAGTCTTCCTTTTGGTACTGATCCTCTACCTTAGTGAGGCTCGGGCAAGGATCCACTGTGAGGTGGACACAGGACCAGCTGGTGTTTAACTCTGTTGTGCATAGGGTTACAATGGGTTGGAACCAACTCGATGGTACTTAATAGCAACAACTTCCTTACTAATTAGGATGTCCTTTTTCAGGAATTGAGCTCCTCCTGGTAACATGTCCAAAGTGTGTCAGATTAATCTTAACCATCTTACTTCTAAGGGCATTCCGTTGGACTTCTCCCAAGGTGTTTTTTTCACTTTTCTTTCAGTCCATGATATATCTAATATACTTTATCAACACCATAATTCAAATACATCAATTTTTCAGTCTTCCTTATTCTTTATTTAGCATATGAGGTCATGAAGATACATGGCTTGGATCAGGCACACCATAGACCTCAAGGTGGCATCCTTGCTTTTGAACACTTTAAAGAAGTCTTGTGCAGCAAGACTTGTGCCCAATGTAATATGTTGGGATGTGCTTGAGAGCTGCTTCCAAGGATATTGATTGTGGATCCACAATCCACAAAAACAAAACAAAACCCTAAATCCTTGACAACTTCCATCTTTCTTCCATTTATGATGATGTTATTTAGTGGTCCAGCTATGAGAATTTGGGGTTTTCTTCATGTTGAGGTGACATACCGAAGGCTACAATTTTCTATCTTCGTTAGAAAGTGCTTCAAGACTTCATTTATCAAGCTGGGTTGTGTCATCTGCATGTCTCAGGTTGTTAATGAGTCTTCTTTCAATCCTGATGCCAACTTCTTCCTTATATAGTCCAGCTCCTTACATTGTTAGCTCAGCATACAGATCGAATGAGTATGGTGAAAGTATACAATTCTGATGTACACATAGCTTTCCTGAATTTAATCCGTTAAGGATCCTCTTGTGTCTGAATGGCTGCTTCTTGGTCTGTGTATAGTTTCAGCATGAGCACAAATAAGTGCTGTGGAATTTCCTTCTGTGCGATGTTATCCATAATTTGTGATGAGCCACAGAGTCAGATGCCTTTGCATAGTTAATGAAACACAGGTGAACACCTTCCTTGTATTCTCTGTTATAAATCAAGGTCTGTGTGACACTAATAAAGATATCATGCTATAAGCCAAGATCTCTATGGTGTTAATAATGATATCCCTTATTCCATCTCCTCTTCTGAATCCAGCTTAAATTTCTGGCACTTCCCTGTTAATGTATTGCTACAACCATTTTTGAATGTTACTTGCAAGTATTATTAATTATGTTATTGTTAGGTGCCACGTACACCACCATAGCAACCCTATGTACAGCAGAATCAAACACTGCCCAGTCTTGTGCCATCTTCAAAATTGAGCCCATTGTTGCATCCACTATGTTAACCTATCTCCTGGATGGTCATCTTTTTTTTCACTGACTTTCTCCTTTACCAAGTGAGACAGTTTATTGTGCCAGCCTGGCTGATAAACGCAGGTGGGATTGACTGAAGGGCAGAGAGATAAATGGCTTGGTGAACCTTGCCTTTCTTGTCTCTTGCTCTGTAATCATTGGACCAGTGTGTGGCTTCCTTGCTTGTTCTGTGCCTCAATTTAAAGGCTACACTGCCTGTGGGATGCCTAGCT
>NW_022111373.1:82345221-82353798 GCF_000313985.2 Echinops telfairi | reverse complement strand
TGCTACTCCTCCTAATCCATGGTGTGAGATAGCAAAAATAATACCTAAAGTAGCACCACCGATAGATGAGGTGCTGGGTAAAGGAGAGGCTCTGAATGATCGTATGTTTGATATTTTCCAGGAGTTTTGTAGGGATGACAAGTATAGGGAAGCTGGTTGGCTGGTCCTTCTTACAATGGACAGTGTGATTAAGGAGAGGGATGATCTCAGAGCCTCAAAAGCGCGCCTTAAGTGCAGACTAACGGATTTAAAAACTTCCATCTGTGCTACAAAGGAGAGGCTTTTCTCCACTAGTAAAAGAGCTGACATTGCTGAGAATCAGGTCCAGAGTCTCATTATACAAGTGGCTGAATTACAACGGCAGATGAATTGCAGATCTAGAGCAGTGTCTGAAACCAAAGTAAGGGCATTGATTGGGAAAAGTTGGGACCCTGAAACATGGGATGGGAACATATGGGCTGATGATCCAGAAGAGGAGGACATTGAGCCCTTAGAAACAATTGACCCACCCCAGTCAATGGATCCACCCTCTCAGCTGAAAGTGTTAATTCACAATCCACACCTGAGCAGATTAGCCAAACTATGCAAGTTGATATGCCAGGTGGGGCTACATCAGTAGCATTGCCTAAGGGAGATGCCTTACAAAATATTGCTGAGAGCACACAGGAAACACCTCAAGAAACCCTGGTAGCATAGTGTTTACTCGTTAGACTGTGATCTGAAAGGTTGGCAGTTCAAAACCATCAGCCGCTCCTTGGTAGAAACATGGGGTTTTCTAATCCCATAAACAATTACAGTCTTGGAAACTCAAAAGGAATGTTAATTCTACCCTGTCCCATAGCAGTGAGTGAGTTTTCTTCTTTACCAAGCATGATGTCCTTCTCCAGGGATTGGTCTCTCCTGATAACCTGTCCTAAGTAAGTGGCACAAAGTCCCACCATCTCCACTTATAAGGAGCATTTGGGCTATACTTCTCCCAAGATAAATTTGCACATTCTTCTGGAAGCACACAGTACTTTCAATATCCTCATTCTGCTCAATCCCCTTTTTTGAAATGGACACAAAAATGGATCTCATCCAGTCTGTTCAAAGGTAGCTGTCTTCCAAATTTCTTGAGTGCTTGAAGCATTGCATCTATGTGTTGAAACACCTCTGTTGGTACTTCATTCACTCAGGAGTCTTGTTTTTTCCCAATGCCGTCCATGTATCTTTGACTTCTTCCTTAAATACAATCTGTTCTTGATACTATGCTGCCTCCTGAAATGGTTGAACTTTGACCATTTACTAAATTACCAATTACTAAAAAACTAATTATTCTTAGTACAGTAATCCTGTATATTCCTTCCATCTTTTTTTAATGCTTCCTGCACTATTCAATATTTTCCCACAGGTTCCTTCAATATTATAACTTAAGGCTTCAGTCCTTTCAGCTTAAGAAATGCTAAATATTCCTTCCGTTTGCTTTCCTAGCTCCAATTATTTCCACATTTCATTTTACTTTTCTGTGTCTTCTTGAACTTCCCTTTGAAATCTTCCATTCAGCTCGAGTTCATCTTTTCTTCCATTAGTTTTACCCAGCTGGCACTATACTATACAACACTATACTATACAACATTATACTATACAACATTATACTATACTATACTATACTATACTATACTATACTATACTATACAACACTATACTATATTATACTATACAGCCCAGCTAGCACTATACTATACAACACTATACTATACAACATTATACTATACTATACTATACAACACTATACTATACTATACTATACTATACTATACTATACTATACTATACTATACTATGCTATACAGCCCAGCTGGCACTATACTATACAACCATGAGCAAATTTCAGACTCTCTTCTGACATTTATTTTGATCTTTTTTTTCCCTTGCTGTCTTTTTAATGACCATTTGCTTTCTTCATGTATGAAACTATATTCATTTTAATTGATTAAATTCTGTTCCTCTCTTTTCTAATTCCTCTTAAAGTATGAAACCTAAACTGAGAAGACGTAGATTTAGTTTAAAAGATTGAAAGACCATGGCTAAGTTATACAATCTTTATACAATCTTTATACAAGTTATACAAGCCCCTGGGTGCCACATACCATTAAGCACTGGATTACTACCCAAAGTGTTGGCAGTTTGAAACCAACCTGAGGTGCCTTGGAAAAAGGCCAATCAATTTTCTTCCAAAAGGTCAACCTTAAATATCATATGGAATTCGATTCTGCACTGCATACACGGAGTCACCATGAGGCTGAAGTTTACGTTATATAAACTCCAAATTCATGGCCAGTGAGTCAGTCCTGACTCATGACAACGGTACAGGACAGGGTAGAGCTTCCCCTGTGAGTTTCCAAGACTGCAACTCTTTAGGGGAGTAGAACACTTCATCTTTCTCCCGTGGAGCGGCTGGTGATCTTGAACATCTGACCTTGCGATTAGCAGCCCAATCTGCAACCCACTGTGCCACTAGGGCTCCTGTTACATTATATAAAGCACATGTAAATCTTGTAGGAGACCAGCATAGGGAGACATTAAAGGAGAGAAGGGGAAAAGGAGGAGTCCACCCTGCTTGGGGAAGTGACATCAGAGGGTCTCTGCATGGCTGTAGTACCGGGCAAAGGCAGAGGCAGGGCAGACAGGGGCTCTTGAAAGGGCAGGGTTTTCAGTAGTCGGGGTTGAAGGGGTCACGTAGAATGTGTTGAGGAGGAGAACCATGCATGATGCACAAATAAAGATTAGACCCAGTAATGCTAAAAGTCTCTTCTAAATATGAAGAATGCAAACCAATCACCTGAGGACAGGTCTGAATTAGGCCCATGGAGTACCTTAGGGAGGTTATTAATAATTCACGATTTGCAGTTTGTGTCAGAAAATGAAGTTTACTTACCAAAGAGAAGTGTGTGTGTGTGTGTGTGTGTGTGTGTGTGTGCACACGCGAGGGAAGGGGGGGCTATAATTAAGGCTGATTCTACTAGCCAAAAGGGAGAGAACCCGGGCTCCACCCTCCTCCAAGCCGTGACAATCAATGCACACTTGGATTTAAAAACAGACTCGTTTTTCACAAGTGAACCTCCTTTCTTGTGTCAGCAAAAGAAAGAAGCATCTTTGGCAAACCCTCTGTTTAAAAACCTGGCATTTTTCAGGGGGGTTTTTTGTTGTTTTTTTCTCTAAAATGTGGGAGCGGGGAATGGCTATGGGAATCCAACTAGTCCCAGCTGGCTTGAGGAAGGCAAGTGGCCAATGTAAATACCATAGCATAAGGCAAAACCAGCGGAGAAATGAGAAGCCAAGACCAATCCCTCCAGAAAGGTCCTTCAAAATAAAAGGCCGTGCAAGGAAAGCCGCAGATGCAGCCCCACACGCCCAAGGAGAGCCTTAATCAGGGCAGCCGGCCTGGGGCGCTGGGCGCGCGCAGCTTCCTACTGGCTGCCTGGTCTGGAAGTTAGCAGCCAGAGGTTCAATCATGGCTGCATGAAAACCCGCACTTTCACCGGCAGCCCTGCTAGGTTTCACGTGTCTACAGGCTCTTCCTCTCCCTGAGATAAATGCCACTCGATATATTCTCCATGGGCCTTCCCTCTTGTGATTTCAGTGGTTATCATTCAATTTAGATTTAGTCCATTCCCAAATCTAGCTCTGCAGAGTCTCTTAGATCGTGCTGCTCACTAGATCTTCCACTCCCATCTCCCACCGCAAAGTGAAATGCAAAGTGTCCCAAACCCCGTATTTATTCACCGTATTTGCAGCTCAGGGAATAAAAGATACCCGGGTCAGAAAGCTGAAAATGTTATTCCTTTTCCCGCCCCCCTGTCTACAGCACCATCCCCCACTCAAACTCTGCCTCCAAATTCCCACTGATTTCTGTTAGTTTCATCTCCTTGGCAGTTCTTTCGAGCCCAGCTGGCACTACCTGACTTCCCTCGCCGTCCTCTCTCTCCTGGTTTTCAAGATCCTGATCTTACAGCCCCTTGAAACAATCTACTTTCCACCTTGCATCCAGAATAACACGTAGAGAAATGTAAATTTTGATTCTGGTACTCCCTGATTTAAAATCACTTCTAAGATCCCCTTTTGTCATCAGGATAAAAGTTCAGCATCTCAACTAAGGAATGTGGATCCCAACTCCATGTGAGCCCACGTGTGTCAGAGCAGAACTGTGCTCCATTGGGTTATCACTGGCTGGTTTTTAAAAGGAGGTAGCCAGCCCTTTCTTTCACAGTGCTTCTGGGTGGACTCAAACCTAGAACCTTTCAGGTTAGCAGGAAAGCACTTCAATCAATTGCCACATGCAGGAACTGCATGTGAAATGTAAGGTTCTAGTATTCCATCCCTTACTTCTTTATCTTTTTAGCCAGACTCTCCCTTGTCTCTGCCACAAAGCCTTCAGACATTTATCATAATGTCTTTCTAGCTGAACCTTGTTTACACCCACACCACAGCTTGAGTCTGGACAGATCTCACTACTTCTTTGGTTGTCATTTCCAACAGTGAACTCTCATGCAAACTTCACATACGGTACATCCAGAAGCCTAACTGAATTTGTCAGCAGCCCCCTCCAGATTCCCTACCACTTTTTCCACACAGCCCCCATGCACACCAATGGTTTGCGGCGTCTCAATACATAATAGCATGCCCTGGCCTGGAGTTGATGCCTTCCCACTTGTCAGGGAGTTAAGATCCTAGGGGTGACCCTCAAACCATAGGGGGCAGTTGTTGGTGAATACCCCAGCTGTACATGCTTCTCAGATCTACTCCCTGCAGCCTCTGAGAGGGACCTAACGGGACAGATTTCCATTTGCCTACAGCATAAACGTTCCTGTTAACTCATCCCATACGACTCTCTCCCTCCCGCTCTCGTTCCTACTCTGTCATTGTGCTTCCTTGAAACTTCTCCCAAATGAACTCCTTTCACTCATAGCTTTTTCACAAAATTTGTTTTTGGAGAAACCCAAACCAAGACCAAAAAAAAAATTTTTTTTTGAGCTGATAATACTTAGATTCCCACGAAGGCCCTGGGGCCCAACAGGGCTTGAGCACCACGGGGCACTGGCGAAGAGGTTAGCCTGGTGTCATTGCTGGGGGTGGCTGGGCCTAGTTCTTCATTACCCATCATCTGTCCAGGTGAGCTCACAGTCAGAAAATTGGCTTGAATCTTCCCTGTGGAGATGAGTGCAGGGTGTGCCTGTAGGCCATCATGGAGCCACATACATGGGTCTTCTTGACCTGGCTCTGGTGGAAGATATGCCAGCCGCCCAGGCACTCACAGTCGTAGCCCGCCTTGTATCTCCCCTGACACCTAGATGTAAATGTCTATTGAAGATGCCAGAAGACAGAAAATGTTACTGAATCTCTCAAACATGTGTCCCCTCAGTGTTCTACCACAATATAAATACTTACATGCTTGTCTGTGTCCTTCTTTAAATAGAAAGTGCATTGGGGTCCTTTGATCCCTATTCACCACAATGCCTATATCTTAGTTTCTGACCTATGGTTGATACACAATATATTCTCGTCACTTCATGAAATAATAAGTAGTTCTCACCTAGAGTCATAATTTTTCATTCTTTATTATCCAAGTCTCCAAGTAATATGTGAGAGGGGGGAAAAAAGAAAGAACTGTCTTAGGAGTTAGAAAAAAAGCTGTTTTCTGATTCCCCTGCATTACTATTGGTGTATTCTGAACTAAATAGTACAGATTCTCTTCAGGGTGGTGATTTGCTTAAATGAACACGGGGAAATGCTAGAGAAATCATTGCCCATAACTCTATGATTCTCTTGACCAGTGATTTTCACATATGGCTTTAATGTAACTCAACTGAATTAGAATTCCTGGAGCTATGGAACAGGAATATATTTTAGAGTAAATTGTATTTCTTTTTAAGCTGTAGTATAATTAAAAATAGCAGTGCACAGATTTTAAATATTCAGCTCGATGAGTTTGTTCATTGTATTTACTCATATAACCACCCCCACCTCACTATATACAATATAGAGCACTGAAGTCTCCAGGGAAAGTTCCTCTATACCTTTTCAAACGACCCCACAGCAACCACACTCTTCATGAGTCTTGCACTGTAGATTAGCTTTGCCTTTTATTGGACTTAGTGCCTGTGAAACCATAGTGTGTCATCTTTTGCGCATGTCTTGCTTCATTTATCATAGTGCGTATGCTTTTGAGACTCATCAATGTTATTCCATGAATCAGTACACCATTATTTTTTATTGCTGAGCAGTTTTCTATTGTATGAATATATCGTGGTTTGTTTATTTGTTCTCCTGTTAAAGTATGTTGGACTTTTCAAGTGTGGGTTGCTGTGAATAATGAGACTATAAATACTCTTTTATAGACCTGTAGACCTGCCTTATCTTTCTTCTGTGGCAAAATGCCTACGAGGGGCAATGCGAAGCCACTCAACAACACCGTCTGACAGTGTGCTACACGATCTGGCTAATTCCTCAGAAGTGGACTGCTTAATCCTTCTTTGCAGTCTGTTCTTCATCTGAAACAATCCAGGGTTACCTTGGATGACCCTGTTGGTATTTGAGACACCAGTGTCATAGCTCCCAGCATCATAGCAGCATGCAAACCACCACAGGATGACAAACAGACAGCTAACAAACAGAACTGTCTCAGAAGAAGTACAACCAGAATGCATAATGGGCGCACAGAAAAACAGTTCGGAGGGTGGTGCACGACCAGGCAGTGTTTCTCTCTGTTGTACATGGACCACTATGAGCCAGAACCGACAGGACCCCACCTACCAGCAGCCACCACCAGCACCGGAGGACCGTGCACTGCGTCTCTCAGTGAAGCAGGACATTTCCAGGCGCTCTCCATCCTCTCCAAACTTTGACTTTCCCAGGTTGTGTAAAATTGTGTTTTAAAGCATGCTAGGGGTCTTATTTGCATTTTCAAATTTTGTACTTTTAAATTTGCATCGTTTGAATTTGCATTTACCAGTTGTCTCGTGGTGCTGAATGCATTTCATGTGCTTATGGAATATATATACATATATATATATATATATTCTGTGTGTGTGTGTGTGTGTACGCGTGGTTTCAAAACAATTCTTTGCCTAGCTTTCATTGCATTGTATGACTTTCTATTGTTTATTTATTGGGTGTGTTAAATATATTCTGGATACAAAGCCTTTGTCATATATAAAGGAGGCTTCAAGAAATTTTTGGAAAAAGGAAGTAGAAATTAATGAAGATTTCTTTCAAACGCTTTGAAACTGCCTCATACATGCGTTGCCAACATCTTTTTGTCAGTCTGTGAATTGTCTACTCATTTTCTTTTTCAATCATTTTATTGTGGGCTCATACAGCACTTATCAAAATCCATACATCCATACATGTGTCAAGCACATTTCTACATTTGTTGCCCTCATCATTTTCAAAACATTTTCCTTCTACTTAAGCCCTTGGTATCAGTTCCTTAATTTTTTCCCCCTCTCCCCCACCCAGCCTCCCTCATGAACCCTTGATAATTTATAACTTTTTTCATGTCTTACACTGACCAAAGTCTCCCTTCACCCACTTTTCTGTTGTCCATCCCCTTGAAGGGGGTTATATATAGATCATGGTGATTGGTTCCCCCTTTGCCTTCCCAGCTTCCCTTTACCCTCCTGGTATCACTACTCTCAATATTGGTCCTGAGGGGTTTATCTGTCCTGGATTCTCTGTGCTTCCAGCTCTTATCTGTACCCATGTACATGCACTGGTCTAGCCAGATGTGTAAGGAAGAATTGGTATCATGATAATGGGGAGAAGACAGCATTAAAGAACTAGAGGAAAGTTGTATGTTCCATCAGTGCTATACTGTACCCCAAATGTCTCATCTCTTCCTTGTGACCCTTCTGTAAGGGCATTTCCAATTGTCTACAAATGGGCTTTTTAATCTTCACTCTGCAATCCCCCTCATTCACATTGATATGATTTTTTGTTCTGGGTCTTTGGTGCCTGATACCTGATCCCATCTTCACCTCATGATCACACAGGCTGGAGTGCTTCTTCCATGAGGGCTTGGTTGCTTCTCAGCTAGATGGCCGTTTGTTTATCATCAGGCTTTTAAGACCCCAGACACTATATCTTTTGATAGCCAAGAACCATCAGCTTTCTTCACCACATTTGCTTATGCACCCATTTTGTCTCAGCAATCATGTCTGGAAGCTGAGCATCATGGAATGCCAGGTTATTAGCGCAAAGTGTTCTTGCATTGAGGGAGTACTTGAGTAGAGGCCCAATGTCTGTCTGCTACCGTAATACTTAGCATATAAACATATGCACATAGAACTATTTCCCTATCCTTATATATAAATATATTTGCATATATACATACCTGTATTTAGACCTCTATAAATGTCCATTTGCCTCTTAGTTCTTTTCTCTTTTTCCTTTTACTTTCCTCTTGTCCTACAATCATGTTCAGCCTTCATTTGGGTTTCAGTAATTCCTCTCGGTTACATTACCCTTGATCAAGCCCTACCAGACATCCTATGCCTTCCTTGCCATTGATTTTAGAGCACTTGTTGTTCCCTTGTCCCTG
>NW_022111373.1:82338327-82344365 GCF_000313985.2 Echinops telfairi | reverse complement strand
CTGAGATGTTTCCAATGCCACTGGATCCAAAGACTTTCTACCCACTGGCCTGTGATCTTCTACTTTCAGCGTCATTGCATGTGTTTCATGAGTCTGAGGAGGACATATGGACTGATATCGGACTTATGGGCTTGATCTGGACTGGGCTGGGATGTTTTCTCAATGTCCAATTGCTCTTGAATATAAATCTCTTTTTTATACACATATGTGTGTCCATGGATTTGTTTCTCTAGTCTACCTGAAGGGTGCAATCCTTGATTTTCATCGGCAAGCACTTCAAGTCCTCCTCACTTTCAACAAGCAAGATTGTGTCATCTGTATATTTCTGATTGAAGTCTCCCATCAATCTTAATGACACATTCTGCTTTATATAGTCCATGAATAAGTATGGTGAAAGAATACAAATCTTATAAATACTTTTCCTGGTTTTAAACCATGCAGTATTCCCTTGTTCTATGTAAATACTTGCCTCTTGGTCCGTGTGCAGGTTTTGCATGAGCATATTGAAGTGTTCTGGAATTCTTCTCAAGGCTGTCCACAGTTTGTTATGATTCACAGAGTCTAATGTCTGCATAGTTAATAAAATTCAGATAAGTATCATTCTGGTATTCTCTGCTTTCAATCAAGATCCATCTGACATCAGCAGTAATTTTCTTTGTGCCCTGACCTCTTCAGAATCCAGCTTGAATTTCTGGCAGCTTCCAGTTGATGCTGCAGCCATTGTTGAATTACTGTCAGAAACCTTGCTTGTGTGTGATATTAATGACATTGTTTGATAGTTTCCACATTCTGTCGGGTCACCTCTCTTTGGAATGGGTACAAATATGGGTCTCTTCCAATAAGTTGACTACATAGCTGTCTTCCAGATTTCTTGGCATAGGCAAGTGAGTGCTTCCAGCGTGTTGGAATGTTTCTGTTGGTATCCATTCAATTCCTGGGGCCATGTTTTGTCTTTCATTGCAGCTTGGACTTCTTCCTTCAGTACCATTAGGTCTTGATCATATGCTCCTTCTTTAAATGGTTGAACGTTGACCAATTGTTTAGTACAATGACTCTGTGTATTCCCTCCATCTCGTTGTGACACTTTCTGCATCATTCAAGATTTTGGCCATAGAATTTTTCAATATTGCCACTTGAATTTTTCCTCAGTTCTTCTAGTTTGATATATACTGAGTGTGTTCCCCCGCTTTGGTTTTCTAACTCCAAGTGTTTTCACATTTTATTATAATATTTCCCTTTGTCTTCTCAAACTGTCATTTGAAATTAATTCAGCTCTCTTCTATTGCAAAATTAATTCATTTTTTCTTTTGTCTGTGTTAGCCACTTTATAAGCAAGAGTAAGTTTCAGTCTCTTCAACAGTCAATTCGATCTTTTCTTTCTTTCCTGCCTTTTAATGACCTTTTTCTTTCTTCAAGTATGAGGGTCTTGATGTCATCTCACAGCTCATCGGGTCTTCTCATTAATTAGTATTCAATGGTCAAATCTATTCTTGAGATGTTCTCTAAAGTTATGTTTAATACACTCAAGGTCATATTTTGGTTCTCATGTGCTTGTTCTAATTCGCTTCAGTGAACCTACACATGAGCAATTGATGATCTGTTCCACAGTCAGCCCCTGGCCTCATTTTAGCTGTTGACATTGAGCATTTCCATCATCCTTTTTCACAGATGTAGTCAGATTGATTCCCATGTATTCCAACTGGAGAAGTCCACATGTCTAGTTGAAGTTCATGTTGTTGAAAAAAATTAATGGCTATAAAGAAGCCCTGGGTCTTACAAAATTCTATCATGAGATCTTTAGCTTTATGTCTATCACCAGGCCACATTTGCCAGCGACTGTCCCTTCTTCATTGTTTCCAATTTTCACATTCCAATTACCAATATTTATCAATGTATCTTGATTGCATGTTTGATCAATTTCAGAGTGAAAAAGTTGGAAGAATTCTTCAGTTTCTTCATCTCTGACTTCAGTGGTTTGTGTGTAAATTTCAATAATAGGTGTTTTAGTTGGATTTTCTTGTGTTGTTCTATCATAGATAGCATTGCAAAGATAGTACCCAGTTCCCATAAGCATTTTACCCAGTTTCCCCTAATGGTAACCTAACCACAGTAAAATAACAAAACTAAAGAAATAACACGAGTATCATCATGTTTACTAAGTTAAAGGCTTTATTTAGATTTCATCAGTTTTCCAAATGGTTTCTTTTTCCAGGGTCCAATCCAGAATATATTGCATTTAATCATTATGGCTCCTAAGTGCCTTCCAACCATGATCGCTGCTCATCCTTCTCCATTCAGGGTCTTCAGAGTTTTGAAGAGACTCATGAGGTATTTTGTATAATGTACCCTAATTTTGTTTTCTCTGATGTTCTCTCAGTATTCATCTGATCTCATGATGGGTAAGAAGGGCCCATCATGAAAATTCATGAGATCAGATGCGATAATATTGACCTTGTTTCCTTAGTTAAAGATGGTGTCTGCCAATATTCTCCACTGTCAAGCTATTTTTAACTTTATTTATACTCTTTTCATTAGAAACAAGTCAAATCCATGCCACACTCTAAGGGGTGAGGTGAAAGAATATCAAAGAATTTGTGAGTATGTGTTAAAATCATCACAGTTATTAATTAATACTCGGGGGAAGATGTTTTTAATACACAGGTATTCTGTTTCTTTTTAAAGTGAAACACACTAATATTAGTGTCCATCAATAGATATGGCCAGCAACAATTATTAGTATGTTGTTCTGATGATAATTTTCTATTGTCCTCACTCCTTCTATATTTATTAATATTTAAATACTTCCATATGGAAGAGCTGTCCTTCCTCCCATTTTCATCTACTCAGTTATTTATTTGTTTTTACCTTATTGACTCACGGAATTAATTTCATTCTTGGGTGTTTATCTAAAACTTCCTTGTCAAATCTAGATGACACAAATTCCTCCTTGATTTTGCCTATATGTTTAGTTATGAATCTTACATTTTTAAAGAATAAGAAAACGTTTGCACATAGACTTCCAATTGTTCCCATGCCATTTGTTAAAGCTGCCCTTTCTTTAGTGTGTTTAGTGTGTTACTGCATTTTGTCAAAATGTAAACCGACTATACTTATTTATGTAGGTTTATTTCCGAGTTATGTATTGTAATCTATTGCTGTAGTGCATCTTGAAATCAGGTAGTATGATTCCTCCAACTTTGTGTTCATTTTTCAGAATGATTTTGCCAATCCTAATGTGCTTGCCTCTGAAACAAATTTTAGAATCAGTCCATGGCATCTGTCAGAAAATCTCACTAGGATTTCGATTGATATTTTGCTAAACCTACAGAACAAATTGAGGAAAACTGAAATTTTAACAAACTTGATTTCTAGTCCAAGGATGTGACATATTTCTTCATTTACTTGGGTCTTAAATAAAATGTATTGCTTTAGTCATTTATTTGTTGTTGTTGTATTAGTTTTCAATATACAGATCCTGCACCATATATTGTATTCAATATGTACCTAAATATTTCTCTTTCTTGCTCTCTACCCCGTCTCTTTTTTAATTTTCAAATTCTATGTTATTGTAAAATAATGTACATTTTACTATTGACCTCATATCCTGAAATGTTGATAAGCTTGTTTATTAGTCTTACAGGTATTTGTGTGTGTTTGCGTTTATTTTGGGGATTTTCTACAAGAGCCATAACACCTGTGGAGACAGATAGTTTTATATCTTCTTTCCAAATTGTGTGCCTTTTCTTTGTCTTATCTATCACATGGTGCCTGAAACTTCTGATGTGATGCTGAGTACCAACCAACCAACTCACTGTCAACAAATGGATTCTGACTCATAGTGACCCCATAGGACAAAGAACTGCCCTTCACATTTCTGAGGCTGTAAAACTTTATTGGAGCAGGAAGCTCCACCTTTCTTCCATGGAGGGGCTGGTGGTTTCAAACAGGGGACCTTATGATTAGCAACCTAGGCTGTGACCCACTACCACAAGGACTTCTTGATGTAGAGTCAGAGTAGTGGGAAAAGACATCTTTGCTTTGTTCTAGATCCTAGATCATTAAAAACTATTCACTTTTGTTGTAGTTAGATGATTTTATGTCAACTAGAAACTCCTGGCTGGGGTAGAATCAGACCTATGAGTCTGGTCAATGTTTCCTTGGGAATGTGGCCTCCTCTACGGAGGACCTGGACTCCCCCCCCTTCACCTTTCTGCTTGCTAGCCCTGCTGAATTCTTGCCATGTTTCCAGCAACCTTGGATCCACACGACTCTGCACCCACCGCTCAGTCATCTTCCTGCATTCTGCATCATTGCATGTGGCTGCATGTTTCTATGAGGGACTAGTATTGGACTTATGGACTTGCGTTGGACTGGATTTGGATGCTATCTTGATATATAATTACCTTTCAATGTAAAGCTCTATCTTTATATTCATAAATATATGCATGTAACTGGATTTGTTTCTCTAGTCAACCCAGTCTAACAAAACTTTCAAAAATGACTGTTTTATAGACACATGGTTTTGATACCAGAGTATTTGTTTTCTAAAATTAGGATGGCAAAATCATGAGACAATTGTGAGAAATTTTAATACATTTCCATATATAAATAAATGGGGGGAAATTTTTTTTTAATAAAATGAAATTACAAGGTCAAGTTGGTAAGACAAAAAACCTGGAATTTGAGTAAAATAATGTAAATGATTTTACATCTTTATATAATTTGATAACTAATATTCAGAGAATGTATTTTTGGAAGTACACATGAAACAGTAAAGTATCTGTCCAGATATTTTGCCCATTTATTGCTTAATAAAAGTTGAGCATGAACCAGGCCACAAAGACTAACACTATAAAATCTAGAAAATAGTAAAAGTTCAAAATGAGTTTAAAATTATAAACTGAAAGTATCATTATGCATCTTTAAATATAAAATACTTCCCTAAATAAAGTCCAGATGGGAGGAACACAGAGACTATTTTAAAAATAACAAAAGTTAGAATCCTAAATAATTATCTTATTGTGTTCAGAGCTATACTTGAAAGCAAAAATACAACTTTAATTGAAATGCTAATTAAACAAAAGAGCTTGAAAAATAATTAATTATGCATTAAATTGAAAAATTTAGAAAAATTTGAAGAATATAATCAATTAAAAACTTAAATTAACATGAAGGCAAAGAGCGAAAATTAATAAACCAAAGAAGATATGACCAATACAATTAACAAATTCAAGAGCTGGTTCTTGGGGTAGGAAGAACTATATAATAAGCATCTTCAGACCAAAAAATGAACAAAAATGGAAGTCTCCGTAATTTTTGCAGTACATAAAAAAAAGTTGTCAATTATTTTTTTAAATGCTTCCTTTTAGTTAAATCAGTGGTTGGTTTAATGGCTACCAGACCCATCCACCCTTCTACAATATGAGCATTTGGTGAGTATGCAAATTATACAGTCATTTTTCTCATATTTATAAAAAAGAAGAAAAATGTAACCGATTTTAAAAGGCATAACAGAGATCAGATTCTAATTTTATCTCTATTCCTCCAAAAGACCTGCATCTCATCCTCTAATGTGTATAGGCATATATGTTAGCACGACTATACCAATGCGTACAAACATCAGCAGATATTTAATTTTATGACTTTATGAATATTGTAATGCTTTGCTATGAATTAGATAGATTTTAACGATCCTCTTCTAAACCCATGTTCCTCATATGTCATGGTATTTGTAATACATAATTTTGCAAAATGATGTTTTCAAGAGTACATGTATTACATTAAATCAGAAATACCTCTTTATGTAAGAATTTATGTAAAGGAACCACGCAAATCAATGAGAGCAGAATGGAATGTCAAAAACACAATGAGAATCAGCTACCAATTTTGGTGAAAAGTCAAGTTAAATATTTCCATGAAATCAAGGAAAAAATCACATTGTATCATGCAGTATATTTTTGAAAAACATAAGAAAATAGAAAAATATATAGATTAAATATTAACAGTTAGGAGTAGCCCTTATAAAATCAATAAAGAAG
>NW_022111373.1:82331668-82336701 GCF_000313985.2 Echinops telfairi | reverse complement strand
TGTTAGGCACTGTGATAGATATAAAAGATACAGATGTTAATAAGATTCAATTTTCAATCCCAAGTAGTTCACAGTCCAATAAAGCATACAGAATATGTAATATAGCAAGTTATAATAGAATATGTAATATAGCAAGTTATAATAGAATATGTAATATGGCAAGTTATAATACAGCTCTGGACACAATGCAGTGGTAATAAATACAGGAAATCCTCCACCTAGGTCTTGCAATTTGAGTAAGAATAACACGGGCTGATCGAGGAAAAGATACTTCAAGCATAGAGACCTGAATGAGCACATCACTTCCAGAAAACTCCAATTGGTGCACAGCTAAGTGTGAAGTGTAGCCAGAACAGGGCAGAGTCAGGCAGGTGAACACAATTTGAAGACTCCTGACAGTCTTTAAAGAATCTGGACTTTGCCCTGCTGGGACCAGGAAGGAATCCACTGAAGGCTTTAAAAAAAGCAGTAGCATTATGACCCAAGCATACTACAGAGATAACCTAGCTGCTGTGGCTCTTGCTAGTTGCTGCTGGGTTCTAACTCACGGTGTCTTCCTGTAGAAGAGAATGAAGTGTTGCCCAGTCTTTGTCATCATTTGTATGTGTGAGTTCTTTGGTTTGGTTAGCCTATCGATCATCTCATTAAGAGTTTCCCTTGCTCTCACCAACCTTCTACTTTATCAATCACGATGACCTTCTCTAGCCAGTGATCTATCCTGATGGTGTGTCTGGCCGAAGCAAGCAAGCTAAAACCTTTCCATCCTCACTTCTAAGGATCATTCTCCGTGCATTTCTTCATTCTTCTAGCAGTCCATGTATTCTTCACCAACACTGCAATTCCAATAGATAAATTTGTTCTCTCTTCTTTTCATTGTCCAGTTTTCTCATGCATAGGAGGCCCTTGAAAAGCCTCTGCTCTGGATCAGAAAGAACTTAGTCATCAAAGTGCCATGGTTGCTTTCTAAAACATTAAAGAGGTATTTTGCAGCAGATTTGGTCAGTGCAATACATAATTTTATGTTTTGACTACAATGTGGTCGAAGACTGCTAATGCAAGTGGAATGAAGCCATTGACAACTTCAATTTCTTCTTCATTTGTTGTGAGGTGCCATCGAGTCAGCTCCCACCCACAGCGACCCTGTGCACAACAGAAGGAAACACTGCACAGTCCTGCCCCCTCCTCACCATTGTTCCCGTACCTGAGCCCGTTGATGCAGCCACGGTGTCAACTCATCTCATCAAGAGCCTGCCTCTTTTTCACACCGCCCCCTCCATTTTACCAAACATGATGTCCCTCTCCAGGGACCGATCTCGCCTGACAATATGTTCTTCTTCATTTATCAGGATGTTATTTATCAGTCCATAACTTAGATGGTTGTGTAGAAAAACTGATGAAGCAAGTGAACACAAGGAAACTAGTTCATAAAATGCCTTTGGTTGTTCAAGTGCCAGATCACTGTGGTGTAAGCAACAGATTCAAAAGACTTGGTTAAGGAAAATCAGCAGCATTTGATCAAGAGAGGAATGTAAAAGAAGGTGGTATTTGAAATGATTCCAGAATTTGGGGATCATAGTAGTAATCATCTCTTTAGCAAAGGGATGGATACACTTTCCTTTAACAGAGGATCAGGGAAATACACAGGTAATCTAAAGCACAAAAATTATTCTATATAATGTTAGGGAGCCACATGAAAATAACCTGCAATTCTGTGATCGACTCCTTTTCTTTGCTTTATCACCAACTCTGTTCAAAGGGCTCAGTATATAGAAAGGCCTTCCCCAAGGAGGGCACCTCTGCATGTTTAATTGCCTTCAAACACTATGAACTCCATCACTACATGAGACAAGAAGAAACGGATGATACTCATTCCTGATCAAGAAGAAAATGCTTGAAATAGTACATCGAACTCATCTGGAAACAGGTTGGCTGGATTCATTCAGACTGGGGAAATTCCTGAATTTATTTCCCAGAAATAATAACTAAACTTTCTACTGAAATGACCCCATGAAGTCATCATTAAACTAAACACCTGTTTACCTCATTTAATGAAGAACACTTACCTCGAGCATAGCACCCTCATAAAGAATATTCTATATGAGTTTAAACTGGCGATGAGCAGGTCAAGAACAGACTGAATGAACGGTGATGAAACAATGGTGACACAGCACAATGGGAGCAATGGTACCCAAATAGATAAGTGGAAATACTTAGATCAAGGTATGCTTGGTTGTGCACATTTTTAATATGTTTCACTGAATTCTCTAGAGAAGAAAAACCAGTGACACTTATATATGTATATAAATAACAAAAATTATATCAAGAAACTTGATTACACAGTTGTGTAACAGTCAAGTCCAAGTCTAGGCAGGTATTAAGTCCATGGGTCAAATGTTAGGCTGGAGAGCTTTCTGACTCACATAACTGTGGGAGCTGATGAACCCAAGATTGGCACGTAAGTGACAACCTAGTGACGATGCAAAATCACTGCCATCAAGTCAATTGTGACTGATGCTGACCCAACAGTGATTACAGAGGCAAATAAATCCAAGGTTGGCTCATCAGTAGGCAGGCCATTGGCTCGAGTCCAAAGAATCAGAGCTTGATGAGCCAGGTGCAGGATCCAGACCCAGCACAAAGCAAGCAAGCTATCCACGGAAGCTATTTGTGTAAGAGACATCCCTGAGGAAGTCTCCTTTCCATTGTATCAGGGTTGTGACTTAAGTAAAGGAGTCACACTCCACCTTTAACTTCTTACCACTGTGTGGCTCTCATCGCAGATCCATGATGGAGTTACTTACATTATGTTAGGTAATATCTTGGAGGATTACTGGAAATTAAAACTGCTAAACTGCTAAGAATCTTGATCCAGGCAACTTGACACAAAACCTATTATGGTCACAAAAATAAATATTGTAATGAACAAAAAGTGGAATAAAATCTGGCCACTTCTGCATGCATACACTGTTGCCCAAGTCCAATACAAATACAGGCTGTACCCAGTTCACTGTTTGTGCATAATTGTCTTCTCTGGGTTGCTAAAATATCATTTCAAATCACTTCTCATCATGGAAGCGTTCACCATTATTTTTAAACACCACAATAAAAGCAGTTGGACGCTGAAGGCTCCTGAAAGCCATGTTGATAGGCATCGTGCTATTGTTTCTGTCTCATAGCAACCCATAGACACAGCACAAAACAGGTCCCAGTTCTTCCCAATCCTCATGGGCATTGAGGCCGTCGTTGCAATCACTATGTCAATCCATCTCATTAAGGGTCTTCTGCTTTTTCATTGACCTTCTACTTTACCGACCATGTTGTCCTTCTTCAGAAGCTGGTCCCCCTGATAACATGTTGATGAGACGACGTATGGCCCTCCTTACTTCTAAGGAGCATTCTTCTGTACTTCTTCCAAGCCAGGTGTGTTAGTCAGGGTTAAACTCTGCCCACGTGTTCCTATGGAAACCTAGTTGGCACAACAAACCTGTCATACCAGGCTTGTTCATTCTTCTGGCAGTCCCTGGTATATTTAATATTCTTCACTGGCACTCAAAGGCTCTAGTCTCTCATTTATTGTTCAGTTTTTGCATGTATGTAGGTGACTGAAAATCTCATGGCTTGGGTCACAGGCAACACATCATCTTTCAGATGAGTGCTGCCAGTTAGTCTACCTGGATCAGCTAAAATACACCCAGGCCTGGCTTGCCTGCCCCAGCTCAACCCATGCCGTTTTCCATGTATGTCATCAATACCCTCTGGGCTCAAGTGTCTATGGGACTAATTGGCTGTATACTCATTCCCCCATCTAAGGAACCGTTGAGTTTGATAAATTTTCCACTACAGACATTATCATGACTGAAGTTAAACAAATATTAGCTAAAAAAGAGATGATCAGATCATTATTTGTAAGAACTAAAAGTTTAAAATCATCAGAGTTTCCAACGATGGGATATGATTAAATTAAGGTCCATCTATACTCATGGAATGAAGTCCCTGAATGGTGCTTACCAAAAGGTCAGAAATTCTGGCCCGCTCGAGGTCCCTTGGTAGAAATGCCTCGCGATTTAAGCTTCCACTGTGACACGCATGAAGTCACGATGAGTCAGAGCCACTTCTATGGAGACTGGAGGCTTTATTCCATTAAATAGTATGTTGTATCTAAGAATATAGCACCATAAGGAATCTTTGGATATGAAAAGATGCTCGCTACTGGATCAATATCATAATATAAGCTTCGTGAGAGCAAGGACTCTGTTTTGTTCTTCAATGGACCCTAAGTGCCACAGCAGTGCCAGGCACATCATGGGCATGTACAAAATAGCTGTTTATTGAATTAATATATAAGAAATGGGGAAAACCAAAAAAAGAGTATGATTCCGTTTGTGTGGAAGGAAAAAGAATTACACACACACACTTAGCAAAAGATCCAAAAGGATATACAGCCAAATGCTGCAGGCCATGTTTCCTGGGTGGTTGGGATATTTCATACTTTGTTTTGTCACTCACACACCACCACCACCACCCCATGATCGACCCGATGTGCTGTTGTAACAAGGGCCAACACACAAAGAAGCTATTGCTAAGGGCAGAGGGGAAGAGAGCCTGTTACAAACCCAAGTCTTGATTCCCAAGGTCACCTTTGTGTCCACACCATCGGCGTTTGGGTTGGTAGTCAAACACGCAACTGTTGCATGCCTTCACACTAATTTGTGGAAAACAAACAGAATTCCCTCAGCCCACATCTGGATTGAATCCTTGGCTCTAACCTCATTATTAGCCTGTGTTCCATCACTCCCAATAGACCCCTTTCTAGGCCCTCATTACTGAGCTCTACTGAAGCATCCAGTGCCTCCCAAACAGGAAAGGCACATTCACCGCTCTCTTCATCATGAACGGGTGCCCGGATTTGCACTGAACTTCTTTCCTTACTACACCAAGCATGAAAGTGTGAGCACTTTGCACCCAGTTTCTCCACCATTAATTAAAAGAGCACCAGAAGACGTCACCTGCTGAGATCTAGCCCTCATGGAGCT
>NW_022111373.1:82317031-82328050 GCF_000313985.2 Echinops telfairi | reverse complement strand
TTTTTAATGAAAAATAAGATCAGGAAAGGTGTACATAAAAAATTGAGGGCAGAATATAGATATTTTCAGATTAAATCAAAACTTACAGAAACTCATTATCCACAGGATGCACTTAAGAAAGAAAATCATCCTAGAAAGTGAGGTATGAGCTGGAAAAAGGAATGGTGAGCCAAGAAAATGCTACAGATGAGAGTAGATGAAACAAACACTAACCATATAAAAAAACAATGTGATCAACTGAGAGCCTACCAGATCAATCTAGAATGAAATTCAAGGCAACCGTAATTTAAAATTAAGAAAGGAAGGAGATTTGCAGTAAACCATTTGGTGTCTTGCATTGTTTAGAAGGAACATATGGATGCTATCTTTAGAAGTAGTTAAATATAGCTGTTAAAATGTATAGTGTCCCTTAGAAAAGAAGCCCTGGTGGTGCAGGGGTTATGCATTGGGCTTCTAACTCCTAGGTCAGCAGTTCTGAACAACCAGCCAGCTCTGATGGAGAAACATGAGGGTTTCTACTCCTGTAAACAGCTCCAGTCTCTTTAACCTTATAGGCAAGGTTCTGCCTTTGTGAATGAGTATTACTGAACCTTTTACCCTTTCCAAAAAAACCATTGTTCATGCAGTCTCTAGTCACTTAAGAGTTTCACCTGTGTGTGTCAACCATTCCTGCATTGCAGTAGGAATGTGCTCTGTACTGCACTAATTTCCATTTCTCAACAGTGTTTTAACTTCTGTTGTTGTTCCTGTTGGATGCCATCTCATCAGTTCAGACCCATAGCAACCTGAAGCACATCCCGATGAAGCACTGTCCAGTCCTGCGCCGTCCTCGAAGTAGTTCCTAACCTTGAACCCATTGTTGCAGCCACTGGGTCAGTCCATCTCACTAAGACCCCTCCTCTTTTTCACTGCTCCTCCACTTTACCAAGCATGATGGCCTTCTCCAGGGACTGGTAGCTCTCAAAAACATATCCAAAGCATGAGGGGGTATAAAAAAAATCCAGAGATTTTTTTTCAAAACTATGTATTTAAATTTTTTTTCTAAGCAAACTTATCACCTTCAAAATACTTAATACGTGTTTTTTTTTCCTTCAAATCTGTGATTCCTTTCTTGGAAACATTTTTAAAACTCATCTGTTTGGAAGGGTGACTGCACCTCCCTCATTTTTTCTTCATCTCTTCTACATTGCTAAATCGCTGCCCTTTCGTGTTCCTCTTCATTTGCAGAAACAAAAAGAAGTCACAGGGAGTGAGGTCAGGTGAATAAGGTGTGCAGGGCAAGAAAGGCATGCTGCTTTTTGCCAAACACTGGCACACTGAGTTAAGCCAGTCCCCTGTCTGCCACAAATCAAGCTCTTTTTGTTGCACACTGTTATGCTATCTTTTCTGAACTTCTAAATAGAAAGCTTGATTAACATCTGACCTGGTGGAATGAACTCTACATGGACTATGAGTCGATATTTTCATCCATTCAGGAAGTTGACAGATGTCCAGAATGAGGTTTGTCATCAATCGACATTTCTCCTTTTCATGAAATGAGAAAACCACTCATACTCTTAAGTTTTCCCATAGTGCTGTCCTTGTAAGCTGTGTTCAACATAACAATAGTTTCTGCAGCATTTTTCCCAAGCAGGAAACAAATTTTCACAGCTACATGCTGTTCTCTTAAATCTATCATCACGTAAAACAAGATTCGAGTAAAACTGTTATTACAAAAAAATTCACTGTGAGCAGAGAGAACCTTCCGAGATGATGCCACTCAGTGCACTAAGAGCAAGTTACTAGATGGGGGTGGGGAGGAGAGTTGTGGTAAGATGTGGTACTACAAAAGCTCCACTCTGCCCAGCGTGTTTCTAGGTTTTTTTGAGTACTCCTACTTAGCTTACAGTATTATAACAATACACAAGCCACTGCAGTATAACAAACTGCCAGACAAATAGTGGTTAAATTCTATAGCAGTGGCTAAATTAATGATGCTAGAATTATTTTATGCCCAAAAGCATGATTTATAATGTTCTCTATTATAAAATAATAATGATTTCTCTAAAATGCACAAGAGACATGGATATATGAATGATTTAGGGCTCACACTTAATTCTAGCCCTGATCTAAAAACTATTCTTTTTTATGGCTTGGCCCTGCTCACTCTCATGAAGAGATCACTGAGACACGGGTATTATAGCAAAATGTGGTGAAGAAACCAGATGGTGTCTGGCTATCAGAAAGAATGACACCTGGGCTCTTAAAGGCTTATCTTCAAATAAGCAACCATCTAAGTGAGGCATCAACTAAGTCCTTATGGAGGAAGCGCACCACACCAGACAGTGTGAGCCAATGATTGTAAATAATAAAACCCAATCCAAGGAGAGAATAGTATCAGAGCTGAGATTGTGAACACCTCATTTGCAAAAGGCTATGGATAATAGTGGAAGCCCAAAACTCATTGGCAGGACCTCCATATGGACTAAGTCTCTCTTAAATCACCTCTGATCATAGCTGAGCTACATGACTAGCCATCTATCAGACAAAGAGCATTGTTCAGTCAATTATGGTAGATGTACTTTTGTTAAAAATGTAGTACCTTATCATTTTATCTCCCTTTTGACCCATTTTAAAGTTGTTTGTTTTCAGTATTTTCTGCTTTCTCTTTGATTGAAGTTTTTTTTTGTTTAGACTAGTCATTGTTGTTGGGGATTTTTTTTGCTTGTTTATTTATTTACTTTGTGATTGTGCTTTGTTTTGTATAATTTTCTGTATGAAATCCAGAATAGGTAGATCTACAGGGACAGTAAGTGGATAGGGGCATGGCAGGGGAGGATGGGGGGAAATGGGGATCTAGCAACGAATGAGAGAATAAAATGTGCTGAAACTGATTGTGTTGGTGACTGCACAAATGTCCCTATGATTAAACACTTATGTTGTATGATATGTGAAGTATATGCCAATACAATTATTTTTTTAAGAGTTCTAGACGCAGAAGCTCATGGGGACGTGCTACCCTGCCCTAGAGGGTCACTGTGAGTCACAAGTGACTCAATGGTAGTGAGTTTGGACTTGTTTCTCTGGGGCCATCCCAGTCTATCCCTATTGCCCTCACGTAATTTTTAATAGCATCCCTTTTTCATTTTCAGAAGTGTCTGGTTTGAATAATAAAGTATATTGTTACTTTATGTAGAACACCAAAAATATAAAAGCTTTTTGCATGTGTGCTGCGATCGTGACTCGGATAAAAAGAAAGCCACATTGCCTTCAGTGTGATTTTTCCAAGCAAGGGTGAACAAAACAAACTAGTCTTCTTTTGGCATCTATGATAGTAGCATTTCTGGAAAACTTGGTGTGTATTGAAAGCATGTCAAAATTCCTTAGTGCTTGTGTGTAGAAAAGAGATAGATATGGGGCTTGCATAATTTTAAATAGGTTTTCTACTTTAACAGAAGAAGCACTTAAGAAAATCATGCAGGAAATGGCACCATCCTTCACTGTAGGAGGTTGTCTTACAATTTAAAGACATTAAGTATTTATTGTCGCTAGCTCACTAAGTGGAAGTTGTGCGCCCCCCAATTATTTTGACAAAACATCTGCTACAGAGGAACTTCGGAAGGACTGAGCTGCAGGTGCCGGTGCTCTGCATCTGGCCCCTGTGTTTCAGGTGAGCATGAAGAACATGAGTATGCCATACGCTCTGGCATCTTTCAGCGCTGTATTTTCGGTCAAGTAAAGTGCCTTCCTCAGTAAATTAGATGATGAGTATGGTCTGTATTTGCCTTATCTCTGTCCCGGGAGGCACTCCCCCAAATTATCTCAAAGATAAGTTTGAAAACTATGTATGTGGGAACGGTTTTATAGTTACAGAAATATTATACAGTGCAGATTCTTTTAATGAATATCAGTATAGTACATTTTTTAATGAGTAAACCTATATTGAGACATTATTATTAACCAAATCAATGCTTTAGTCAAATGTACTTAGTTTTTCCTGGTATGTTCCTTTTGTTCCATGTTTAATCCGTATGCTCTTTGGTTATTGCTGTTCAGTGCCCTCTATGGTTCTGACTGATAGGGACCCTATATGTACAACAGAGTTAGACATCACCCAGTACTGCACTATGCTCACAATTGTTCTTAAGTTTAAGCCTTTTGTTGCGGCTGCAAGTATCAATCTCTCTTCTCGACGGTCTTCCTCATTTTCTCAGCCACTCTACTTTACCAAGCATGATGTTCTTCACCAAGGACTTGTTCTTGACATGTTCAAAGTACATGAGACAAGGTCTCACTGCCATCCTGACCTCTAAAAAGCATTCTGGCAGGACTTCTCCCAAAACAGATGTTTGTTCATTTGGCAATTCAAGGTAATTTCAATATTCTCTGCAAGCACCAGAGTTCAAATGCATTCATTTGTTTTCAGACTTAATGTCCAACTTTCACATGCATATGAATTGAAACTACCATGGCTTGGTCAAGTGCATCTTACTCCTCAAAGTACCATTATTGCATTTCAACACTTTCAAGAAGTCTTGTGTAAAATATAGAGCAATATCATTCACATTACATGCAAGTAAATTTTTTTCTGAAGATCATTCAACCATGATTTCAACATTTCATTGACAGGGAACTGCCAGATGTCTAGACTAGATTCAGAAGAGGACATGGAACAAGGGATATCATTGCTAATTTCAGATGAATCGTGGCTGAAAACAGTGTATACCAGAAAGATGTTTACTTGTGTTTCAGTGACTATTACTAGGCATTTGACTGTGTGGATCACAACAAACTTGAGAAGAATGGGAATTCCAAAACATTTGTTTGTGCTCATGGATCAAGAGACAGTTGTGCAAACAAAACAAGGGAATACTGCATGGTTTAAAATCAGGGTTGTATCCACTCACCATACTTACTCAATCTGTCTGCAGAACAAATCATCAGAAAATCTGGATTATACTAACAAAACTGTGGCATCAAGATTGGAGGAAGGTTTATTAAAAACCTGTGATAAGCAGATGACACAACTTTGCTTGCTGAAAGTGAGGAGGACTTGAAGCACTTGCTGATGAAGACCAAGGATTGCAGCCTCCAGTATGGATTACATATCGATGTAAAGTAGATCAAAAGCCTCACAACTAGACCAATATGTGACATCATGATGAAGGGAGAAAAAAATTGAAGTTGTCAAGAATTTCAGGTTGTGTGATGTACAACCCATGCTCAAGGAATCAGCAGTCAGGAGATCAGAAGGTGCATTGCCTTAGGTAAATCTGCTACACAAGCCCTCTTTAAAGTGTAGGTAGGTTACTTTGAGGATGAAGGTGAGCCTTGTTATTTTCAGTCACCATATGCCATACTACATTTAATTGTCATGTCTCCTTTGACTCTGCTTGGCTGTGAGAGTTTGTCAAACTCTCATTATTTTTTCTTACCTTGAAAGTTTTACAAAGTCTTGATCAGGTGTTTAGTTAATTGTCCCTCGAATGTAACTAGCTTGATGTTTTTCTCATAATTAGACTGGAGTTGGGAACGCCACTTTCATCACATCCTGTAAAGAGTGCATACTATCAACATGACATTGTTGATGTTAATCTTGCTCACCCAGCTGAGATAATGTTTGGCATTTTTGTTCCCTGTAACGTTACTTTTCCCGCCTCCTCCTTTTCCAAAATGTGGTCCTTAGGAGGAAGTCATTATGTACAACTCACATTTAAGGAGGGAAAAGTTATGCTACCTCTCTTTGAGGGCATTATCTACATAAAGTATTTCTAATTCCTCTTCATGGAAGATAGCAATTCTCCCTCGTGCATTTATTTATTCAGTTAATTCATTTTATCAGCATGAATTCATGAATATTTCCATTATATTTTGGGTTGTAATCCAATATTACTGCATTTATCTTATTTCTGGAATGATCCCAACCTTGGCCATTAGGAGCTCTTTCAGTTGACTTGGTCCTTTCTCAGATCCCCATGTGATGTTTTAGTTTGGGTAGTCTCTTTAGAACTTCTTACTTCCTGGCATTACAAGACACTCCAAACTCATCTTGCATATTTCCTGCCCTGGTCCAATAATTGGCCTTTTTTGTTTGTTTTATTGGAGAATTATATTAAAAATCAAGATCTGGGTTTTAGGTATACTTGTGACTATTGGTGTATTGCTGCTTCCAGCCCCTCTCAGCTGACCAAAAGTATATGCTGCTTCATGTATATAAATATTTCTACATGTAACCATCTGTATCAATGTGTCGCTGGGGATGAATTATACTGATGTCCCTAACTCTAGTCCATTACGACATAAATCATTCTAGCTTTCTCCTCTTGCTTATCTGTAAACTCCCATTCTAACAGTGATAAACTTGACTCCCACCATTCACCATCCAATTATTTGATTATTCAGTTCTAATATGCCTGCAAAGTGGATTCAGAATCATTAACCCATGCTGTCACAGGAAATAACTTTATCAACTACAGTACAGTATGTGTAATTTTTTTCCTTTAGCCTTACAGAATCCATTCATTTCCAAAGTTACTTACGCAGCAACTCTTCTCCCATTCCCTTCTATGAAGTGGCTTAAAGCATTTGAAATATATTTAGATTATTTCATCACGCTTTGCATTTCATCCTGGAATCCACTGACTTCTTAAATAATCTTTGTATTTGAATACATTAAGGTTCATTCTTTGTACTATAGAATTCTATAGGTTCATACAAATGCATCTAGTCATGTATTCACCATTATAGTATCGTTCAAAATAGTTCCAACATCCTATTCAAATTTTCCCCACTTCCCTGGCTGCTGGCAGCCACTGATCTTTTAACCACCTCCAAGTTTTGCTTTTTCTACACTGTAATATAGTTGCGATCATAAAATAAGGGGCCTTTCCAGTGTGGATTCCTTTTATTAGCAATATCTATTTGAGATTCCTGAATGCATTTTCATGACTTGATAGATTATTTCTGAATAACATTCACACATTCCACTGCATGGATATACAATAGCTGTTTATCCATTCCTCTGTTAAAGGACATCTTCGTTATTTCAAATTTGGTGTAAAATTTATGTAAAGCTGCTTTAAGCAACTGTGTGTAGATTTTGCTGTAAGTCTAAGTTTTCAAATCAGTTGAATACTGAAAAGTGAAATTTTCGGATTTTATGTTGAGACTAGGTTTAGCATTATAAGAATCTTCCATACGGTCTTTGAAAGTGGTTTTATCAGTTTACAATGATTGAGTGTTCTTGCATCCTTGCCAGCAATTAATTGCCAGCAATTAATGTTTGAGATTTTGGCCATTCTAATAGGTGTGTCGTGGCATCTCATTGTTTTAATTTGCAAATTTCTAGGGGGAAATATGTTAACCATATTCTCATATGCTTATTTAACACCTACATATATATTTTTAGCAAGGTGTCTTTCAGACCATTTGCCCATTTTTTAGTTTTTCCTTATTGCTAATTTTAAGTTTCTTGGATACAAATTTGTTATCATTATGTGTTTCCCAAATATACCATTTGTGTGCATTCTCTTGAGAGTATTCTTTACAACAGTAAAGTGTCCTATTTTGATAAAGTCCATTTTTTTCTTTCTTTTATTGAGTTTTTGTGTTGTATCCAAAAATTCATTACTGAATTCAAGGTCACTTAGTTGTTTCTCTCCCCCCACCAACCCCCCCTTTTTTTTTAGAAATATTATACTTACAAATTTTACTCGTGATCTGTGATATAATTTGAGTTAATTCTTATAAAAATGCTTAAGATCTGTATCTATATTCTTTTTTCTTTTTCTTTTTCCTATGAACATCCAATTGTTCCATCATCATTTGCTGAAAGTTATCCTATCTCCATTGGATTGTTCTTGTTCCTTTGCTAAAGATCAATTGATCATGTATGTTTCCCTGTGTGTTGTGCCTTTTTCTTGGCTCTCTATTCTGTTCCATTTACCTAGTTGTCTATTCTTTTGTCAGTACCATGCTGCCTTGATTACTGTACCTTTATAGGAAGTCTTGAAATCATATAATCTGAGTTCTCCAATTGTGCTATTGCTCTTCAGTATTGTGGTGGCTATTTTAAGCCTTCTTCTTTTACAAATTAATGGTAGATCTATTTGTCAATATCTACAAAACAAGTTTCTTGGATTTTGATTACAATGGTTTTGACTCCATAGATCATTTGGAAGTTTTGATATTTCAACACTATAAAGTCCTACAAAGCATCCATGCACAATATTTCTTCTTTTAACAAAAAATCATGTCATTGTGAATGAGGGGGTAGAGCAGAGTAGGGACCCAAAGTCCATCTGTAGGCAACTGGATATCCTCTTACAGAGGGTCATGGGAAGGAGACAAGCCAGTCAAGGTGCAGTGTAGCAATGGTGAAATATACAACTTTCCTCTCATTCTTAAATGCTTCCTCCACACCCCCCAACCTCACTATCATGATCCCAATTCTACCTTACAAATCCGGGTAGATCAGAGGATGTACACTGGTACACATAGGAATTGGAAACATAGGGAATCCAGGACAAATGATCCCTTCAGGACCAGTGGTGAGAGTGGCGATACTGGGAGGGTGGACGAAAGGTGGGGTAAAAAGGGGGAACCAATTACAAGGATCTACATATAACCCCCTCCCTGGGGGATGGACAACTGAAAAGTGGGTGAAGGGAGACATTGGACAGTGTAATACATGACAGTAATAATAATTTATAAATTATCAAGGATTTGTGAGGTGGGAGGAAGGGCAGGGAGGGAGGGGAAAAAGAGGAGTTGAAACCAAAGGCTCAAGTAGAAAGCAAATGTTTTGAGAATGATGATGGCAACAAATGTACAAATGTGCTTGACACAATGGATGGATGTATGCATTGTGATAAGAGTTGTATGAGCCCCCAATAAAATATATATAATATATATTCTTTGTGGGGATATTTAAAGAGTGTTGGTGCTTTCTGTGCCATTATTACTTTGAAAATTTTTTGTTCCATTCCTTGTTCGCCTCATAATATTGCAATGATACATAGGGTACACATTTTGAAATAATTTTACACTTGCTGGATGCTCTGTTTTCTTTTGTGAGGCTCGTTTATTTCCTTTGTGTTGTCATTTGGGGGAGCTTGTACAGCCCTGTCTTCCAACTAGCAGGATTTTTCCTTCGTCTACACCCCTTAGTTTACTTCGTCTCTTCTAGTCCTTTCAGTCTACGGAGGAGTCCATCAAACACCTTCTTCATTTGTGCCACAGTAATTTCTTTCCATTCTTTCTTAGAATTTCTACTTCCTTGAATACACTACCTATCTATTCTTGCATGCTGTCTACATTCTCCATTAAAGTCCTTAATATATTAATCAAAGTTATTAGTTTTGATTCTGTCCATTATTTCCAGCATTTATGTCATGTCTAAGAGAGCCCTGGTGGGGTCATGGTTATGTGCTTGGCTGTTAACCACAAGGTAAGCAACTCAAAACACAAGCTGCTCCGAGGGAGAAAGACGAGGCTTTCTACCCCTGTAAGTAGTTACAGACTCGGGAGCCTACAGTGGTCCCACTACCCTGTCCTACCGGGCCACTAGATGAGTCAGAATTGACTCCAGGGCAGTTGGTGTATCATATCTGAGGTTCTTCCTCGTGTTTGATGTATCTTTTCAGACGAACACGTTTATCTTTGCTCTGTGGAAAGGCTTGTCATGTTGTTGTTGTTGTTGTTGAAAGATTATCATGTTTTAGCAGGCAATTGGAATGGAGATAAATTGGTCTTCAGTATCAAAATATATGTGTGAACATGAGTCCACTGAGGGAAGCTTCAAAATGGGGCATAAGGGGAAAGGAAAGCAAGTAAATACATACATCCCTGGGGTGCGGTCCAGGTACTACGGCAGGACCAGACCCAATCCAGGGATGCAGATAGCAGTCAACTAAATAGGAAGGGAAAAGAAAGAGAGAGAAAGGGAGAGAGAGAGAAAAGACATGGGTTGCGAGGGAGCAGGGCACTAACCCACCCAAGGGGAAGGTATTGTTTTTATCTCCACAGGAGAGGGAGAGAGAGAGACCAGGCTTCATCCTGGTGCTACAAGACATGAATAAAACATGCCTTCATGTAGCAGGGAACCAATAGAGAGGTCTGCGGGGCCACCCCAATCCCAAATATGTGGACAACCTCCACCCCACCCCAAGAAGAATGCACTTCAGAGGACAGCACTGAAGCTACAGCTTGGGGAGAAGGGCACATCTGATCAGAGCACATAGGAGCAAACAGACAGAAGGAGAGTGAGTGGAGCACATCCTGGTGCACCAAGCCCCGACAATATTACTGCTCAGAGCACCCAACGCACAGAGAAGACCATAGGGCCAGCCCCACCATGAGACACCTCGTCTCTCACTGAACCAAAGTGTTACAAGGGACAACACTGGAGACACAGTGTGGGAATTGTGCCTGATCTGACACCATCAAACTGAGGCAAAACACTAAGGACATGCAACATAGTAGCAAGGGGAGCAAAGCAATGAAGTCCCTGGGGAATACCAAAAGTAGACTTTGAGGACAAAATGTGGCACCCCATCAGACTCAACTGGAAAACACTCCTAAAGGTCAGAAAAGCAGATCTGGAACTATTTATAGGCTTTTCCTTTTCTGTCATTGGCTTTCTTGTTGTTGTTGTTGTTATTGTGTTGGTTTTGTTTGTTGGTTTTGTCTTCCTTTGTTGTTTTGTGTGACTTTGCCTTGTTTTTTGTTCTTATTATTGTCTCTGCATATCTATCTAGATAAGACAGGTGAGATAAACAATTCAGAGAAAACAATGGGACCGATGGATCCGGGGGTCATGGGAGAGGAGGAGGTGGCAGAAAGGAAGGGGGATGTCAACCAACCCATGGACAAGGGAACAAAAAGTGAACTAAAATCGATGGAGGGAAGAGTGTAGGATGCGTAGTAGGGCTTAATCAAGGGCAATGTAACCTCTGGGAATTACTGAAACCTGAATGAAGGCTGAACATGATAGTGGGACAAGAAGAAAATAAAAGAAAGTAAAGGAAAGAACTAGGAAGA
>NW_022111373.1:82313529-82314913 GCF_000313985.2 Echinops telfairi | reverse complement strand
GTTATTTTATTGGAAACTTATTGGCACTGTGGCAAGGTATGGAGGAAGGGGAGTATTCTATAGCCCTGTGATTAAATGTGTCTTTTACTGAACGTGTGTCTCTTGATTGTTACCTTCACAAGAATTTTTTCAGTGGTATAGTTCTGCCATGCCCCCTACACCCCACTAGGTGAAATGTAAAGCTAAGAGAGGGGTGATGTGTGAGAAAGGCGTTTTCCTTCACTGAAATGAAACTCAGTACCATGGAGTCAATTCTGACCCATAACAACTCTATCGACAGAGGAGAACTGCCCCGCTGTGAAGTTCTAAGGCTGTAAATCTTTATAGGGGCAGAAAGCTTTATCTTTCTTCCTCAGAGCAGCTAATAGATCCAAACTACCTTGTGGTGACCAGCCCAACTGCTACTCCATTATGCCACCAGGGTTCCTTTCATTACAGTATGAAGCCTTTATTATGGATGAGGCTCTGGAAGTATTTCACAATGAATAATCTTTCCCTAACCCCCTGCCAGATCCCGTGTTTTGTCACCATAATGTTTTAAGCAAATACCATAAACCATACAGAGATATTGGCTTTCTTTGTAATGCATAAGTTTTATTCACTGCAATTATTAGTTATGCATAGACGGCCCAAGGTTAAAGCCTAAGCCCTTCATTCCTTCTTCACATAGACTGTTAGTGGAGGTACCTCATGCAGGAATGGCTCCACTAATGGCCAAAAGAAAGAGTCCCACTTTTAAATATCATAAGCAATCAAAGAAATATCAAGCAGAGGAGTCAATGTTACAAGTCTGGGGTAGATTCTGTATCAATATTTTGCAAGGAAGGTCATTGGTTCTGGGACCATGATCAGTGACACTTCATTCAGTGAGGGAATGCTGCTAGTCTGCCTCTTGGCCCCAGAAACTCAACTGCCATCAGGCAAAGAGAAGCTACATGATCACCTCACACTGAGAAAGTGATATCATGTCATCTTGTTCTGCTTCTTATAAATCTGTTTTACCAGTATGTCCCCTATAAGATATGTGCCTGGTTTTGCTGATATATTTGGGGCCTTTTCCCTTACAACTTAGTAGATGTCTGTTGTAGCTGGGATATGACATATCTGTCTGTTTCAGACTCAAAATCTAGTAATATCTAATTTTTCATTTATGTACATAGCACATAAGACCTTGGTGGAGCTCTGTGTTAGTCTGGGTAGACTAGATAAACAAACTCATTGACACTCATATGTGTATAAGAAGAGCTTCATATCTGGGGTCTTAAAGGCTTGATGATAAACAAGTGGCATCTACAGGAGAAGCAACAAAGCCCACTTGGAAGAAGCATACCAGCCTGTGTGATCACAAGGTGTCAATGGGATCAGATATCAGGCATCAAAGACC
>NW_022111373.1:82311224-82312357 GCF_000313985.2 Echinops telfairi | reverse complement strand
CAAGTACCACAAACAAAATGTAGCAGCCATTGAAGCTTCAGATTTGGTAGCATTCAGCATCACCAGAGCTATGAAACCTCACACCATTGCTGAAGATTTACTGTTGCCAGCAGCCAAAGACATTGTTCAAGTTATGATCAGAGCTGAATTTGTTACAATATTGAGTGCAATTTCCTTATCTAATGACACTGTCTGCAGAAGAATCGATGACATGTCTACTGATATTCTTGATCAGATAATCCAGGAAATTAAATCTGCTCCACTTCCAATATTTAGCAACCAGTTTGATGAATCTAGAGATGTTGCAAACTGTTCAGTTACTGGTTTTCATGAGGTATATTAATGATGGCGACTTTAAGATGAATCTCATTTTTGAAAACCCCTTGAAACGACAACTACTGAGCATGATGTATTGGACACAGTTGGTTCATTTCTGAAAGAGCATAAGATCTCTTGGGAAGAGGTTTGTGGTGTTTGCACAGATGGTGCTCCAGCTATGCTAGGATGTCGATCTGGATTTCAACGTTTGGTACTGAATGAGTCACCAAAAGTCATCAGAACTCACTGTTTGATTCATCAGCAAATATTAGCAATGAAGACGCTGCCACAAGAGTTACAAGAAGTAATGAAAAGTGTCATAAGATCTGTCGATTTTGTAAAGGTGAGCACTTTAAACAGTCCACTGTTTTCACAACTGTGCATCGAGTTGGATGCACCAAATAATGCTCTGCTATTTCACACTGAAGTGAGGTGGCTGTCAAGAGGAAACGTTTCGAAACATGTTTTTGATCTTCATGATGAACTCAAACATTTTTTAATCAGAAAGCAAGACCGCAATTCGAAGCATTTTTCAGCAATAAAAGTGAACTAGAGAAAATAGCTCACCTAGTTGCCATCTTTGCCATCTTGAATGAGTTAAATTGATCACAGCAAGGACCAAATACAACATGCCTTGATTTGTCTGAAAATATCTGATCATTCCAAATGAAACTTCAGCTTTGGCAAATAAAAATTGGATGAAAATAAATTTTACATGTTGCCTACCTTATTTGTTTTCTTTGAGGAACATGGCATTGAACCAGACAAAAGGATTATGATGATAATTTCTGTGAAAGAACACTTGCACATGCTTG
>NW_022111373.1:82307644-82310349 GCF_000313985.2 Echinops telfairi | reverse complement strand
CAAGACCAGAGCATGTACATGGGTACAAATAAGAGCTGGAAACACAGGGAATCCAAGACAGATAAACCCCTCAGGACAACAATGACAGTAGCAATACCAGGAGGGGAAGGGGCAGGTGTGGGGAGAAAGGTGGAACCAATCACAATGATCTACATATAACCCCCTTCCAGGAGGACGAACAACAAAAAAGTGGGTGAAGGGAGACATCGGTCAGTGTAAGACATGAAAAAATAATAATTTATAAATTATCAAATTGACAACAGATTATGCAACTACCACAAGCTCTGAGGAAAAACCCATAAATATAGGGTGTGCCTTATGACTGTCTTAAACTGCAACCTCCAGAGGTGCCGCTCACTCATACTAGTCTACACTCAGACTCCAGCAATTCATCAAAATTACCATTACATTACCAAGTTACAAAAGGAACGGCTGCTTCTCTTCTAAATAAGCATATCTTTGTGTAATTCTCTGGATTCACCTGTGTCTCCATACTTCAGTGTCATTTGCCCAGCAACATCAGTTCCCCATGCGGAGTCACTGATTCATAATTTACTCAATTTGTCTTGTTGTACATGAGGATAGAGGAGACAACTTTCCATTTCTTTAAATGAAAGATTTGAAACTGGAAATAAAAATAATCACTTTAAAATAAAAGACCTCCCTGGGGTCACTCCATCAAGAAGGGGAGAAGTAAGAGGACCATCACTTGATGCTATACAGCATTGAGACAAGGCTGTGACAAATCAAAAGGCCCTCAACAGGAGTAAAAGGAAAATCAAGTCGAGAGCAGGGGAGGGATGCATTTACATTTCCAAGGAGGCACTGATATTTCTGTTGGTGGATATGATGGGTAAATAGGGAGGACCAACCTCATATTGGGAAGGGATGCTAAACAATAATTATAGGGAACCTAAGGGAAAAATAAGGCCAATTTTATGGTACTAGGTAGATATTACGAATATGTTTCTACCCAACCCTTGGTGAACCAAGCCATAGACTAAGCACTATGATGACCTTAGATGCTGCCCTTACAGGTAACATACCTTCCTCTAAGGGCCATACCAGAAGGACTCAACGTGGAACCCGCCTGAATAAACTGGGCCCTACCTCAAAACTACCTGTACCCTTCGACTTAGGACTGAAATATTCCGATGGGAGAGGACGCAAAGGATGCACCCCAAGACTGTGTAAATAGCAATCATAGGATGTTGGGGGTACCCCTAGTTTATTGAGTGCCCAATTAAAGGGGACCCAGAACCAACAATATATTTAATACCTTAATGCTCCCCTTGCATTAATATGACAGGTTTTAATCTGATAGGCAGGGATCTGCCCTGGTAAGAAATGTTACAGGAAATTTTCCCATAGCACCAACCCCCGTGTGCAGTGTAAATAGAGCTCAATCAACTAAGAAATCAATCTGTACAAACAACTCACAGGTTGCAGTTCTCAGTTGGATTATGCGCTTATATAAACTCCTCATATCAACAGACTCTTAATTTCTATGCCATTGGATAAATTATTGATATTATCAATGCAATTGCCTTATACCCCAGCGGAATATTGACAATAGTTTTTATTTCTTTGAAGGTTTTTGTTTTCTTCCTTTTGTTGGGTTTTATTTTGTTGTTGGTGGTGGCGGTGGTGGTAGTGGTGGTGGTTTTGTTTTTGTCATAATGTGATCACCAAAGTAAAACAGTAAAACACCAAAGTAAAACAGAGTCATTCCTAACCTTTGGGCCAGTAGATGGATTCTGGGCTCCCACATAATTCTAGCCCCAATCCAAGAACAGTTAGCTCTTACAGCATGACCCTGCTCAATGCTCACCTTTATGAAGAGTTCACTAAGGATGCGCATGTTACAGCAAAGTGTGGTGAAGAAAGAAGATGGTGCCGGACTATCAATCGGAATAGTGTCTGGGGTCTTTAAACGGGTTGTATTCAAAGCATCCATCTAAGTGAGGCATCAACTAAATCCACATCGAAGAAGCACACCAGCCTGTGTGATCCAAAGATGACAATAACAAAATCCACATATGGTGGGAAAAGTATCAGAGCCTAAATTGTGAACACCCAATTTTATAGAAGGTTATGTAGGACAATGGGAACCCAAAATCCATCTGCAGAGTATATACTCAAATTAAGCCTCTGGCAGATCCTCTCTAGCCACAGGCAAGGATTCAAAAAGCTTTACTATCAGACAGTGATTATTGTAAACTTGATTATGATAGATCAAAGCATGGTATAATATAATACTTGCTCAATTGACCTCCCTCTTGACTCAAACTGTATTTGCTCCAGGCTCAAATATTTCTCGCTTGTTCCATAACAGAAATTTCTTCTTTGGTATGGTACTTGCATAATCTGTTGTCAATTTCAGACTAAGAGTGAAGGGGTTGAGTTTAGCCTGTCAATGAGGTTACAGGTTGATGACCTCATTTGGAGGCGCTAAGGAGATAAATAGCTCACTGGAGGCATGGAGCTGGAGGAGCCCAATGGAGACCTACGTGAGTGCTGAGATGTTTTCACTATCAATCACTGGACCCACAACACTTTTGACCCACTGGCCTGTGATCTTCCTGCATTCAGCATCATTGCATGACTGTGTGAGTCTAAAGAATAATTTATAAGCTGGTATCAGACATATGGGCTAATATCGGACTTATGGACTTGATCTGGACTGGGATGGGATGTTTTCTTTA
>NW_022111373.1:82304959-82306004 GCF_000313985.2 Echinops telfairi | reverse complement strand
ACCTATCTTTATATGTTTATATATTTACATATATGCATATCTATTTTTGTACTTATATATATATAATTTTTGTTTCCTTGTTGTTTCCTCTATTTCTTTTTTCTTTCCTCCGACCCCACTATCATGCACACCCTTCGTTTGCCTTTTAGTAATTCTTCTCGGGTAATCTCAATTGCTCAAACATCACCAGGGACCCTACACCCTACTGGCTGTTGATTTTATATCCCTTGTTATTCCCCTTTCCCTGGTGTATTGACTCACTGCTCCCCTCCCCACATCTCCTCCTCTCCCATGCCCCCCACCCCAACTATCAGTCCCATTGCTGTCTCCTTGAGATTGCTTGTCCTGTCTATCTTATATAGACAGATATAAAAGAGAAAAATAGAAAGAAAGAAAAACATATAAATAGTTCTTGGTCTAACTGCTGACATTTGTGAATATCCCCCAACCAGGTCCAATGAGGTGCCAAGTGGGAACTCCCTGTCAGATGTCTACTTTCAGGACTCTTCATGGATTTCATGGCTTTGCTCCCATTGCTGATCTGTTGTACTCCCCTCTTGGGTTGCTTCCATGGGGGGAGGTCAGACCAGTTGTACTCCCCCCACTGTGTCTTCAGTGCTGACCTCTCTGGGAGCCTTAAAGGTATGAGGGAAGCAGCAAAGATGTCTTTCTTCCCTGGTGCTGTCTGCACCTCTTCCTTTCTTTCTTTTTAATGTTTGATGCCAAATGCATCCTTGGGTTTGGTCTGATCCCTGCCAAAGTACCTGGTCCTTAGCCCAGAAATCATGTCATATGCTCATTTCCCTCTATACCCATTGTACTGTTTAAACTCACCTCAGATGACTCACTATTGTACTTGTCCTTTTGTGCTTGGCTAACTTCACTCAGCATAATTTCCTCCGAAACTTTTTGGGTTTTTTTTTTTTCCATTAGATTCCAGTTTGTGAAGCACAAAAGGAGTGAATGTATAGAGACAATAACTGATGCAATGGTTTGTTAGGGATGTGAGAGATGGGGTGGGGGGAGGAAGAGGGGAGTTGGAGTT
>NW_022111373.1:82302802-82304379 GCF_000313985.2 Echinops telfairi | reverse complement strand
ACTGGGGTCATGGTGGTGGAGGGTGAGGAAGCCTCGAAGAACCAGAGGAATATTGTGTGTTTCATCGATGCTATATGGAGCCCTGGTTGACTCATCCCTTCCTTGTGACCCTTCTGTGAGGGGATGTCCTATTGTATACAGATGGGTTTGGGGTCTCTGCTCTGATCCCCCTCATTCTCAACAACATGGGGTTTTTTGTTTGTTTGGGATCTTCTGGTGCCTGTTACCTGATTCCTTCGACACCTCATGATCACACAGGCTGGTGTGCTTCTTCCATGTAGGCTTGTTGCTTCTCTGCTAGATGGCCTCTTGTTTAACTTCAAGCTTTTAAGACCCCAAATGCTATATCGTTTGATAGCCAAGCACCATCAGCTTTCTTCACCACATTTGCTTATGCACACATTTCGCTTCAACAATCTTGTCATCTTGTCGGGAGGGCGAGCACCACAGAATGTCAGGCTTGCATTGAGGAAGGGCTTGAGCAGAGGCCCAATGTCCATTCACTTCTTCAATGTCTTGCCATGTAAATATATGTGCATAGGCTAATGCCTCTATTTTTATGAGTATTTTATTTACATATGTACATACCTATTTTTATACCTCTATCCATAGCTTTGTTTTTTAGATCTTTTCTCTGTTTCCTTTTACCTTCCTCCTGTCCCACCATGCTCGCCCTTCTTCTGCCTCTTTCTAATTTCTCTCAGCTAGATTGCTGTTGCTCCACCACCAGGATCTCTATGTCCTCCTGGTTTTTGCTTTTAATTTCCTAGTTGTTCTCCTGTCGATGGTGTGGTTTGCTCACCACTCCTTGTCCCTCTTCCTCCTCCCTCAAGTCCGTCCAGAACTGTTAGTCCCAGTGCTTTCTTCTCAAGCTTGCTTCCCATGCCTATTTAGACAGGTGGGTAAAACAGCAATAAAAGAGACAAAACAAAAATAAAATGAAAGATTGAATAAAAAGAGAAAAAAAAACTAGCAAAAAAAACAAAAAAGCATACATAATTCCAGGTCTGTCCACTGACATATATGACTTTCTCCCCATTGGTCCAGATGGTTCTGGAACTGAACCTCCTAGCCTGAAGTCTATTTTGGGGGCTCCTCAGGGGTTTCGTGGCTTGGCCTTGCTCCCATTACTAATCTGTTATGTTTCCTTCTTGGTTTGCCCCACTCAGGACAGGGGGTGTCAGACTAGACTCACTCCCTACTGTGTGTCCCCATTACTGTCCTCTGTCACAGTCTGCTCCAGCAAGGGTGCATCATGTCTCAAGCAGTTGTTGGCCCTACCGTCCTCTCTGTGCCTCAGCAGCTCCGTGCAGGGACGTCATCCTCAAGGTTTGGCGTCAGTATGGGGTCTAGTCCTTTGCCCTCTCTTTTTCCTTCTCAGTTTGCTTCTGCATGGGCATGGCAGGCGTCTGTAGCACTTACTTCTAGGTGTTGGGCACGTGTGTCACTTTGGCTCTGACTGGGGCTGGCCCTGTAGACCTCCCTGTTCATGAGTTGCTCCATGTGGTTACATTGCCCTCAAGGTCTGGCGCACCATGGTGGGGTCTGCACTCACGCTCTCATTGCTGTGGAGACAT
>NW_022111373.1:82299045-82301670 GCF_000313985.2 Echinops telfairi | reverse complement strand
TATGTCCCAGGAACTATGTTAATTGATATCAAAGAATGAATTCTACTATTTTCTGTCCCCGAGAAGTTCAGAGCTTTTGGAGAAAGATTGACATTAAATAAATAGTTGTGGGTTATTAATTATTTATACTACAGGCTACAAAGAAGACATGGGTAGTGACAGGGGAGAGGATACCAGGGAGCAGAAAGTGTAACCTAATTGGCCAGGACGGCATCTCAAAGACTGCCAGAGAAGATGGGGAACAAGAAACCCAATACCATGATCTCTCCAGGAGGTCTGACCGCTGGAATCATTGATAGAACCTGGGGTTAGTCACTAGGCTGGACAGCCTCCAACGGTTGGGCATGATAATAAGGTTAAAGGGAATAAAAGTGAGAATACTTCAAAAGAAAGAAATATTTTCATAGATTGGAACCTCCAACAAACTCTTGGAGTCATGAGCACCTGATTTTAGGTTGGACAGACTGATGGGGTTGAATCTGTCGCCAGCATCTCGCTGGGGCTTTCTGTACTTTGCTCTCCTTTGTTTCAATCTTGAAATTCTGTTAGAATTCCTGATAAATTGACAAATCTTTCCTGTTTCCTTTTAGAAGTTAGACTTAAGCCACCTCCACCTTAAGGGCAGAACTGGCTAAGAATACCAGCTGAACCATGAACATGCCCCGCTGAACAAAGAGAACAAGCTGAGAACCAGAAGGCTTCACTCAAGGCTTCTGACTGCTTCAGAAGACCCCCTTCCCCAAGACTTGCCTGTAAAACACCCCCAGCTCTGGTGGGATAGTGTTTACATGTTAGGCTGCTAACCACAAAGTCAGCAGTTTGAAACCACCAGTCAATCTTTGGGAGAAAGATGAGGATCTCTACCCCCTTAAAGAATTACAGTTTTGGAAGCCCACAGGGTAGTTCCATTCCTGTCCTATAGAGTTTCTATGAATTGGAATTGACTCGATGGAAGTGACTTTGGTTTTTTGTAGCCCTGTGGCTCAGGGAGACAGATTTTATCAGACAAAACCCACTGTTTCCTTGGATAATCGCATTCAGTAAGTACTCTCATCTTTCCTTCTGCCCATCTTATGAATTGATTTACAAGGGACAAGCTACTGTAGTCACTCATATTGCACGAGCAGGATGTTCACAATTAAATCTCGCTTTCTATAATACTGATATTGCTCATGAGTTTCTTATGAACCTTACTTCTCCACTTATGTAAATTATATTTGGATACTAAAAAGCTTTGGATTAATTTGTGGGTTTTGCTCATGAGATGACACAATCTAAGGTTAGGGATTTCACATTCTACAAATCTGCAGAAATTAGAATCAGGCAATGAGAAAAATGAAAATTTGGAATTCTACACTCAAATATTCAACTGCATCGATATCTCAACTAATTCAAATTTCATGATTCATATATATTCTTGTTTGCATTTTGACAATTGTGCCATTATAAACTCTAGTGTAAACTATTATTAAGTAAGTTGAGCGGTAATGTCTATATGAACATTTACTATTGATTAATTACAAAGCTAATGATAATTCATGATGGTAATTACTACAATATGGATTGATATCAACATTTAGAGCAACATCGAACCTACCCAAAGTATTATTATGAATTTACAACTTTTTTAATGCGGCAATTAATCATCATTATTATTATGGTCAAATGATAATGATTTGTAATATAATATCATATGTTTACTCCACATTAATAAGAGAAGCACCAGTCTATTATGGTGAAGATTAAAACACTCATAATGGAAGAGTGATGCTCCCTAATCACTTTCCATTATGGATATTAAGTGTCCAAGTCACTCCAAATCATCAAATATTGAGTGAAATAAAACATAGTGATGGCCATGGCAGAACGAATCATCTATACTCACCCAGCTAACAAGCTAGGATTCTGGACTGATGGTTTTGCCACACTGGCTGTGCAAAGCTATTATGGTGCTTTTCACCATAGTCCCACCGCCCCCACTGGTAGAATCTGATTTCCTTGGCCTCGGGTGGTACCTGGGCATCTGCATTTTTTAATTTCCCTAGTCAGTCTAGCATGCACCAAGATGCTTGCTTTCTTAGCTGAGAATAACGTTGTCTTTGCTCATAGGGGCAAAATTGAATTCAGAAACTTCCTTGCCCGAACTCTGTCAATCAGTACTGTGTGCAGCAGAGAAATGAGTTGTTAGTTTTAGTTGTTAGGGAATTTTCTTCATGGAAAAGGAGTACATTAAAATACCAAATTACAGTATTTACATATTTCATGGGGTTTTTTTCCCAACTGTGTTCCCATAGCAACTAAATCCATTTGCTCCCTATTTTCTTCTGAGTTATTTTCCATGATGAGCCATGCTTTATTAGGAGGGAAACAGTTTGCCCTCTGAAATGACTGCTTGGCTGTTTACCGTTTCTTTGCCAGGGAACTCAACTTTAGCGGCATCCTCCTTACTCCTGTGTTATCCTGACTTGAAAAATTAGCTTGGTTGATAGGGGTAGAGATGGGGTTCCTGGCCACTTTTCTCAATCTGGAGTGGAGTCCTGTGTGCTTTCTGAGGGGCCGGCTGAGAAAGACAGGCTTTTCCCAGGGAATCTGTGACTGAGAAGGATTCTAGGAGTGAGTCAATAG
>NW_022111373.1:82289059-82298463 GCF_000313985.2 Echinops telfairi | reverse complement strand
CTGACTCAGACACCGCGCTGTGTGCCAGCAGCACGAATGGAGAGGGCTTGGGTCCTCCTCTCTCCCAGGCTCCAAATGAAAAGCCAGAGCTCTGCTGTAACTGCCCCTGGGCGAAGGGACAGTGACAGTCTCAGTATGTGGCAGCAAAAGTCACAGCCAGCACGTGTTTCTCTCCTAGCTGCAGGATCCACATGCAACATACATGTGTGCATTCATTGCACTGCTTCCTGACAGGTGTGGGGAGGGGGGCTGGTGACTGCTCAAGTCCTTTAGGACCCTTGTATCAACATCATTTATGTACTCAAGAACAACCAACATCCCTTTATCAGTCAGAGTCCCGGCAGGAAACAGATGGCACACTCAAATTGGATCATTTGTGGAGAATTTAACCAAGAGACTATTTAAGGGATTATTTAAGGTATGGGCAGAATATAGGGAAACCAGAAGGGATGGTACATTTCCTCAGCATTATTAAGAGCAGGGCACTGCGATCACCCTTTGCCTAAACAGCGAACAGACAGCCACAGCCAGGGAAGTACACACCTGTATCTCATCCTCACTCCCATCAGCTGCCATGTTCCCTAGCTGAGGGCGTGGTAGTTCCCCAAAGTAGCACAGACAGATCAGCCTCCTGAACGCAAAACAAAGTGATGAAGGGAGAAGAGACTGGGAAGGCAGATGAAAGACATCTTGCACCGTATATTACCCGACAGAAGAGCCAGCCTACCCCATTCCTAAGGAGACATAGTCCCCAGGCTGGAAAGAAGTTTGCAATATGTGCAACCAAGGAGAAGGCAAGTGGAATCAGGGCTTCTACAGGGACATAGAGGCAATACTAAGAACGAAACACAAGCCTCTTAGCCCAAATTCAATGCTACATCTCAAGCACAAGTCACACTGCCACTCACGTTCTGAACTTCTATTCAAACAGGAAACATTAACCTCCTAATCTGCTTACTTCCAATGGAGCATGTTACTTGTTTACCTGACTTGGAAAGCAAATGTCAAGAGGAGCCCCATTATTCTACAATTTAGGCATGTGCACTAAGAAGATACAGCATTAGAAATAGGCATGCCTGAGTCTGACAAAGGAGTCCTGGTGGCACAGTGGTTATGCATTGGGCTGTTCATTGCAAGATCAGCAGTTCAAAACCAGCAGCTGCTCCCTGGGAGAAAGACGGGGCTTTCTACTCCTGTAAAGAGGTAACAGTGTCAGAAACTCAAAGGGGTGTTTCTACCATGTCCCATGAGTGGGCTTTGACTTGATGGCGTGATTAAGGATCTGACAAGTAAATACCTGATTATTGGGGGTCAGTGTCTAGGGGAAATCGGCCGGACTACCTGTCCCCATTCTAGGGGACCTGGGCGGAAGCATAGAGATTTAGAATGAGATCAAGAGAAGGATGGGTGTCTGGTCCAAAGCACGTTACCATTCTAAAGACAACGCTGTTGTTATCTTTCTCCCTTTAAGGGTGATAGAATTGAGGGGGATAATAACAGATGTAACTCTTATCCTGCTTGATTGATTAAAACTAGTCAACCATTCTGTATTTTGCCTTCTGCTTGTTTTACAAAGTACCTCAAGATGAAGTTGTGTGTAATGCTGAACAAAGAAATCAAACAGGGTTTGACTGAATCCTAATGCTGGTGGTGGGATGTGCAAACTTGATGGCTCTATTGAAATTTATTCATAAAAATTCAAAACCTCATGTCATTCTGGAATCCAAAACCCACCCCAAAATCAGTATCAATCCGTTCAATGGCTAAATAGTCACACTTTAAAGATATTAAAAAGGAGACAGAATTTACCAAACTGCTCATAAAGAGAGAAATTGGGGTGCAAGACTTCAGTTTCTAATTAACTTAACATGTCTATGCTTTTACTGCTTTTATTACATTGAATTTTTACAAGTTATTTGATTCACAAAATATCTCCTGAATTTGCACTTCCTTGTAGTCCATAACTACAAAAATTGTATTTTCCCAAGTTGAAAATTAAAATTTGCCACCTTGACACATGCTAACCTAGAAAACATAAGGTTGCTATGGTTATGATAAATACAGAGGCAAGCTCAGGGCAACAACAACACAATAATAGCCAAAAATAGCCTCTTGAAAGCTTTCCTTTCACCCATGAACCTGTTCTGCCAGGGAACATGATGCCTGTGATTAGAGTAGTTCAGAGTAAATTTGGACAAATGCAGGCATTTGTCACTTCTCTTGCACTTTCACCCTTTGCCTCTTAATACCCAACAACGACCCCCCCCTCCACCCCTCCTTTCACAGGCAGACCAAAACAACTTAGCACTCCCCTCTTCTATCAAACCATGGAATTTCTCCATGGTGGACATTGTATACAAGCAGCACTGTTATTTTCAGAATGGCAAGACACTTTGTCTCAGACAGCTGAGACCACAATTGCTCAGAAAAGCTGTTTGGTTTTCAATCTTTCATCTGCTCTCAACTGCAATTGATGTATGGGTCTTCATAGCCATGATTATGTTGGTAACAAGGGGCACCTGGGCTAGTCATATGTTGTCTTCGGTGGTCATAGAGTGTGTTTGGGGAGAGGAATAAGACTGTCCCCACTTAAGAGGAAAAGAATGGATTACCCTCCATCTGCTGGGACTATAGTTAGCTATAATGCCTACAGGTTGTTGATGTTCTCAGGTCTTGGAACTGCTTAATTCTAGATCCACATCCTGCTGAGAATTTACATTTACAGATATATTGAATTGGAATCTACATTTTAACAAGACTGCTAGGTGATTCGTATGTATAGTGAATTTTCACACAGATAAAATGTGCATTATACAGTTTTAAGTCCACAATTTCCTCACACATTAGTTTCCATTGTATGTATTTTCAAATTATGTCTGTGATATGTGTATCACATAATTTATGTGGGCATAAAGTATGTGGAAATAATGAGGGACATAGAAATCACCTGTGGAACTACAAGAATCACTGGGAGTCTTATTAAGATGTAGATTCTGGTTCAATATATCTGGAGTAGAAATGCTTTTCCTTTAGGCAGTGAGATGTTTTCACAGGTATTTAAGCAAGTGTGTGCATTAATCAAGATGATTTTTTTCATATAATGTAAAGAGAACATTTATTAAGTCTTAAAAGGGACAAAGTCAACACAAAGACACAGACGCATCATCCAGAGCTGGCATCCTAACCAAAATGATTTTGATGGTGGTGTGAAGAATGAAATGAAGGAATAGGAGATAGGAACTGCAAGTAATAATAAAGTGAAAGAAGATGAAATCTCAACAAACAGTGACTTTGGAGAAGAAGAAAGAAAGAGGGAGTATCTAAAAGTAAAGTTTTCCACATAGTCAAATGCTGTACAGAGATTAAATATAATAAGGGTTAATAAAATCTCCTTTAATTTAACTATTTGATTCACTTTGTACTTGGGGTTACAATTCGCCCCTGAGTTAACACCATCGCATGGTGACTCTACATATATCAGAGTAGACGTGTGCTCCTGAGAGTTGGCCATAGCTGAATATCAGAAATCGATCCCCAATGGATTTTTTTTTGTTTTTGTTTCAATGTGCTCTTTCTAAAATAATTTAATTAGGCTATCATTAACATATGATTCAAGTAAATAGTCCAATCATATTAAGAAGAATTGTGCAATCATCACCACAATCAGGATTTTGTCAAAATGTACATTCTGATCGAGTATATCTGGGGTGGAAATGCAAAGTCTCAGCAAAGTCAAACAGGAATGAACTGGTTTATAACACTGCTTTCAGCAAGCAACGTGTGTCATATGCATACATGTCATAGGTTATTAATTAGTAGTCCTCCAATCCTGATGCAACTTTCTTCCTCAAATTGTCCAGTTTCTCTCAGATTATTTGCTCAGCCTACTGATTGAATAAACATGGTGAAAGGATACAGCCCTGGTGCACACCTGTCCTGATTTTAAAACACTCAATATATTCTTATTCTGTTGGAATGACTGCCATTTGGTCTATATACATGTTCTGGAATTGCCATTCTTCCCAATGCTATTTATACTTTGTTATGATCCACACACTCATAAATGCCTTCTCATGGTTTATAAAACAGAGGTAATAAACACATGTAAAACACATTTTGTCTTGAATCCAGCTTGAATTTCTGACAGTTCCCTCCTAATATACTAGTGTAACCATTTTTGTTATCTTCAGCAAATTTCATTTGCATTATGATATTGTTCTGTTACTACTGCAATTTGTTGAATCATTTTTCTTAGGACTAGGCACAATTATGAGTTTCTTTCAATCAGTTGACCAGGGAGTGGTTTTCAAATTTCTTGACAGGCAAATGAATGCTTCAAGCCTTAGATCTGTTTATTGAAACATCTCAAGTTGTATTCTATCAATTCATGGAGTCATGTTTTTCAACAATGTTCATTCAATGCCCTTGGTTCTTGATCATATGCTACCTCCTGAGACCGTTGCTTGTGAACCATGGGTGATCTGTCCTGCACTTGGCTCCTGGTCTTGTTCTCACTGACAATATTGAGCTTCTCCATATCCTCGAGCTTCTCCATATCCTCTTTCCACAACTCTAGTAGATTCCTGTTTTGTATTTTATCCAGCAAGATCTATGTGTACCATCACTGACAAAAAAAGATATTCTCAATGATTAAGTCATTGTCTTGCAAAATTCTATCATGCAATTTTGACATTTCTGTCACCAAAGCCACATTTTCCAACTATTCATCTTTGTTTCCAGATTTTTCATTGTAATCACTAGTAATTGTCAGTGCATCTCAATTACATGTTTGATTCATTTCAGACTTAAGATATTAGTAAAAATCTTCCATTTTTTCATCTTTGGCATTAGTGGTTGGGAAATACATTTGAATGATAGTCAAATTAATTTTTCATCTTGTGTATATATATGGATGTTAGTCTATCATTGATAGTGTTGCACTTCTGGAGAGATCTTCTAATGGTCTATTTGACAGTGAATGTGAAGCAGAGTAGATTGACTCAAAATTACCAACACCAATCCATGTCAGCACACTAATGCCTTGCATATTGATCCAGTGTTTCATTTCATTCTCGACAACTTATAATTTTCCTAGATTCTTACTTCATATATTAGCAAATGAAAGTCTTGAAAACATTATTCCATTGACAACACTGAGGTGGACTCTATTTTGAGGAGCCAACTCTACCCCAATCATATTTTGAGTGCATTCCAACCAAGATGCTCATCTTTTGGCGCTGATCAGACACTATAGCACTGTTATTCATAAGGTTTTCACTAGAAAATGGTTTATCAGGATTAAATCAGAAGGCCCTTTTCCTAGTCCATCTTAGTCTGAAAACTAAGATGAGAATACTGTTTAGCATCTATTAAATATATTCACGGATATTCTCCCTTTTTCCTAATTCTTCCCCTTATCTTCTTTACGCCATAAAGGTCTGCCTTTTCCCAAATGACAAATATTTCTACAAAATAAGCATGAGCACCGCTAACTGAAAGACATTTTTTATATCCTGCTGTCATCATAGACCCAAGAGCCCTCGTGGTGTAACAGGTTTCACACTGGGCAGCTAACTGCAAGATCAGCAGCGCAAAACCGCCGGCCGACTTCCCAGGAGAAAAGCAAGGTGGTCTACTCCGATAGAGTTACAGTCTTGGAAACCCACAAAGGTAATTCTACCCTGTCCTACAGAGAAGCTATGAATCAGAATTGAATTGATGGCAGTGAGTTTGTTGTTTGTTTGCTTATGTGTTTGTTTGCTTGTTTTGATCATGTTAAAGGATAGACTTGATTGCATTTTATTTTAAAGATCATTTCACCCCTCAAGTACTACAGCAGGGATCAATTTTGAGCCAAAAAATAGATAGATTTATAAAGGGAGTAATAATACCAGGGAAAAAGCTAGGGCAATCAACTACACCAGACTAAATTATTTAAATAAAAATTATAGTTTAGAACAGTGGCTCTCAACCTTCCTAATGCCGTGACCCTTTAATACAGTTCCTCATGTTGTGGTGACCCCCCCCAACCATAAACTTATTTTCATTGCTACTTCATAACTAATTTTTCTACTGTTATGAATCGTAGTGTAAATATCTGATAGGCAGGATGTATTTTCATTGTTACAAATTGAACATGATTAAAGCACAGTGATGAATCACAAAAACAATATGTAATTACATATTGTGAAAAACGTACTTCTAATGACAAATAAATGAAATTTTGTCTTGAAGCATGGTGTAGCATGGGTAACAGTCTTCATGCCCAGTACTAGCATGTGGGCATATATGCATGTGGGCGGATCGCCTGAAGACGGATAGAGGAGCGGTGTCTTGGCTCCTAAGGCCACCGGAATTATGTGTTTTCCGATGGTTAGGCGAACGCTGTGAAAGGGTCATTCAACCCCCAAAGTAGTCGCGACCCACAGGTTGAGAACTGCTGGCTTAGAAGGTAGGTGGGAACAGGAAAGAACTTCAAATGGAAGGGGAAGCACAGGGAAGAAATGGGGAAAGTCTCATAAAACATGTGTATGGATTGTTGACTGGAAAGCTAATATGCTCTGTACATTTTCTCCCAAATTCTAAGAAAAAGTTCAAAAATAAGATTAAAATTAAAAGGCCATTTTATTGAAGAGAGGAAGAAGGATTGTAGACAAAATGACAAGTTAAAAGAGTCTTGTATCTTGATTCTGATGATTTAAGATAGCATTCCACCTTGCCAATGCCAAAAAATGAATACTCACTCCCCCTGAAGTAGATTCTAACTCAAACAAGTCAAAACCACAAATATGTAGCTGTAAACCAAATCTTTTCCCTCAAACACAAGTCCCAGGTCACCTAATTCTTGGATGGCATAACTCCGCAAAGATGATCCCAGGCTCTTTTAGGAAGAAGAATAAAGTTTAACGTGCTTTTGGTTAAACTATTTGTAATTAAGTTCAAAATCCAAAGGAAAATAATATAAACTCATTGAGCCCTGAGATGGAATCTACAAGGCATACAAGAACAGCCAAAACAAAAATCTTATTTTATAAAGCAATCAAATGTCATAAAATTCTCCCATAATCTTCTGCTTTCTACCATGAGCTTTGTTGCACTAAAATATCCCAAAACTCTTGAGGTAAATAAACCAAGGAGCAATGAGTAACCAGAGTAGACAAAGAGAAATTGGACTCAGACGTCCAGGCTTATATATAGCATGGCTAGACATTCTTTTCCTTCTTTTGCCCTTTGCACTTGCATTCTCCGGGTCATGTGTTTAATTGCTATGCTTAATACTCAAGTGTCTTTGAATAGAATACATTACCTTCTGTTCAAATCCACAGTGTTTGCCCCTTGGGTTTTGGGTAGTCTTCCCACCCTATATTTGTAGCATGCTGGTGGGTTTTGCTTTCATTCCAATCAACTGCATGTCCTACATTCCATCCAGAGCACTTATTTGTCTGGCTTTTTGACATCTTGCCACGTACATCCACATTCTTGTATGGGTAACATCTTCATCCCTTCCATTTCCTCTTTTATCCATTTCCTATGGTTTTCTAAGTTTCTGTTCTTTGGCCAACTCTCCCTGCAGCTACATGTGTTCCTAAATCATTCCTGTATTCTTAAATTATCCAGTCTTCTTAGCCTTTAAGGTTTTAGGACATTCAAATTCTCTCATCTTTCTTCAGCCGCCTTTCCAATTATTTCTGGATTTCATTTTGTGTGGCCTAAACATAACTCCTTTTCCCCCAAAAATTGGCTTTCTAAATCAATGCAATGCTTTACTAGCATAGATGAATTCGGTACCTCTCTTTGCAACACAAACACAGAGATGTCAAGGTGAGTAATCCACCCATCCATTTACTTCGAGTCTCATTTGTTCAGAATTAGGGGATCTCCTATTGCCATCAGATGTCCTGGACACAGTCCCCTATTAGAAAATGTTCTCAGGATGGGAGAAAGGATGCTTTATGTAGAGCTGTGTGATGGTAAATCACTTGTGATTCTTCTGTTGACATCCTATAATATGCATAATTCCCCACAACCTCACCATCCTTTCCAAAAAGACTCTCCGTACCTTTCACAGAGTACTAACATACAGCACACATATTAGATTCACATTAGAAGTCTGTTTACAAAAAATAAGCCAGTAATTATCCTGTGTCCCATGTGGTCCTGCTGTCCTTGTCAGTTATGTGAGTTCAGTGATTTCGGATTCATTCATCCTTCTTCTCCCCCGTGCTAGTTGAGATTTCTTGATGAAGGCACTCATTTATGGAGTAGTCTTCATTTCTCTCTACGTACAGTTAAAATTCACATGTAGCTTAGATCAACTTAGAATTCAAAACTCAAGTTTAAACAACACAAAAACCAGACTTCAGGATCAATTTGCCAATTATTCTACTTATAACAATGGCTCTATAAGAAGACCTGGTGGTATAGTGGTTATACTCTGTGCTGCAATCCACATAGTCAGTGGTTCGAAACCACCAGAAGTTCTCTGGGAAAAAGTCTGGGCTTTCTACTCCCTTAAATGGTAATAGTCCCAGAAATCACTGGGGGCCACTATGAGTCAGCATTACTGGATAGCAATGAGTTTTTAATAATGGTTCTATGGACATATTCTGAGACACTGCTTCAAAAGAGGAATATCAGAGCATTTGTTGTAAGTAAGTTGGTAATTTTAATCCATGCATTTAGTTGACTTCCTTTCTCACATTTTCATTAAGTGGCCAAAAAAATTAAAATGAGAGGGGAAAATCTTTATCAGTGTTAACCATAGGAAAAAAATACAACAAATAGACTAAAAACAAGAGCAAGTTTTTATCAAGAGATAAAATGGGTATTCTGAATGTAGATGATAATGTCATTATTATTGTCATTATGGGTTATAATAGTATGATAATCCTATAATTATTAAGAGATGTATGTTGAAGTACTTAGGGATAAAGTATCATGATATTCATTATAGTCTCAAATACTTCAGGGAGAAAGCACATATATATATACATGTACATGCACAAATGCACACATGAGGGGGGCTTCTCAAAGTTCATGGAGGAAAATATCCAATATCTTTTCATTAGAGTTTTCTTTTTTTTTTTTCATCGTTTTATTAGGGGCTCATATGACTCATCAAAATCCATACATGCATCAATTATGTAAAGCACATTTGTACATTCATTGCCCTCATCATTCTCAAAACATTTGCTCTCCACTTAAACCCCCAGCATCAGGTCCTCATTTCCCCCCTCCCTCCCCCCTCCCTCATGAACCCTTGACAATTTACAAATTGTTATTTTTGTCATTCTTGCACTGTCCGATGTCTCCCCTCACCTACTTTTCTGTTGTCTGTCCCCCAGGGAGGAGGTTATATGTAGATCCTTGTAATCGCTTCCCCCTTTCCAACCCACCCTCCCTCT
>NW_022111373.1:82285351-82287481 GCF_000313985.2 Echinops telfairi | reverse complement strand
TATATATATATATATATATATATATGTTTAAAATACTATTCATTCTACTTTTTTGTAGATGTAAAATACTTCATAATAAAACAGTGGATAAGAGGTTGAGGGAAGTACTACACCTTTTTTATAATTTTGTTTGGGGCTCTTAAAATTCTTATTATAATACATACATACATACATTGTGTCAAGCACGTTTGTACATTTGTTTCCATCATCATTCTCAAAACATCTTCTTTCTACTTGAGCCCTTGGTATGAGCTCCTCATTTTTCCCCTCCCTTCTTCCATCCCTCCCTCCCTCACGAGCCTTTTATAAACCTTAATGTCTCCCTTCACCCACTTTTCTGTTGTCTGTCCCTCAGGGAGGGAGTTTGTGATAGTTATATAATTGTCAATTTGAAAGGATTATGAGTGAAGGGGTGGAGTCTAGTCTGTCAATCAGATCATAGCCAATTAAGCTTCTGTGTGGGCATGGCCTTCTCCTGAGAATTCTGGGAAATCTGGTATTTCCTCCATGGAGATGGGAGTCTCTGGCTCACACCCTGGGAGACATAGCAGCTGACAAAGCACATGGACCCATCCTGATGCAGAGACCCCTGCCAGTGTTGAGATGTTTCCAATGACACTGAATCCAAAGACTTTCTACCCACTGGCCTGTGATCTACATTTGGTGTCATTGCATATGTTTCGTGAGTCTGATATATGGGCTAATATCGGACTTGTGGACTTGATCTGAACTGGGCTGGGATGTTTTCTCAGTGTTCAATTGCTCTTGTATATAAATCTTTCCGTTATATACATATGAGTGTATCTATAAATTTGTTTTTCTAGTCTACCCATACTAACACAGGGTTATATGTAGATCATTGTGATCCATTTACCCTTTCTCCCCACACCATCCCCTTCCCCTCCTGGTATCTCTACTCTCATTATTGGTCCTGAGGTGTTTATCTGTCCCAGTGTTCTTGCTCTGGTCTAGCTGGATTTGTAAGATAGAATTGGGATCATGATAGTAGGGGTATGGGGAGAGAAAGCATTAAAGAACTAGAGGAAAGTTGTATGTTTCATCAGTGCTATATTGCACTCTGTCTGGCTTGTCTCCTCCCTGAGGCCCTTCTCTAAGGGGATGTCCAGTTACCTACAGATGAGGATTGGGTCTCCACTCTGCACTGCCCCTCATTCACAATGATATGATTTTTTATTCTTGGTGCCTGATACCTGATCCTATCGACACCTCGTGATCACACAGGCTGGTATTCTTCTTCCATGTGGCTTATGTTGCTTCTCAGCTAGATGGCTGCTGTTTATCTTCTCACCTTTAAGACTCCAGACACTATATCTTTTGATAACCAGGCACCATCAGCTTTCTTCACCACATTTGCTTATGCACTCATTTTGTCTTCAGTGATCATGTCAGGAAAGTGAACATCATGGAATGCCAGTTTAATAGAACAGTGTTCTTGAATTGAAGGAGTACTTGAGTGGAGGCCCAATGTCCATCTGCTACCTTAATGCTTAACATATAAATATAGGTACATAGATCTATTTCCCTATTGTCATATATAAACATATTTACATATGTACATGCCTGTATTTAGATCTGTATAAATGACCTTTGCTACCTAGTTCCTTCCTCTATTTTCTTTTACTTTCCTCTTGTCCCACTATCATATTCATTTGGGTCTCAGTGATTCTTCTCAGTTAAATTTCCCTTGATCAAGCCCTACCAGGCCTCCTACACCCTCCTTGCCATTGATTTTGAATCACTTGTTCCCTTGTCCCTGAGTTTGTTAACACCCACTTCCTTTCCCCCACCTCCCCTTTTCCCATGTCCCCATGGAAACTTCAGTCCCATTATCTTCTCCTCCAGATTGTTTATCCCGCTTGTCTTATCTAGATAGACATGCAGAGTTTAGAATATGCACAAAAAACAAGACAGAGTGAAACAAAGCAACAAAAGAAAACAAAACAACAACTACAAAAAAAACCAACGACAAAGAAAAAGAAAAGCCTGTAAATAGTTCAAAGTCTGTTTGTTGACCTTTAGCAGTGTTTTCTGGTCCAGTCTGATGGGGCATCCACGCCCTGACCCTAAAGTCTATTTTTGGTATTCCCTGGGGACTTCGTTGCTCTGTTC
>NW_022111373.1:82271764-82284976 GCF_000313985.2 Echinops telfairi | reverse complement strand
GAGCTGTCTACATAGTTAGGATTGGGACCGGCCCCTCAGACTGCTCTATTGGCTCCCTGCTTCATGCCAATATGTTGCATTCAGATCTTGGAGCATCAGGTTGAAGTCTGGTGCCTCTTTCCCTGTGGAGATATAAACAATACCCTCCCCTTGGGTGGGTTAGTGCCCTGTTCCCCACTGTCCATGTCTTTTTCTTTTTTTCTTCTTTCTTCTTTTTTTTTCTCCACACCCCCCCTCCTTTTTAAGTAGTAACACTCTGTGACTCAATGAATGCCAAAGAAAAACCACCCTAGCAGTACCCGTGCCTAGTCAAAACTCTAATTCAGATCACTCTCCTTCTACAAGTAAATAAACACACACACACACACACACACACACACACACACGGAATCAGAGGATTTTGAGGGAATCTTTTTTATATGCAATTGGTTTTTGAAGCAGTGGAATACTTTAGCAAGTCTAGATGAGGTCTATAGATCTCTTTGTAAATTAATTCCCATCCACCCATTTGCTGCCAGTTTCATTTGTTCAGAATTGTGGTACTTTCTCTTATCATGAAAGGTATCCACATTTCCAGTCTTGTATGCTTAATTGTTTCAGACATTTGAACTGATATTTATTTGCCAAGTATAAAATAGCATCAACTCCATCTCCCCATATGGGAGATCATATCTTCATTCCTTCATGCTTTCATCCCACTAAGTGCTTTGGGTCTAGAGTATTTTTACTAACTTCATTTTTGCATTGTGCAAGTATTTTTAAGAGAATTATTTTTAACATTTGTATTAGGGTTAAAACCTTTTATGTAGGCACGAACTGGTAAATCAGGAGCCCTGGTGGCATAGTGAGTCACCCATTAGGATGCTCACCGCAAGGTCAGCAATTTGAATCCCCCAGCAGCTCCGTGGCAGAAATAAGAGGCTTTCAGCTCCAGTAAGATGACAGCTTTGGGGACTCCCAGGGCAGTTCTACTCTTTCCCAGCGTGTAGCCATGAGTTGTAATGAATGTGATGGCAGTGAGTTTGTTCTGGTTTTGAGAATGCTAATAGAAATTGGATTCACTGTCTATTGCCACTATTTTTGCATTGGGACATACCTAGACTTTACGAATTTATTTCTCAATATATGGAATATTTCTCGATGCAATTTTTAAAACAAGGGTGCATAGCTGATTTTATGTATTTCTGAGTTTGCTCAGCTGCTTGTATAATTTTTGGATTTCAATGTTTAAATTTCCCAAAAAATTCTAGACACTGCTTCGTTACCTTTTACATTTTGGCCAATGGAGAAGTTGGATGGAAATTTGTTCCTCATGGCCTCCCACCCCACTGCATTGACATGCTGTTCCTCATCATATCCAGGTTTTTATACTGGAAATAAGTCTTCACAGAATTTCCTAACTTGGGAGTATTTTCTAATAAGAGACTGTGGTATACTGTTTGGGAACCCTAGTGGCATAATGGGCTACCAACCTACCGGTGAGCAGTTCAAAATCATCATCTGCAGGAGAAAGTTGAGGCTTTCTACACCGGTAAAGAATTGCAGTCGCAGAAATTCCACAAGAGCAGTTCTACTCTGTCCTATAGGATCGCAATGAGTCAAACTTGGCTCGACGGTACCGTTCTACTGTGCATAAAGCACACACGTAAAGCCATGGTACATTGTTCTAGTTGTCACGGTGCCATCAACTTGCTTCCGACCCATAGAGATGCGATGCCCAGCAGAACAAAGCACCGCCCGCGCCTGTGCCATCCCCACAAGTTGCATTAAAAGGTTAAATATAAAGATATGACTAAGGATATTGCAGACAAATCGAGAACAAGAGCAATCATATTAGTGGTTAAAACAGCATTAAAAGCAAAAAAAAGACACAAGTTTGTCAAATAGCAAAAAATAAAATCCAGAGTGGATATATATAAAAGCTGAATATTATAATGCTGGAATGATCATTTCAAAGCTATTAGAAATTCAGGAAGAAATGGACAAAATTATAATAGCAGATTTTGTGTTCTACTGGCAGATCAAACAGTCAAAAATAATAAGAAAAGTGTTGTAGTGGAATAATGTGGTTAATCAGTTTGCTTTTCTAAGTGTGGAGCCTGTTTCACTCTAGGGAATACACATTCTTCTTAATTTCTCACGAGACATTTAAAACACCGATCACACTCTAGGTAGAAAACTTCAACAAATACAAAAAATGGGCATTTTAAGTTTGATATGTCTTTATCATAAAGCAATAATAAAATAAATTAATAGTAAAACAGTTCAAAACACTTGGAAACTAAGAAATATGTGTCTAAATAATTCTTTACCCAAAGAAAACCAATTTGATTATTAAAAATTTGTCATTAGTATCCTTTGACCCTCTTGTTTAACCAAAACTATACTTAGTATAAGATCTATGACTTAAATATTTTTATTAAACAAGAATAATTAAAACTAATTTAAAAAGCAGTCAAATTAGGACATTAGAAATAGTTAATCCTGGCACTAAACATCTGGAAAATATAGCACAAAATTCTGTAGACTAGCACCACTTCTGAATATGCATGTGATTCGTTCAAAGAAATATTATCAAACCAAATCAGCAACATATTTTAAAATATCAAGCCAGAATTTGGGGAGATTAAAGATGACTCCAAATTCTGGGGCTGTAAATCTTTATAGGACAGCTTCCTCTGTCCCATGGAGCAGTTGCTGAGCTTAAACTGCTGATCTGTGGTTAGCAATGAGATGGTTCTGTAAGCCACTAATCATTTGAGGGTGATAGTTATGCACTAGATAACCAGTAGTAGAACCAAATAGGGTTAACTCTGGGAATGCAAGCACATTCCCACATTAGAAAATTGAACACATCAATCAGTAAAATGAGTAAAAGTGCATGCTCAACTTAAAGCTGCTCAACAGACATTTGGAAAATCTAAATGCAGTCCTAATTTCAAAACTTGAAATCATTACATTCCACTCAGTTGAATGTAAATATGTCAATAATTTCTAAATATAATTTTCAGTCCTCAGTTCAATCACTAGTCTAGTGTTTAAAGCTTTAATAATACAGACATCTTCATTAGAATGAGAAACAATACAGGTATGCACGTATAGGCACCATCATTGGGCATTTTCTAGAAGCTATTGTTAATAAAAATGAACATGAAACAATATGTAAAACAGCCTGGCACTGGTGTAATGTCAGACACAGAGACCAATGGAACAGAATTGAAAATACAGAAGTAAATTCATGACAGCTGATCTTTGTGACATGCATCAAATGTGGAAGAGATAATGTTTTTTTCACATGGTGTTGACAAAACTGTCCACCTGTAGTAAAAAGAAACAAGGCCTATATCTCACACCATGTACAAAAATGAACTGAAAATGCATCAAAGACCTAAATGTAAAACCTAGAACTAAGAAGATCATCAATGAAAAAATAGGGATTAAACTTAGAAGCTTGGATACATGGCATAAATACATTATCAAACATGATTGAAAACACAAAAAGCAAAAGATAAACAAGATGACTCCTAAAAATTAGACATTTCTATACATAAAAAGATTTCACAAAAAGAGCAAAAATGAGTACATGCATGGATAGATGCACAGGATAAACAGGTGTGGGAAGGAAAGTAGGACTATATATATATGTTTTATAGAGAATATTCACAAATATATTCAGCAATGAAATCACAGGCTTATCAGGGGAACAAGAACACTAGTGATGCATGCACACCTTACAATAATCAACCACTTGTGGTCATGGGGGCAGCAATTTCTCAAGGGAAACGTTAAGAATACTTAGGAGAGAAGGAAAATTGCTGATCAGAAACACCGGGAGGTGGCCTGTATGAGTGGTATTTCATTGAGATAATGGCAATGAATGAGATGAAGCAAAATGTGTTTGAATTACTGAATGTAGAGCTGGTTGTCTATTCTGCAAACCCTTACCCAATTCATAGTAAAATTTACAAAAGAATGAAAGAAAACCTGAATGCTTGAAAAGAAATATAGCATTTCTAGATTAAAATTAATTATTATGGCAAAGATTTCCTAAAATTAATCTTTAAATGTAATGTAATTACATTTAAAACCAAATGAGACATGTTAAATTTGATAAACATATAGTCCTGGAAATAAACATGCAAAAAAAGACAGAACATTTTTTGAATATAGAATTTGTTAAGGAAACTATAATATACCTGTGTTAGACAGGGTTCTCTAGAGAAACAAAACCAGGACACTTATGATTTGATAGGTAGATGATAGATAGATAGATAGATAGATAGATACAACATAAGAAACAAACAGCTAATTAGTCTACACAGCAATACAAATGGCTCAGTCCAACTCATTTCTGTGAGACAGTTAATACACTGGCAGTCCTTCAACTCATGAGGGCTTCTTGGTGCAAGTCAAGGAAGCAGACAGCTGAGTCTTCGGTAGAGCAATTCAGGCAATCTGGCCACAGGCAGCAAAGAGCAGAGCAGGTGACCAATAGTCATCCAGATGACAGGGTCCGACAGTCCCCAGCTCAAGTGATGTATACACCAGCAGTGTGGCGAAGCAGGTCTTGAAGGAACCTCAAACTATAACGACACACTCCATGGGTTGGGCGTCCCACAGGTAGTGTAGCTCACAAGTTAAGGCACAGAGCTAGCTAAGGCAGTCACACACTGATCTGATCATCAGAGAGCAAGAGACAGAAAGGCGGCACTCACTAAGCCATTTATCTCTCTGCCCTTCAATTAATCCCACATGTGTTTATTGGCCAGGTTGGTACAGTAAACCTACCTATCACAACACCCATATTAGAAAATGTTTTGCATTTATTTGAAATATTTGAATAGGCTTTTAGTTATTGGTATGGAAAGATGATCCCAAAATATTAAATATCATTGAAAAAAATTACATCTAGTATAAACCAATTTGGGTAAATTAAGAATGCAAATAGAAATATAAAGTTTGAAGCTATGAAAATAGTTATTAATAACATCATCTCTTTAAAAGTACATTTTTATTAATTTTTGTTTATATGATTTTTCAAATTTGTCTACAGTAAACATATATTATATTTTTGATAAAAAGGTGAATGTATATCTTAAACATACTCCTGGTAAATCTTTCATGATTCAGTCTATGTCATTCTAATGACATTTTTATCTAACTTAGAATGCTTCATAAGTTTCTTAAGAGTTCGTGAACTGAAAGGGATATTGGTATTGGTCATTTTGAATCAGACAAATATATGCTCTACTATGCCAGGAATGAAAAAATTAAAGAACAGTCATTATAAAGAATATTTCAAGATCTAGCCTGAAATACAACACAGGCAATGACAGAATAATATCCATACACCCACAAGAAGGCCAAGAAGGCCAGTGAATATAATTATCATTCAAATTTATAAACCAGCCACTAATGCCAAAGATGAAGAAATTGAAGATTTCTATCACTTCCTCAGTCTGAATTTGATCAGATATATGATCAAGATGCATCAACCATCACCTGTGACTGAGAAACAAAAGTTGGAAACAAAGAAAAGGGAAAATAAGGCCCAGATGATATAAACAACACCAGAAAGCACATGGTAGCATTGGACAAGAAAATGACTTCTTCATTGAAAATACCTATTTTTAATAACATAAATAACGAATACACACATAGAGTTCACTGGATGGAATATACAGTGTGTTAGTCTGGGTAGACTAGAGAAACAAATCCGTGGACACACATATGTTTATAAGGAAGAGGTTCATATACAAGAGCAATTGTACATTAAGAAAACATCCCAACCCAATCCATTCCTAGGCCATATGTCTGATATTAGGCCATATGTCTGATACCAATCTACGAAGTCCTACTCAGACTCATGAAACACATGCAATGAAGTCAAATGCAGGACAATCACAAGCCAGTGAGTCAAAAGTATTTGGGTCCAGTGGCGTTGTAAGCATCTCAGCGCTGACAGGGGTCTCAGTGTGGCTTCTCCGACTTCAGAGGTCTGGTTGCATCGATGTGGCTTGTCCAGCTCAGGGCACTAGGGTAGTTCCATCTGTCTTGTCAGCTGCAAGGTCTCCCAGGGAGTGGCAGAGAGAGAAGTGTCTCCCGCCTCCAAGGTGAAAGATCTCAGATTTCCCAGAAGTCTCAGGAGAAGGCCATGCCCACACAGAGGCCCCATTGGCTATGAGTTGATTGACAAGCTAGACTCCACCCCTACACTCTTATCCTCAAATTGACAAACGATTATATATCTACCACATACCACAACCAAATTCATGACATCTTTGGAACGAGATGATGGAGAAGCTTCATATCACCAGTCAGAACAAGGCCATCAATTATTCATAGATACATGAATGGAAGAAATGATGAAAAAACGGAGCTGAAGACCAAACTATCATAATGAAATATGCAAAGACCTGGAGTTAGAAACCCAAAGGGAAAAGAAAAAAAAAAGAAACCCAAAGGAAAGAACATGCTCAGCATTTCTCAAGCTAAAATAACTGAAAAAAATACCAAGCCCATGGGTAAAATGAATAGATTACAACTCAATGTAAAGAAGGCCAAAATCTTCACAACTGGACCAATAGCTAACTCATGATAAATGGAGAAAAGTTTGAAGTTGTCAAGGATTTTGTCTTGCTTGGATCCACAATCACTGCTCATGGAAGCAGCAGTCAAGATCAAAAGATGATCTACATTGCATTAGGTAAATATGCTGCCCAAGACATTTCTAAAGTATTGAAAAGCAAGCATGTTTTGAGGACTAAGATGCTCCTTACCTGAGCCGTGATATTTTCCACTGCATTATATGCATGTGAAAGTTGGATATTGAATAAGGAAGACTGAAGAAGAACGATGCATTTGAATTGTGATGCTGGAGACTATTGAAAGCTCCATGGACTGCAAAAAGGACAAATAGATCGATCTTGGAAGAAGTATGGCCAGAGTGCTCCTTGGAGGAAGGATGGCAAGTCTGCATCTTACATATTTTGGACATGTTGTCCGGAGAGAACAATCCCTGGAGAAGGACATCAGGCTTGGCAAAGTGGAGGGGTAGTGAAAAGGAGGAAAGCCCTTAAGGGGGTGGATTGACATCATGGCTGCAACAATGGGCTCAGATACAGGAACAAGTGTGAGGATGGCCCAGCCCTGGGCAATGGTTCCTTCTGTTGTGCATAGGGCCACTATGGGTCATAGCTGACTCGATGGTACCTAACAACAACAACATGGATAAAAGACTGAATAATACAGTGAGCAGCAAAAGAAGATAGAAGTAATACACAGAGTCACTGTACCAAAAAGAAATTGGAGGGAATCATCCATTTTAGGAGACAGCATATTTGACAGGTGTGGGGCCAATTTTGCTCAGCCAGGATTATCACTGGTTTGTCACTTTAGACCTGTGATCTACCATGATGTGATCAAATACAGTGTAATCACCTCATAATGAGATTTTTTTTATAAACAGTCAGTCAGTTTTCAGAAGATTAGAGTAAGATACAACAACTTAATTAGAGTAGGATACAACACCCTACAGCCCACACAAGCATTAGGAGCCCTAGTGGCACAGGGGTTATATATTAGGCTGCTACCTGCAAGGTCAGCAGTTGGGAGAAAAGTGAGGCTTTCTATTCCAGTAAAGAGTTACAGTCTCAGAAACCGACAGAAGCAATTCTACCCTGCTCTATAGGGTCACTATGAGTCGCTATCAACTCAATGGCAATGAGTGAGAGTGACAACATCCTGATTCAGATCACAGCCTTGATTTAATCAATTAAAAGGAAGTGTCCTGCAGAGTATGGCCTGCTTCTAATATAACTGGATGATGTGGAAAAGCTTGCTTCTTCTTGGAGTCTGGATCCTGCATCTAGCTCATCCTCCAACTTCCAGTTCTTTGGACTTGAACCTGTGATCTGCGGTCATTCTTGAGACTCAAGTCATTCTTGAGACTCAGCAGCACCTTGCCATTGTTTTACCTGCCTACCTAGGATTAATTTTCCTTTGCAAACACAAGCCTGCTGACTTAAGGTCATCAGCCTTCACAGCTCTGCTAGTCAGGAGAATCTTCCAGCCTAACATTTGACCTATTGATTTGGAACTTGCTCACTTCTACAACTGTGTGAGCCATTTTCTTGATATAAATTTATGTATAAATACATCAGCACTTGCTGGTGGAGATAAAGGATTTCGGCCTTCATTATAATTCAATGTAAAGAAGATGAAAATCCTCACAACTGGACCAATAGACAGCATCATGATCAATGAAGAAAAGATCCAATGTTCTCAAGGATTTCATTTGGCTTGGACATAAAATCAATGCCCACGGGAGTCACGAAATCAAATGACATATACATTGTGCAAATCTGCTGCATACAACCTCTTTAAAGTGTTCATGAGCAAACCAGTCATTTTGAGAACTAATGTACATTTGACTCAAGCCATGGTATTTTCAACTGTATCATCTGAATGTGAAAGTTGAACAATAAATAAGAATGACTGGAAAAGAATTGATGTACTTGAACTATGATGCTGGTAAAGGATATTGAAAGTATTATGGACTACCAAAAGAACAAAAAAAAAAAATCTGTCTTAGAAAAAGTACAGCCAGAATGCTCTTTAGAAGCCAAGATGGAAGACTTTGTCTCATGTACTTTGGACATGTTATTAAGATTGACCAGTCCCTGGAGAAGGACCTAATGCTTGGTAAATTAGGTCAGGCAAGAAGAGGATGAGATGTAACTAGGTATATTGATATGATGGCTGAAACAATGGGTTCAGATATAGCAACTGAGATGATAGTGTTTCATTCTGTTGTATATTGGGTTGGTGTGAGTTGAAACAGAGTCAACAGCATCTAACAACACAACCATATATTCATACATAAGCTTCACTGATTTTGCTTCTTTAGAAAACCCAGCCTAAGACAGCATATGACCAAGGATTGATGATATTAAGAAATAATTCCAATATTCACTGGAAGACACTGGAAAAAAACAAAGCTCCATAAATAAGTGGAATGGCACTTAAGATGCTTCAAGACACTGATGCAGCTCTAGAAGCACTCATTCATCTATGCCAAGAAATGTGAATGGCAACTACAAGGTCAACCAACTGGAAGACACCCATATTTGTGCCCATTCCATTGAAAGTTGATCCAATAGCATGTGCAAAGTATCAAATATAAAATGCAATATTTTGCTGAAAAAAATGCATCAGTTTTACAGGGAACTTCCAGAAACTCAAGCCAAATACAGAAGAAGACATGGAATTACTAATATCATTGGTAACATGAGATGAATCTTTGCTGGAAGTAAGGAATACTAAATAGATGTTTACCTGTGTTTTGTTGACTATGAAATAGCATTTGAATGTATGAATCAAAGCAAACTATGGATAATATTCTGAAGAATTGAATCCCATAGCACTGAATTGTGTTTGTATGGAACCTGAACATAAACCAACAGTTTTGGGAACATAGCAAGGGGAATATTGTGTGTTCAAAATTAGGGTTGCATGATTTCACTATTCTTATTCAATCTTAATATCTAGCAAATACTTAGAGAAGTTAGAGTATACGGAAAAGAACAGGGCATCAGGATTCAAGGAAGTTTTATAAACAACCTGCAATATGCAGGTGACACAATCTTGCTTACTGAAGTAAGACTTGAAGCACTTGCTGATGAAGATCAAAAACTGCAGCCCTCAGTTTGAATTATATCTCAGCAGAAAGAAATTTAAAACTGAATCAATAAGCAGCATCGTAGTAAAGAGAGAAAAGACTGAAGCTGTCAAGGATCTCGTTTGGCTTGAATCCGCAATCAGTGCTCATGATAACAGCATCCGAGAAATAAAACCATGCATTGCATGGGGAAACAGTGCTGCACGAGACCACTTGAAAGTGTTGTAGAGCAAAAAGATGTCACCTTTTGAACTAAGGTGTGCTGGACCCAGCCCTGGCCTTTTCAGTGGCCTCATAGGCACAGGACAGCTGGACAATGAAGAAAGACTGAAGGAGAATTGATGCTCTTAAATTATGATGTTGGCAAAGATTATTGAATATGTATATCAAGCAATGCCAGAAAAATACACAAATTTATGTAGGAAAAAAGTATGGTCAGAATGCTCCATAGAATCAAGAATAGTGAGACTTCATTCTCTTGTTATTGGACATGTTATCAGAAGGATCCCGTCCTTGGAGAAGAACATATGCTTATAAGTAAAGGTTCGATAAGAGGAAGCCCTTAAGTTTACTTTTAAAATACCAAAGGAAACCCTATGGATTACAACAGCATACTGTCGGATAGAGTGCTGGGTGATGTGCCTCCTAAATTGGAAGGCATTAAAAATACTGCAACTGCTTGACACAATGGGTGGATGTATGGATTGTGATAAGAATTGTATGAGCCCCCAATAAACAGATTTTTTTAATTAAAAAAAAAAAGAGGAAGCCCTTAATTGAGATGAAGTGACACGGTTGTTGCAATACTGGGTTCAAACTTAGCCATAATTGTGACAATGACGCATGACCCTGGAGTGGTCTGTTGATTCAGAACCAACTTGATGGTCCCATTCAATAAATCAGAATGCCTCTTGAAATAATGACCTTCATACGTTTACTGAAATTGTGTTAAACCCAACTCTCTTTTGTTGTCTTCAAACTACATTTTTTTAATATGATCTTTACTTTTTGTCCTCTGATTTGTTACTCACCTGATTCATTCGATTCAGGACACTGTAAATGTTTTTATAACATCCCACTCCACCTTTGTCTTTCCAGAATAAGAATATTAAGAAGTCAGCCATCCTCATAAAGAAGCACTCACTTGTTCCATTTCTATTTTAATGGCATTATTAAAATGATCACATGGCCAGACTTGAGTAGTATATTCCCAATTTATTTCTCCCTAAATTCCTCTATATAAGAATTATTCCCCCAAATGTAAAACATCATCTTCAATATTATTTATAAGAATATTTATTGAGTCAAATATGTATATAGATTACTTCTAGGCCACCCACTGGGAAAGCATAAAATCTCTGCAGGTCAATTTCTATGACAACATCTATAATACAATGGCTTTTTGCTTCCCAAATAGACATAGATTTGTCTAGACTGCACAGATGAAGCTGTAACTAAATTCACAAGGAAGGCCTTTTGTGAATCAATAAGTACTATCCTAGTGTCATTTTTCTTGCTGTCAACGTGTCAAAGTAAAGGAAAATAAGTCCCATCTTGGCCTGTATTAACTGTTAGCTTCAGTTTCTTCCAAACTTATGTATGTGTGTATTGTTTGTACATGTTCAAGTACAGACTCTCAGAAACAGTCTAATCAGATGTGCAGTATTATGAGGAAAGTCTACTGTTTGGTTTTGGATAAAAAGAGCTGGGGAATGGGCAGGACAACAGGGTAATACTGCCCAGTGGACAGGCATGTGAATAATTTAAATAAGGAGTCAAAAGGTAGGACCTAGCTGCTAATCAAATAATTACTTAAAGAGAATACTTAAAGATGCAGCTAGTTGTACAGTTGTGGGCCACTTTGATGGTCAGTAGGAGTTTTTTCACACATAAGAGATCTCCTTCCTACGTGTTCAGCCTTTTGGGTGCACTATTTATTTTCACCTGGGATGGGAATATTGATATATCACTTCTCCTTAATTTCTTCTTCTTTGAACAATCACAATCCCCCAATGTTGTTCCATTCCTCGCCACTTCCTCTTGAACATTGACATCAGGGAGATCTATTTAAATGAAGTTATTTTGTGAGCACTTTTCCAGTGTTAAAAAAAAAAAAAAAGGGCCATCTTTGGGTGTCCACAATGTAAGCTGTAAACCTTTTAGAACAAAATAAAACTCCGTTCAAGGCATGCAACCCTCCCAATGCAGGCCCAGACTCCTCTTCAAGACTCACATTATCCTAGCTCCCAAGCTCGTCCCTCCTCAAAGGAACACTCCACGTACCTTTGCTGACCATGCTAAGTAAAGTCTTTGGATCCTTTTAAAAGACTCCCCCCAATAGTACTAACTGGGGACCAAATGATTTCTCCCTCCTTTCCTCCTTTCCTCTTTATTCTCAAAAATATCTTCTTTCTCCCTCCTTTCCTCTTTATTCTCAAAAATATCTTCTGTGAACCTAAATAAATACTTATGCATAATAGCATAACAACAAGCACTTAGAGGGCATTCACCAAAAGCCGTTTGGTGCTGACTGCTTATCTTGATCAGGAATCAATTCATTGTGGAAAATAAAAATCTGCACAAATGAAGAAAAAGAGGACATTATAATATCTCAGGAAACACATGGCAAGATGAATCTGGCAAGGTGTATAATTAGGCTTCCAAAGAGATTGCAGCTAGGAACAAGAAAATCTCTATCTATCACCTATGTGTGTATGTGTGTTCACTTGATCTCGTTTCTCTTCTTTTCTGGACTTTTACATAATTCTCCTTGTATACTGCAAACCAATTTCTTTGCACATCAAACCATATGGTCAAAAATAACCCCACCACAAACACATACAAGGATGTAGAACAAGGCATATCATTGTTGATGTCAGATGGATCTCGGCTGAAAGCAGAAAACAGCAGAAAGATGTGTCATTGTGTTTTACTGACTATGCCAAAGCATTCAACTGTGGATCATAACAAACTGGATAGCCTTGAGAAAAATGGTAATTCAGAACACTTCACTGTGCTCATGCAGCACCTGTACATGGATCAAGAAGCAACCATAAGAACAGAACTAGGGCATACTACATGATTTAAATCAAGAAAGGTGTGCCTCAGAGTTGTGCCTTCTCACCTTACTTATTCAATCTGTATGCTGAGCAAATCATCCGAGAAGCTGGACTCCATGAAGAAGAACGTGCATCAGGGTTGGAGGAAGGCTTAGTAACAACCAGTGAAATGCAGCTGACACAGCCTTACTTGCCACAAGCAAGAAGGATTTGAAGCACTTGCTGATGAAGATCAAAGATTGCACCCTTCATTATGGATTATAACTGATTCAATGTGAAGAAGAACAAAACCCCCACAACTGGGCCGATATCTTGCTTGGATCCACAATCAATGCTCATGGAAGCAGCAGTCAAGAGAGCAAAAGACACATGGCACTAGGTAACTCTGCTGCAGACAACCTCTTTAAAGTGTTGAAAACAAGGATGTTATTAAATCAGGCATGTTATTTTTAGTCGTCTCATATACATGTAAAA
>NW_022111373.1:82269841-82270915 GCF_000313985.2 Echinops telfairi | reverse complement strand
GTATGGATTGGGATAACAGTTGTATGAGCCCCTAATAAAATGTTTAAAAAAAAAAAAAAGTACAGCCAAAACCCTCCTTAGAGGCAAGTATGATGAGACTTCATGTACTTTGGACATGGTATCAGGTGAGACCTAAAAAAAAACATGCTCATGGCCATAAAGTCAATGGTGACTCATAGTGACCCTATAGTACAGGGTAGAATTGCCCACTTGAGTTTCCAAAATTGTGACTCTTTATGGGAGTAGAAAGCCCCAACCTTCTCCTGCAGCACAATTAAGCTGGCGGTTTTGAATTGCTGACCTTGCAGTTAGAAAAGCGCCTAACAATAACAACACACATACACACAAACACACACAAATTAGAATCTCACATAAGTCAACATCATCTTCTAAATCTGATACCTATAGTTAAGTGACTAGATTTTCTAAATCTAAATTCCAAATCCCGGAGAATAAGACTATTGGCTCACTTTCAGGTGAGTATCCAGACCTGGTCCACTCAGCAGTGATAAAATGCACGAGGCCATAAAGACTGCTACCCACTCAACAGGGACTCTAGGAGAAGGGGGTATGGGTGAGGTCCACAATAAGGAGAATAAATAAGGAACACTTTTACTGTACTTCTTTAAGTTCATTTATATGCATTCTTTTCTTTAAGGTAATAATTGTCAGAACTCTACCAAGTGGTCAGAGTATAACTTAAATCAGCTTAATCAAAAGCTCTATCAATATCTCGCTCTCTCACAAACACACACAATAACAACAGCAATGACAATAGCAATACCTTTTCCTAACTGTAAAAGGTCGCTGTGAGTTGGAATCAACTCAATGGTGAAAAGAGAACTATAAGGACCCCACCAACTACCACAAAACCAAACAAATAATAATGCAACTACTGTTTCATAGTATTGAATTAATAGTATTTATATGGTGTGTCAGTCCAGGTAAACTAGAGAAACAAATCGAGGGAGACTCATATGTGAAAAAAGAAAGAGCTGTACATACAAGAGCAGTTGAATATTGAGAAAACCTCCCAGCCCAGTCCAGGTCAAGTCCATAAGTCCAATACTAGCC
>NW_022111373.1:82267608-82269150 GCF_000313985.2 Echinops telfairi | reverse complement strand
TGTGGGTTTGGGCAGCATTGGGTTGGGATGTTTTCGTGATGCACATTTTCTTTGCATAAAACTCTCTCTTATACATGAGTTGCTGTGGATTTGTTTTTCCAAAGTACCCAGACTAATACAGCCTCCAAGGAAGAAATACAGGAATTCCCAGAATCCTCAGAAGAAGGCCATGCCTACACAGTGGCCTCATTGACTATATTCTGATTGACAGGCTAGACTCCACCCCTACACTCTTAATGCCCAAATTGACAACAGATTGTGTAATTATTATGGGAATATTATTATGTATAAAATCATTGTTGAAGAGAAACAAAAGTAAATTATTTGCAATAAATAAAGAAAATGGGCACAAGACATGAATAGACAATTTACCAAAGTTCCCAATCATTAGTAATAATAGAAATACAAATTAAACAACAATGAGATTTAACCTTACACCAAGGCTTTTGGCAAAATTAAATAAAACAGAAAATAACAAATGCTGGAGAAGATGTGGAGAGATAGGAATGTTTTTACATGACTTGTGGGACTGTAGACTTGTACAACCTCTGGGGAAATCAGTATGGCACTTCCTTTAACAGCTAGCAGATGATCCAGCTACCAGATGATCCAGCAATCTCTCTAAGAGTATGTAACCTAAAGCAGTTAAAAATATGACACAACAGACATGTGTACATCTATGTTGATTGCAGCAATTTCCACAATAGCCAAAACATGTAACTAAGTAAACACCCCAAATATAGAGGAATGAGTAAACAAGTTCTACTACATTCATTCTATGGAATTTTAGGCATCAATAAAACACAAAGATAATGCTCTAAAACACCTCAAGACATGAACACAGCTAGAGAATAATATGCTTAGCCAACTCAGTCAATCCTACAAAGATAAATATTTTATAGTATTATTATAAGGAATAACAAAAATGAAGAAACGTGGCTTCTACACCAACAGACAAAACTTTGATGACTACAAGGAGGCCAAGGATGGAGGTAGAAACAGGAAGAGGAGAAAGATGGGGGTAGGAGGCAAATATTTTCTTAATTTTAGTAAATCATCTTATCGGGGCTCTTAAAGCTCTTTTTACAATCCATACATCAATTGTATCAAGCATATATGTACATATGTTGCCATCATCATTTCCAAAACATTTTCTTTCTACTTGAGTCCTCGGTATAAGCTCCTTTTTCCCCTCCCTCCTCCTCTCTCCCACCCTCGTAAACCCTTGATAATTTATAAATTATTTTTATTTTCATATTATACACCGTCCACTGTCTCTCTTCACCCACATTTCTATTGTTTGTCCCTTTCCCCTGGAGTTGTGGTTGTATGTCTATCATTGTGATTGGTTCGCCCTTTCTCCCCTTCTCCCTCCACCTTCCCCCTCCCTTCATGGTATCATTACTCTCATTATTGGTCCTGAGGGGTTTATCTGTCCTGAATTCTTTCTGTGTATCAAGACATCTTATCAGTATCAGTGTACATGCTCTATTTTGTAAGATAGACGTTGGGTCATGATAGTGGTGGGGGGGGGGAAGCATT
>NW_022111373.1:82264377-82266149 GCF_000313985.2 Echinops telfairi | reverse complement strand
GCTTTGAAATGATGAAGGCAACAGATGTACAAATGTGCTTGACACAATGAATGTATTGATTGTTACAAGAGCTGTGGGAGCCCCCAATATAATGATTTTTTAAAAGAGAGAGAGCAAATGGAGGACAGAAGTCCAAATTCTGAGCCGTGGCTCTAAGAGATGGTTTTTCTCTGCATCTAAATGGGGAAAGGTCCTTAGCTCTTCAATGTTGGCTCCGTGGTGCCTCAAAGATCTCCACGGGTTTGGCATTCTTTTTAACTTCATCTCTGCTTCCAAGCTTGCTTGTTTATTGCTCAAAACAGATGGACTCCAGACACCAAACCAAAAACCAAACTCACTGCCATGAATTGACACGAACATATAGCAATTTCATAGGACAAGGTATAACTGCCCTTGTGAGTTTCTGAGACTGTCTTTATGGAAGTAGAAAGCCCCCTCTTTTTCCTGGGGAGCAGCTGGTGGTTTCCAAATGCTGACCTTGCAGTTGGCAGCCCAATGCATCATCAAGAAGACGCTAGAGCACCTGATTCAAGATACAGCCTACACTAATACAGTCTCATTGACATAACAAAGACAACCCATTCCTGAATAGTGGTATAAGCATAAGTAGAAGGATTAGGATTTGGTAGGGGTAGAAAGGACATACAGTAATTCAATCACCAAGAAAGAAATGCTACCCCTAGATTGTAAGGATATCCTTAGTTTTAAATGTTAAACAATGTAGAACAATGTGATTCTGAGTGAAGTAGATTTATAAAAAATAAAGTCTAGCTCAAAGGAGAGGTTGTTAACCCCATCACCCAGGGAGAAACCTGAAATGATCCGTCTACTACTACACAGATCCTAAATGGAGGACCCAATGGATGGAGCCCAGACCCAAAGCTGTCAGAAATTATAACTCATTGCAAACATGGCATAAATTGCTGCAAATCAGGGGATAAAACTTTTTGTGCTTGTGTTATGAGCCACCTAAAAAGAGCCTCCAAAGAGAGGGTCATGGGTTTCAGAATCTGAAGCAGAAGAAAGATTCTTCTCAATGTTTTCTCCCTATCCCTAAACCAACACAGTTCAGGATCCCTCGAAACCTTACCACCAAGGTGGACACTTCTCCCTTTGCACCAGTCACCCTTCCATGTGCAACTGTGATAATTACTGCTGCCCATCCCAGCCTCTGGGTGCTACATGCACCTAAAAATGGGTTGCTGTCAAATCACATTGACCAACATACATTTTGATCCCTCAAATCTCAAACTTGTTTCTGGGTACACTTGACTTGCTGATCCCAAAAATGGCACCAGTTTTTCCCTATCATCTATGGTTTTTAAGGTACAGTATATACGCCACACACCATTCCTCACTCTGCTGGCCCTGATAAAATCAGGATACTTTAAATACAGTGTCAGCTAACCTGGGACAGAGGAAAGGCATGCTGGCTTTATTTAAAATCCTTTATGCTGTGCTTAACATCTAGTTCAAGTTATGTTTTAGCTACTCTCCTTTTATCCAAAAGCATATTTGAATAGTGCAAATTATATCAACTTGGAATTTTCCCCAAGTATCACTTCCACTTTATTAGGAACTGAACAGCAGGCAGTTCCAATTTGTTATCTTTAAAAGGGGCCAAAAATAGGAGTTACTGTGCAATAAATAAGGAACCCTGATGGTGTAGCGGGTTATGAGTTTAACTGTTAACCACAAGATCAGCTAATCAAGCCCACCTGCTGCTCTCCAAGACAAAGATGAGACTTTCTGCTTCCGTAAAGATTTACAGC
>NW_022111373.1:82259214-82261860 GCF_000313985.2 Echinops telfairi | reverse complement strand
CTAGCTCAGAAGCAACAAAGCCCACATGGAAGACGCACACCAGCCTGTGTGATCATGAGGTGTTGATGGGATCAGGTATCAGGCATCTAAGACCTAGAACAAAATCATACTCAATTGAATTGTGGGGGAGGGCATGAAGTGGAGACCCAAAACCCATCTGTACACAATTGGACATCCCTCACAGAGGGATCACAGGGAAGAGATGAGCCAGTCAGGGTGCAGTATAGCACCGATGAAACACACAACTTTCCTGTAGGTCTTTGGTGCTTCCTTCCTCCTACTATCATGGCCTCATTCTGCCTTAAAAGTTGGATTAGACCAGAGCATGCACACTGCTACAGATAAGAGCCTGCAACACAGGGAATCCAGGAGAGATAAACCCCTCAAGACCAACAATGAGAGTAGAGATACCAGGAGTGTGGGGGCAGAAAGGGGAAATCGATCACAAGGATCAATCTAGAGCCCGCTCCCAGGGGGACCAATAATGGAAAAGTAGATGAGAGGCAACGGAAGACAATGTAAGATATGAAAATAATAATCTGTAAATTATCAAGGGCTCATAAGGGAGGGGGGAGCAGGGAGGGAGGGGAAAAATGAGGAGCTGATGCCAGGGCTTAACTGGAGAGCAAATATTTTGAGAATGATGAGGGCAATGAATGTACAAATGTGCCTTACACAATTGATGTATGTATGGATTTTGATAGAGTTGTATGAGCCCCTAATAAAATGATTTTTAAAAAAAGAAAGAAGCTTGAAGTCAACTTCACCCCCAAAATATTTGATATGAATTATCCATTGACTTCTACATATTAAAATATTCCTAAAATATTTACTGCATCATTTGAAGAAGAGAAATTTAGATTTTCAACACACTAAATTGGCCTTCCATATATGTGCCTTTTCAATTTTATTTATTTTTGACTCCTTCCAAGCTGTCTTCTGGCTTTGTTGTATCCAACTCACAGTCTCTATGTCTATTGCACAGACGCCCATACCAAAAAGAAAAACCCACTACCACCTAATTGATTCCAACACATAGGGACCCTTTATGAGGACAGAGAAGAAAGGTCCCTTTAGGTTTACAACTCTTTAAATATTTAATGGGCTGTAGAGTGACAGGTGGGTTTGAACCACTGACCTTATGCTTGGCAGCTCGTTGCAAAACCAACTAGCCACCTTGGGTCCCTCTACAGGTTCCCTTGGAAGTTCCTTATACATAATACTTATTAGGTTCCTTCATACCTAATACTTTTCCATTCCCTGGAAAAAGACTTTGTGCTTAGTCAAATAGAGGTGAGCATAAACGAGGAAAACCCTCAATGAGATGCATTGACACAGGGATACAACAATGGCTCAATTAGAGGAACAACTGTGAGGATGATACAGGGATAAGCAGTGTCACCTAACAATGTTGTTACCTAACAATTGCGAGGCTGATATATGACTGACGTGCCAACACCTAACTACAAAAACAACAGTAGAATGAAGGAGGGAACATACCCCAGGTTATAATCTTTCTAACATTCAGAAACAAACAATGTAAGCAATAAATTGTTTAGAGACAAGGGCATTTGTGACAAAATTGTTTCAAGCAAAGAAATGATAAAAGTCAAAAGTCAAGTTGTAATTACCTCCAGAGAGAAGCAAGGGAGTGAGATTATTATATATATTATATTAGCATGTATTATTATATAATAATATGTTGTTATATTATATATATGATAGCAAATATAGTAGGAGGGGATACCCAAAAAACAGATTTTTTTCAAAGCTATTTAAATTTTCTTTTACAAAACTATCTATCACTTTCAAAGTACTCTCAATTACACTTAATACATTTGTCCAATCCGTGATTCCATTCTTGGAAACATTTTTCAAGCTTGTCTGTTTGGATGACTGACAGCACCTCCTTCATTTTTTTCTTCACCTCTGCTGTGTTGTCAAATCGCTGTCCTTTCATGTCCCTCTTCATTTGTGGTGGGAACAAAAATAAGACACACGTAGCAGGTCAGGAGAGTAAGGTGCGTGGGTCAAGAGAGGTATGCAGGGCTTTGCCAAAAACTGACACACTGAGATGGCTGCATGAGCAGATTTATTGTCATGGTGATAAAACCAGTTCCCCATCTGCCACAAATCAGGCCTTTGTTCTTGCACACTGTTATGCAATCTTTTCACAACTTCTAAACAGAAAGCTGATTAAGTCTGACCTGGTGGAACAAATGCCAAATGCACTAATAGTCGATATTTTCATCCTTTCAGGAAGTTGATGGTCGTCCATCATAACTTCATGTCATCAATCAGCATTTCACCTTTATTGAAATAAGAAAACCACTAAGATGCTTGAATTTTTCCTATAGTGCTGTCCTTATAAGCTGTGTTCAGCATTACAACAGGTCCTGTGTCATTCTTCCAAGCAGGAAACAAAATTCACAACCGCATGCTCTTCTCTTAAATCGGTCATCACAATAAACAAGGATTGAGCGAAACTGCTTTTAGAAAAAAATTTACTATGACCTGAGAAAACCTTTCCAGGAGACGCCACTGGGTGCACTAACTCAGAGTGAGTTGCTTGATGCTCACCTAATGGGAAAAATGAATACTACGATTTGGGGGGGTACTCCCTTGCATGTATAAGCATATATATAT
>NW_022111373.1:82251370-82259114 GCF_000313985.2 Echinops telfairi | reverse complement strand
ACACACACACACACAATGTCAAAATGTATTACTACTATGTCTACATGCACAAGCTGTTTTTTGTTTTGTTTTGTTTTTAATGTTCAAACATGTTTCTGTCATCTGTGGGTGGCTGTAGACATTTTAGGTGCCATCAAAAAAGGTCCAATCAAAATAGTAGTTCCTGAGAGGATCTGCTGGCTTGGTTAAATTCAATGTAGAGAGATCAACTCAGAAGGCGATGGCTACAGTTTGGAGGATCACAATGGGGTGATCTTCACAGATGACCTTTAAAGGTAAAAGATGATCACGCGAGCTTATTAGGGAAAAGTTTTAGTAAAAATGAAAACTTCATTGATGAGGAAAAGCTCAAGGAAGTTGAGACAAGGACTTTTTTTCTCTGTCACGATGATGAACCTGCTCAATCATCAAGGGTAGCCACAGCTGTCCTGTGAGAATTTCCTTAGGAAACCTTACCCTATCCACCCTAAAGCCTGATGCTGCCCCCTAAGACTTTTTTCTGTTTCCCAATCTTTTTAAAAAAACACCATGATTTGAGTCCTTCAACGTAGCAGAACTACCATGTGGACATAGTGTAAATTGAGGAGTCCAGAATAATTTCAGGAAAAGTTAGAGAGCTAGAAACACCATCTTCCAAAATGCATAGAACTGGAGGATATGTCAAGAATCAAAACTTCACATTTTGATATTTTTATTTAATAAAAGTTTCTGTACTTTTGTAACAATACTTTTTTTACTTACCCTCATATGTAACACTGATTTTTTATTTCAAATGAAACATAAAAATAGTATTTCCTTATTGCTTTACTCTGTTTTCAAAGCACTGAAACAATGCTTGCAAGCTTTGAAATTACACTCTTAATAGGCTCATCAGTAAAATAGAAATAAACTCTCCCCTTCTGACGCCAGATAGAAAAATCTCAAATAGGGACTCTGATTACCCCAAATTATATCTGGGCCCACCCTTAAGTCAATCATTTTGGCCATAAGTAATAAACACTATGATTGGCTTCTTCTGTGTCCCCCTCTGTGGTCAAAGGGACATTACCTGATACATAAAGTATAGGATTGGGTGGATGGGAGGAACAGGAGAGATGAAAATGATAGTCATTACAAAGCCTGACCAGAGACCTTAGTATTGATATCATCATCTTATAAAGCCCTAAGACTTACAGGTGCCAGAGCTGAGATGCAGTCTAGATCTCCATGGCTCTGCAGTCTTGGCTTCTGCTGTATTAAAACTGTGTGTGAAGATTTTCTCTAGTGTTATGCCTTGATTTCCTTAAAGTCTGGGACTCTGTCTTGTTTATCTTTGAATCTCCAGCTCCTTGAAATACTACCTGGCACTACTGAGGTGTTTTGTAGAATTAATTAAATCTCTAAACTACAGCTTGCTTATTTGAACATATTCTTACATCAACATGAATACGACCGTTTCTAAGGCCAGTTGTGTGGGTCTTGTGCTCACAAGAGAACAGATGGGGATTAGAAGAGTGGGAGGGAGTGGAACTTTTTAATTTCAAGAACATTTTAGCAACACAAAAATCAAAAGGAAAATAGAAATACTAGAAATTTTATACTCAAAACAAGGAAAGTTTCCTGCTGATAAAATGTAAGCATCATAAGATTAGCAAGGAGTCGGTAGCATATACTTTTTTAATGGAGAAAGTTATGACGATCTAGATTTGCTATTTCTATTATGTTGGGGGTTTTGTTGTTGTTGTTTTTTACAAACGCTTTGAAAAGGAAAGTGGATTGGGTGGGATCCAGAGGAGAACTTTGGTTTGACTGTATCATTTCAATTATTGTGGGGGAGAAAAGCTATTTGCTTACTTTAAAATAAATAAATAATAATTTTACCTAGATATATGTTTTAAGTCTCTTGGCAATAATTGTCAGTTTTCTGTTTCCTTCCACATTGCCAAGCAGTTATTTGAACCCACCATCATTGAGTCATTGTGACTCATTCAGCCCTGACTAGGGTTTCTGAGACTGTAAATCTTCAGGGGAGACATCACCTCACCTTTCTCCAATGGAATTGGTGCAGCTATGTGTTTGAACCTCCCGTTTTGAGACTAGGAGTCCAGCGTTTTCCCCAATGGCACCACCAGGGCTCTTCAGTAATATAAAGGTTCTGTTCAAAGCATATCTTTATTTTCACCTATTTCCATTTGAGTCCTATTGGTTTTAATCTTTTTTCATCCAGAGACTTACCTTTTCCTGATATTCATCTTTTTATGGTATTTTTAGCAGTTTTATTGACATATAATTCACCTATCATACAATTCAGTAATTCAATATATTAAAATGAGTTGTACAATCATCCATTTATAATACTTTCTTCTTTCTTGTTCTCATTGTTACTAGCTGCCCATTTCCCTCCAGCCTTCCCTTCCACAACCCCAGCAAACTATTAATCCAGCTTCTCTGTTTGTAGATTGGCCTATCTGGCATTTAACATATACAGAAAAATATACAAAACAATAAAATAGAAATAAAACTCAATTGAAGAGAAAGTTATATATTTAAACTTTTTATCTTGCAACCTTTTTGCCCTTTCTTTTCTTTGCTTCACACACACACATACACACACACACACAATGCTTCATTTTAGACACTATTACATTGCTTCTCTAGCTTGCACAGTCATTAAGTTGAATATAGTCTGTTAAGGCTGCTCCTAATTGTTGCTAAAAAGATCTCTATGTGGCCACAATTAATTTATTTTTAAACACTTTCTCCTTTTCCCTCTGTCCTCTCCCTTGTATTAGCCAATCTGATATCTACCAAAACATCGTATTCTGATCCAAATTTCAACTTCTCTCCACCTCCTATTAGACTCATTTTACTCCTAATTGCAATCCAGCAACCCACATACTGATTTCCTGTGAGGTAATAGCACTGAGATTACTCAGGTGATGTTTAAGTGAATTTTATCCTACATTCACTAGGAAGGAAGTGAAAGGGAAGGAGTAGAAAAATTGAAAATAGTAATTGTTTCAAGCCAGAAATCAGTTATTTCTGACTGCCTGTGTAAGCTGCTGAGTTTACTGGACCCTTATTTATTCCTTCCGTGGCTTTGCCTGCATTGGCTTGTTGATTTAGTAGGTTCAAATAGGAATAGAAAACCCAAGAACCCTGAATCGAGGTTTCTACTTTGTTGCCCTAGTCTTATTCTCTTTCCTTTTACTGAGTAAATACTGTTGTTGTTTTTAAGTGCCATCAAGTCAGTTCTGACTCATAGAGACACTGTGTACAACAGGGTGCAACACACCCCAGTCCTGCACCCTTCTCACAATTGTTCTTGTGTTTGAGCTCATTGTTACAGCCACTGTGTCAACCTATCTCTTTGATGGCCTTCCTCTTTTTCTTTACCCCTCTACTTCACCAGAAATATCCTTCTCCGGGACTGGTCCCTCTCATACAAAAACAGTAAACACTAGGTCCCAAATTAGGCCTCTTTTGGGGCAAAAGAAAAAAGTTCTCTTTCCCCTTCTTCTCCACTCTACTTGATAGAGGTGCAAAGAGTGGTGGTTCTGTGCCCTGGAAATTTTTCCAAATTACATCATGGTCATGTCAGAGGCACAAGATCTTCTGAACATATTGAACTCAAGAAAAGCTATGGTTCATAAAGCCATTTATTATCTGAGACTCCATCCCATGGAATACCAAAGAGGATGGGACCCTGAGCCATGGTCTATTCTGAGCTGCCCACCAAGTATGAAAGACCTGGGACTAGCAGGACAATTCTGACAAGTTGCTGTCAAATAGATTCTGGCTCCTAGAAACCCCAAGTGGGCAGAGCAAAGCTGCACTCCATGGAATTTTCAAAAGTGAGAGCTTGCAGGGGGGAAAAATCACCAGACCTTTCTTCCAAAGTATCTCTAGGTGGGTCCAAACCATTAAGCTCTTGGGCAGCAGCAGACACTTGGAGTTTGTGGTACCCAGGAACTCCTCATCCGTGGGCGAAAGACTCTGCTTCCCCAAAGGAGAGCTATGGCCCCATCAAAAATCACTGAACTATTACACCACTACCCTAACTCTGAATGCAATGGAATGCATTAAGTTCTTCGAGCATCAGACTAGTAAAATCTTGCTTTAAATCCCCAGCAAAGTGTTCTCCCTCATGCTTTGTGAAAGAAAGCATGAACTTCTCACATCATTGAGAAGTTCACTCTGGTAATAGAGTATCTTGATAGAGGCATATTAGAGAATATGGTGCTTGAACACCAGTCTTTAGTGGAGGTATGATGAGCCTCTTCCAATCAGATCTGTATCCTAATCACAAGAATTAATAACATCCACTCTACCACTTGCCTGTCAATTTGTCATATTATGGTAGCTTGTGTGTGGCTTTGATGCTGGAAGCTGTATCACTGATATTTCAATACCAGATGGGTCACCTAAAGTGAAGAAGTTTCAGCAGAGCTGACAGACTACGAATAGACCTCAAAGATAGAATCGCTTATCTACTTCTGAGGACGTAGCCACTAAAAACCTTAAGAACAGCAGCAAAAACATTGTCAGATACTGACGGCCTAATAAATAGATGCAGAACATTGTCACAGATACAGCCAGAAGGTAAGCCCCTCAAATCAGAAGTTCATAAAAATATGACTGAGGAATAGAGTCAACAATAATGACATGAATTGAATAGATCCTGTGGGAATAAAGCCTTTGGGACCTTCATTTGGTGAGAGGATACCACTCGAAAGGAGAAATAACAGCTGCAAAAATCTAATAATCAGAACTTGAAATGTACAGAGTATGAATCTCAGAAAATTGGAAGTCAGCAGATATGAAATGGAATGCATAAATATCAATATGCTAGGTGTTAGTAGGCTGAACTGGATTAGGGGACCATTTTAAATCACACAATCATATGGTTTACTATGCTAGGAATGACACAGTAAAAGCAATGGCACTGCATTCATCATCAAAAATGACATTTAGAGATCTATCTTAAAGTACAATGCTGTCAGGATAGGCTATCCACACTCAAGGAAATACAATCAATACAGCTATTATTCACATTTATGCACCAACCAGTAAAGCTAGGGATGTAGAAATTGAAGAGTTTTACAACATCTTCAGTCTCAAATTGATCAAGCATGTAATCAAGATGCATTCATAATTATTGGCAATTGGAACCCAAAAGTTGGAAACAAAGAGGAAGGAATAATAGTCAGAAAGTATGGTCTTGGTGATAGAAATGAAGCTGCAGATCACAGGTTAGAATTTTGCAAGACTATAACTTGTTCATAGCAAAGTTTTTCAACTATACAAGTAATGACTATAGACATGAATTTCTCCAGATATGATACACAAAAATCAAATTTACTACACCTGTTTGAAGAGACCATGGAGAAACTCAATATCAACAGTTAAACCAGGGTAGGAGCTGACTGTAAAACAGACCACCAATTGTTCATATGTAAGTTCAGGTTAAAGCTTAAGAAAAATGAAAACAAGTCCACTAGAGCCAAAATATGACCTTGATTCTATGCCACCTGAATTTCAAGAACAGATATATTGCACTGAAAAATCAAAATGTCATTGAAAAGACTGGAAAGAAAGAAAGATCAAAGTGCATATCAGAAGAGACTCTGAAACTTGCTCTTATCATTGAGTAGCTAAGGCAAATGGAAGAAAGGATGAAGTCAATGAGCTAGACAGAAAATTTCAAAGGGAAGCTCAAGAAGACAAAATGAAATATGATAATGAAGTGTGCAAACACATAGAGTTGGAAAACCAAAAAGAAAGAAAATGCTTAGCATATCTTAAACTGAAGGAACTCAAGAAAAAAAATTCATAACCTTGAGTTGCAATATTGCAAGATTCTATGGCAAAATATTGAATGATGCAAGAAGAATCAAAAAGAGATTATACACAGAGTCACTATACCAAAAAGAACTATTGGGCATTCCAACATATCAGGAGTTAGCATATAAGCAAGAACCAGTGGTACTGAAGGAAGAAGTTCAAGCTGCACTGAAATCATTAGCGGAAAACAAGCATCCAGGATTTGATGGACAAATTGAAATGTTTCAACAAGCTGATGAAGCACGGAAAGCACACACTTATCTATGCCAGGAAATTTGCAAGACAGCTACTTTGCCAACTGGCTGGAAGAGTGCTCAAATTATAGAAAAAATATCATTAATATCACATGCAAGTAAAATTTTGCTAAAGACTATTCCAACAATGGTTGCATTACAGGGAGATGCCAGAGGCTCAGGCTAGATTCAGAAGTGAACATGGAACAAGGGATATCATTTCTGATATCAAATGGGCCTTAGCTCAAAGCAGAAAATACCAGAAAGATGTTCGTTTGTGTTTTATTGACTATGCCAAGGCATCCAACTGTGTAGATCATAACCAAGTATAGATAACCTTGAGAGGAAGGGGGTATCCCAGAATACATCATTGTGCTCATCCTGAATTGTACATGGATCAAGAGACAGTTGTGCAAACAGAACAAAGGAATACTACATGGTTTAGAATCAGGAAAAGTGTACATCACAACTTTATCCTCTCACCATATCTACTCTATCTGTATGCAGAGAAAATAATCAGAGAAGCTGGATTATCTGAAGAAAAATGTGGCATCAGGCTTGGAGGAAGGCCAATTAACAACCTGCCTTATGCAAATGACACAAGCTGTGGGTAGATCTGCTGCACAAGATACCTTTAAAGTGTTGAAAAGCAAGGATACTACTTTATGGACTAAGGTGCACCTGACCCAAACCATGGTATTTTCTATGGCCTTATATGCAGGTGAAAGTTGGACATTGAATAAGGAAGACCAAAGATGAACCAGTGCACTTGATAGGGGAGCTGGTGAAGACCACTGAAGGTCCCATGGACTGCCAAAATATCCAACAAATCTGTCTTGGCAGAAGTCCAGCCAGAATGCGCCATAGAGGCAAGGATAGCGGTAGGACTTTGTCTCATGTACTTCAGACATGTTGTCAGGAGAGATCTGTCCCTGAAGAAAGCCATCATGGCCATGGTAAAGCAGAAGGGCAGCAAAAAAAGAGAAGGCCCTTGATGAGATGAATTGACCCTGTGGCTGCAACAATGGGCTCAAGCACAGGAAGAGCACCAAGATGAGGCAGTGTTTCATTTGGTTGTACGTGGTGTTGATATGGGTCGAAACGGGTTCAATAGCACCTAACAACAGTTGGTTGTAGCAGTTGCCAGTGTGGCCAAGACTCAAGAAGTGTACAAACCCATTTCTCTCAGGGGAAAATTCTACTCCATAGTCTAACACAGAATCTGTAAGCCCAACCAGACCTTTTGCAACCCTGAGTGTCATGAAGACAGTTAATTTTCTGTTCAATTTTCTACTGTTAGCAGTGATACGCTCACCTCAAATTCTGCATCAGGCATAGTAGCTTTTTAAACTTTCTCAATTTTACTTCAGAGTACATCTCAGTATGTAAGGAAAGAGCCACATATGGCTCTCCAGCCAAGTCAAGCAGATCTAGAATAAACACTCTCACGAAATTTCCTGTATCCCAATGGATATTGGGCCTCTATTCAAATACTCCCTCAATTCAAGAACATATTGTCCTAATAATCCAGCATTCTGTGATGCTCACCTTCCCTGACATGATCACTGAAGACAAAATGGATGCAAATGTAAGTAAATGTGGTGAAGAAAGCTGATGGTGCCCAGCTATCAAAAGATATAGCATCTGGGGTCTTAAAGGCTTGAAGATAAACAAGTGGCCATCTAGCT
>NW_022111373.1:82203211-82249347 GCF_000313985.2 Echinops telfairi | reverse complement strand
TGTGAACTTTGTTGCTTCTCAGCTAGATGGTCACTTACTCATTTTCAAGTCTTTAAGACCCCAGATGCTATATCTTTTGATAGCCAGGCACCATCCATTTTCTTCACCACATTTGCTTATGTACCCACTTTGTCTTCAGTGATCGTGTCAGGGAAGGTGAGCATCACAGAATGCCAGGTCATTAGAACAATGTTCTTGCATTGAGGGAGTGCTTGAGTAGAGGCCCAATGTCCATCTACTATCTTAATACTTAACATATAAATATATGTAGACAGATCTATTTCCCTATTATTATATATAAATGTATTTACATATGTACATGCCTATATTTAGACCTATATAAATGTCCTTTGCCTCCTAGATCTTTCCTTTAATTCATTTTATTTTCTTCTTGTCCCATTATCATGTTTGGCCTTCATTCGGGTTTCAGTAATTCCTCTGGGCTGCATTGCCCTTGATCAAGCCCCACCAGGCATACTATATCCTCCTTGCCATCAATTTTAGATCACTTGTTGTTTCCTTGTCCTTGAGTTAATTGACACCCTCTTCCTTTTCCCCGCCTCCCCCTCTCCCCTGGCCCCCAGAATTGTAGGTCTCATTGTTTTCTCCTCTAGATCATTTATTCCGCTTATCTTATCTAGACAGACATGCAGAGACAATACTAAGCACAAAAACAAGACAGAGCAAAGCAACGAAACAATAACAACAACAACAAAACATGACAAAAAAGGAAAACCTATAAATAATTCCAGGTCTGTTTTATGACCTTTGGAAGTGTTTTCCAGTTGAGTCTGGTGGGGTGCCACGCCCTGGCACCAAAGTCTACTTTTGGTATTCCCTCGGGACTTCATTGCTTTGCTCCCCTTGCAGCTCTGTTGCATGCCTTTAGTGTTTCTCCCTAGTGTGGTGGGGTCAAATTGGGCACAATTCCCACACTGTGTCTCCATTGCTATCCCCAGTACCACTATGGATCAGTTAGGGGCACCATGTCTCATGGTAGGGCTGGCCCTGTGTTCCTCTCTGTGCTTTGGCTGCTCTAAGCAAGACTATCATCCCCAGGGCTTGGTGTGCCAGGATTTTTCCACTCTCCCTCCTTCCCTCTTCATTTGCTCCTGTGTGCTCTGATCAGACACATTCCTCTCCCTGAGCTGTAGCTTCAGTGTTGTCTTCTGGAGTGAAACTTTCTGAGGGCTTAATTCTTCTTCTTAATGAAGATCTCCAGCATGCTCTTATTGAGAATCTATAGGATGGCTTGGATTTCTTTTCTTCTTGTTTGTCTTCTTAAATATGGTTCTCTTTTCCCATAGTGAAGAACATGAGACTATGTTTCTCATAAAAGATCTGCTCCTTCCTTTTCCAGAAGAGGAGAAGAAGAATTAAAAAAAAACACATAAAATAAATGTATATGGTCTTTAGCCATATGCCAGCTGAAGTTTCCTATGTTGGCTGTTCCTCTGTCCCTCGCCAGCTTACAGAGGATGCCCTCAGACCTAAGTAGCACTAAAAGAAAATCTTCCTTCCACCATACACTAATAATTCAGGGAGATCCAATAGCATGTACTTAGCAGCAATATGGAGAATATTAAATTATTTTGGTCATGTCCCAACCAGTTCAGAATGCTTAATAAATGAATTACAAAAGTTTTATGTTCAAGTTTACTATGAATTGCTAAATGAGTACTTCCAAGTGTTCATAAACAAATTAAGTTAATCCTTATGCAATATTCTGGCTTTTGAAAAAGCATAGCAATCCCTTATCTCAAATCATAATGATTTACAATGAACCTGATCAGTCCTTATGATGTTTGTTTTAACTACCGTGTAAATATACCCTAATAAATGATACGATATTCAAAATGATCAACAACCTCCATAGTAGTGATTCTGAATCTATATCCCATCCACAGTGGCTTGAGACTATATGGCATGGCTCACTCAAAGCATACCTTCTCCCACCAATGGGAGTAGTCTCATCATGGAGATTTGAAATTGTGTAAAGGGTTAATGGGTTTGGTTTCCAACCAAAAGGTTGAAAGTTCTAGTCTAGCTAGAGGCCTCGTGACCAAATTGCAAAATATCAGCCATTGAAACCCCAGCACAGTTCTACCCTGACACATCTAGGGTTGCTGTAAATTGGAATCAACTTGACATAATTGGTAACTGGTAGCCTCGTTATGAAATGTGAAGAGTTGAAAAGCATGGTCTTAGCCTGAATTTCCTAGAAAACTCAGTCAGTGAGATAATGCATATGTGCTAGTGCTTGATAAAGGGGTAAAGCCCCAGGACAATGAGAGTATGAGGATGAAGCAAAGGGAGCTTTGCAAGAAAAGAAAGCATTTCTAAGAAGAAGCCGTATTGACCATCCAGAGCTTCACAAGAAAACACAACTGGTTCCCTCCCTGTGCAAGGCATCTCCAAAGACCCCATGTGGAATCCCTACGTCTCTGAATAATCTAGTCGGAGAGAAAAGGGGGAACAGCACTTTGCTGTCTCCTGTCTTTTACTGACCAAAGATTCCTTACCCACAGCCCCACCCCACCCCCATGAAGTATTAACTCCCTGCACTTCTAGGTGTGCTACTTGGCCCGTCAGATCCTAATTCACTGAAACACAGCACTCCTTCTGACCCTGGACCTTACAGGAAGAGCCTGAAGGAGAGGGTGGCACTGGAGCTGCTGTAAAATGGAACATACCCAAGAAGGAACTCAACCTGAGGCAGTTGAGACACGTGGCTGTGTTCAGAGATGAGGGAAAATGAAGGCCAGAGAAACTATGGGACGAGATGCAGGTAGAATCCTGCAAACCTGCATGAACTGGGCCTGGTGCAGCATTCACGTGGACTCCATAACCCCATATATGATGTTCTTGGCACAGCACCACCCTCTCTCCCCTATTTCTCTCTTGAGAACTTGGTAAAAGAGAATTGACTCCCTCTCCTCACTGCTTCTACAAAGCAGCTACTTATTTCCTTCCATCATTATCCTTAATTTTGTGTTTCTCCATCTGGTTTCCATTTCTTCCCAGAAGGCTCTTGATGCCCTTATTTCCAAACTCTTTTCTGTACAAGAAGCTATTTCTTTCCCACCAATTTTTGACATCCATTCGGGAAAACACACCCAGAGCCTCTGGGCTTCTGTCTGTTCTGTTTTTCATTATTGCAATTGCAGTGTGGTTAAACCAGTAATGTCAAAACCATGTGTATGTGTTTGCAAGGCAGTCTAGCACAAAGTTTGATAAGAATGAGCTGAAACACACATGTATGTATATATACTTCTCTTTAGAGTAATGCAGTGTTTGGACAGAAATTGTAATTACATCTTGGAAAGGAGAACTAGAGAGAGGAACAAAAAAAAAACCTTGGTTTGAGATATAAGCCTTCCACATTTCAAGATGGGAAATATTTCAAACTAAATCTTTTTGGATATCAAAGGGTACCAAAATGTTTAGCAAAGCACAAAAAATTAAAATTATATAACCTATTAATAAATAAAAATGTTTTTCCTACAGGTAGATTGGAATTGCGGGTTTTTTTAGGCAAGGCCTTATTTTGACATTTCCGGGATTTTTACATTTATATTCAAACTCATCAAATATTGTCCTCAAGTGACCACACAATCACCTCTTGTGGTTTTCCTTCCCCTTTGGTTCTTCTCTTCAGACCTTTGGCTGACTGTTTTGCTACTGTGACCAGGACTGAAGTTCTTACCAGAGTTAAAAGAAAATCTCAGGAGGAGCAATATTGTGTTTTCAAGTTGTTGTTGTTGTTTTCACCCTGTGCAGGAAAGGATCATTTCTGGTTCGATCTCTCCATCAGAGAATCATGTCCCCCAATATCCCTGCTCTGCAAAATGCCACAATATTGATAGTAAATATAGTATGTATGGAAATGAAGGAGGAAAACGTATGCACACATTTCAGTGGTGGTGCAGGGCCTGGAAACATACAGTTCATCATTGCATCGTAATTTCTCATTTTCAGGACACTGACTCTAAAACTACTGCAGTATTAGTGTCTCGTGTTCTTGTATTGGGATTCCAAGGCTTTAAAAAGTGTTTGAAGCTAGAAAAGCAAGGCTAGTTTATTTGGACCCATGATGTGTGATGGAAGAAAAGGTTGCAAGGAAATATAAAATGCTACACACACACACACACACACACACACACACACACACACACACACTGAGCCCCATGGAAGGCAAAGCAGGTTACCAGTAAAAGAAACAACATACTAGTAAGTGTCAGGATCTCTTGGAAGCTTAAGTTCTAAGACCCTGGGAGGAGAGCTCACAATGACATAAAAGAAAAGCAATTGTAATAAAAGTAAGTTATTTTAACCCAAACAGCTAAGATTGTTGTTTCTTTCAACTACAACTCCCCATCTTGGTTGGGTGGTATTCAATTATGAGCATTTGGGGACCCAGTAAAAAGGAAGGCAAGTCGAGGATAGATCTTGTTTTGTGTTTATTGGGAAAGTGGAATATGTTTATGTGGTTTTTCAGTCACTTTGTGTTAGGTACATGATTGTTAGTTAGCTGTGCACATTGAGCAATGATTTCCAGGAATAATCCTATGATCAGTGAGTATAACATACCAAGCAAGGATAGAGTGGTCACATCATAATTAAAGCATGTCTTTCAGTGTCCAACCCCAGGAATATGGTGAGTACCAGAATAAAAACATGATTTGAACTCTACAGAGCCAGAAGTTAATCTATGGAACATTCTTCTAATTAGCAGACCTACTAAAAGATAAACAGAGGCTTTAGGGTTCACTAGTGCCTGGTCAGGTAGATTTTTCCTTGATAGAGGCTGCTCCAATTTTGATAATAATCCCCAAAAGGCCTGTAAAATCAACCTAAGTTGTGACACTTGAAAAAAAAACCTTTTCTCAATAAATCAATAATAAAAAATGCAATTAAAATTCTTTTTTTTTCTCTACGAAAAATACATTATAAAACTGATGTCATGAAAAGGCAATCAAATGATGCCAAAAAATGTATTTTGTTTTATGTTGATGGCATTTGTCAGCTTTTTCAAATGTCTATTGTGTTGTGATTCTCACTCTAAAAAGATGCTCTTGCATACCTAATTTTATATTCATAATTTTCCTTCTCCTTCTTAAAGAATTATATAAGCTTCATACCACCCAAAACTTGTCTCTATCCTTCTAGCTAGCTGACTTGAAATCTCAATGCAGATTCTCAAGTCAGGCCTTCAACCTGAGCAGCTTCTGGTAGATCCACACTGATCTCAGTCGCAGAGCTCTTTCTTCACCTCCCATGCTCCAAGGGCTTTAATTTCCATTAATCACTCGATGGTCTCTCTAACCATAATTCCAAGAAGCTCTAGTGACCTAGTGGTTACCCCTTGGGCTGCTAACCACAGGTCAGGAGTTTGAAACCACAGTCACTCCATGGGAGATGGAAGGGGCTTTCTACTCCTGCAAAGAGTTAAACTCTGGGAAACTCACAGGAACAGTTCGTCCCTATAGGGTCGCTGTGAGTTGGAATCAGTTCAATAGCAGTGAATGTGGTTCTGAGGATTTCTTAGTCAATTTTGGGAGAGAGAAGAGGTGTTCTACTCCCATAACGAGATACAGTCTTCAAGACCCACAGAGGCCGTTCCATTCTGGCCTACACGGTACTACGAGTCCGAATGGACTTGGTGGCAGGGAGGCTGCTGTTCAGTCTCAGTCGCTCCTGACCACGACTACATCTTGTTTTTCATCTTCATGTGGAATCACTCCATAGCCAGAATCTTAAATTCCGAAGTATCCGTAATTTATACGGCGCAGATTTTTAAAAGGCCATTGATCTATCCTGACTTTTGGCAACAGAGTAGAACTGTCCTGCATCAGATGTCCAGAACACAATAACAACATAATATAAATTTGGGAAAACTGAAAAATACCACCAACATAAAAATTATATATTCTTTGGGGGACGTAGGTCACTAGACATTTTTTTCCAGGCACCTCAGGGTGAACTTGATCCTCCAACATTCCAGTTAGCCCCCAAGTACATTAACCATTTACACCAGTCATGGACTCCAACTAGATCAAATTCTTTTTTCCAAAATTTGTGTTATGTACACCCATGAGTTGCTATGGGTAGGAACCAACTCGATGCCACCCAACAACAAGCATGCACACATCTCACTTGGAGGAAGTACAGTGCAGGGTCAGAGGAGAGGAGGAAGACCTGAAAAGTGATTGATAAGCATATTGGCTGCAACTAGGCTTAAACATAACTAAAACGGTGAGGATGGGGCAGGATCAAGTAGTGTTTCATTCTGTTGTACATAGAGCCACTGCGCGTGAGAGCTGACTTGATGGCATCTAACAACAGCAGCAATAAAGCACGTGCATGTGTGTGCACATGCACCCATACTATGAATTACTTTAATACATTTCATTTTCCTTTTTTGTCTTCCTCACCTTCCCTCCTCATCCTGACTTCTCTACTGTTCAATCCAAAGTTTCCATACTATATAAATATTTCTCTACACCTTGCTTTTTCTATAGTTCACTGAAATCCCTCCCAAAATCAGCCCATTAGTACTTTAATAGCTGTATAATATTTCATGGTATAAATATGCTATAATAAATTTAAGATGCTCACTCAGTTTATTTCCAGTTTTGTAGTTGTTGTTGCAATTTGGAACAATATTGCAATAAACATTATTTGACATAGCTCTTGGTACTATTGCATAGGATTTCCACTACTGAGATTGATGATTTAAGGGGTATATATTTAAATTTTTCACAGTTGTTGTTATAGTGATAAAAAAAAAAAGACCATTGGAGGAGGAGTCAAGATGGTGTCCAGGTAGAATCACCCATCAGGTGATCCTGTTGTTAGATAAGAAAATTAAGAGGTAAGGAGGTCAATATTGGGAGGCTGGGTCCTCAAAATATATTTGGTGTACTTGGGTCTGGTTCAGACCTCACCCTGTAATTTTTGCCCATGCAGTGATTCAAGAACTTGCTGAAATGCTCTAAATTCACTGCATCTGCCTGAAGGCTCCACTAATCCCTCACCAGATCCAGCAGGAGAGCATCCACCAACCCTTTCTACACCCAAGATCTGAAATTCGCAGCATGCAGTAGTTTCCCCAAGCTGCTGTCTAAAGGTGGTCATAATTCCAGGCTACCTGAGAGCCTCCAAGAACTAGCCCCAAGACCTCACACCAGAGTTCCCCGCTCTGCTATGCACCCCACTCCTGCTGAACTCTTGAGCTTTGCATCCTCCCTCCCCAGCCATGAGTGATTGACTATATCAGCCATCCCCATTCGCTCTCTTCCCCACTCCCTGACTGCCAGGGTAGCCATAGATAATTAGTCACAAAATTGCAGCAATTGAAGAGCCCCTGTGATATTACCCATGAAATAGCTATGGAGGAGAGAGCTGGAAGTGACACAGGAGTGCAGCCGGGGGTGAATCCAGATCCAGTAGGCCCCCACCAACTTGACTAATCTGCTTCCCCTTTCCCGTGGAACAGCCCAGGATGCCCCACAAAATCACTATAAAAAGAAATAATTTTTTTTTAATTCACTTTCCTTCTTAAGTAAGGGCCACAGGATACAGGCTCAGCAGGTGCCAGCGGGAGCAAGCCAGCTGGCTTAGTGAACAGAACCCATCACCTTCCTAGGCTCCCAGTTACCCGTTTAACTACAACCTAAGGCCTTTCACCTGTCTGGGTCCCCGGGCAGGAGGGTCAGAAGTCATTGTCACTCTCATCCAGAGGCTCGGGTTTTCGGACCCTCCGACTGGGCTTCGCTGGGGACAGAGCAATGCTCTCCTCTTCCAGGTCGTCATCATCTTCCTCGTCGTAGTCTTCCAAGTCAATTTCACTGTGTTCCGAGTCCTCCTCATCATCTGAGTCTCCGCCTTGCATTGTGCCCATGATGCGCTTGTTGGGTCTCCCTTGCATGAGCACCTCCATGGCTGTGCGCGGCTTGGACAGGCGGCTCTCTTCCAACTCACGGTCCGAGTCCTCATCCTCCTGGATGTCAATGTCGGAGTCGTTGTTACTTCCATCTTGAGCAGCCGCTTTTCCTCCTCCTTCAGCTTGCTCTGCATCAGACGCAGGGTGTTCTCCGCTTCGTCAAACTTCTCTTGTTCCATCCTGTGATGGTCCTCAAGCTGCTGTTCCAGGTAAGTCAGGTTGCGGAATTTCTCCAGATAGATGTCGTACTGCTTCTGCAGCTCTTCCTCAATCTTCTCGTATTCGTCCATAAAGGCGGGCCTGACGCTCTGCAGAGTCTGCAGCCGCTTTCAATTTCTCTCAAGTTCCAGTTTTCACTTTTCAATTTTGGCTTCTAAATTTGCTTCATCAGAGGCCATGTTATTGAGCAAGTCTTTGGTCTTCTGCACCTGCACTAGAATGTCCTTTATTGCGATCCTCATCACTTTCTCAGTCTCGTTTATTTCCAGAGGTCTGGCGATTGCCTCGGTTCTCAGTTCCCGCAACTCCACCTCCTTGCCCAGCAGGTCATACAGGGAAGCACCTTTGGAGGTGATCTCAGAAGCAAGCTGTCTGGCTGCTTTCAGATCTGCAATCTTCGAGCCAAGATCAAGCTTGAACTTGCTGATGTCTTCCTCCCCTATTCTCGAGCTCTCCATCCCTTTGGTCTTCATCGCGTTGTGCAGCACAGACGTGATCTTTAGAAGCTCTTTAACCGCGTACCCATCAGCTTGATAGAGCTTCTTAGTGTTGAGTTTTAGATGGGCTTTGGTGGCCATGATCTGGGCAATCGCCTTCATGAAGAAAACTAGGTCTTGTTCCGGCTCGATATCAGAAGGGATGTCTGTTTGCGGTTCGTACCTTTTCACCAACCAGATGAGCACTTCAGATACAAGTCCAAAGTTGGGTGTGTGGAAATTCCCCATGGAAATGTGCTGCGGATATCCTAAGGCTCTCATCATCTCCGTGAAATTGCGGAGGTCGAGGAAAGACATGGCACTCTGGTCGGCAGAAGCTCCGAATTGCTGCTGTAAGCACCTCGGCACCCACAGGCCTCGCCTCTCTGGTTTCTATCAAAAAAAAATTTTTTAACATTTAGAATTCCAAGGTGTGTTCCTTTGTGTAACTATGAGTGTAAGCAGCCAGAAACCTGGTCCTACTCCATTAGCATAATATTAACATAACAAGACAGGCATAACTCTAATCCCCAGAGCCCAGCCTAGGATTTTAACATAATAAAACCGGAAAAGTCAGGGGCTGAAAGCCACAGCCTAAACCAAAAATTACCGTTACCAGTTTTGGGCTCCTCAGAGTCTTTAAAAGACTGAAAATTGTGACCAGGCAGTCCAGACCAGGCCCATGCCCATGCTGCATGCCCCCCAACCTAGCCCAGTGGCATACCTACAATTGCCGGCTTCAGCACACCCTCCAAGGTCCCCACTGCCTCTGCCCACTGAGTCCTCATGGCACCTAGCCTACACAGCAGCACAATCCACCGCTATATTAGGCCACAAGTAGTTCCTGAAACCACTCTTTCCAGTCACACAGAGAAAGAGCTTGGGCCCCTCAGTCTCCTGGGAACATGATGCCCAGTTATTTCAAAACAACACACAGACAGCAACATACCTCAACACCCTCAACAAGAAAACAAGAAAAACAAAACGCAACATCAGAAGACGTCCTAAAGCTAACAACACTCATATAAGAAACAGAGGTTGATCTGCAACAAAATGAAATCTTCAGAATGATGCTTGGACTAATACAGAATATGAAGGAAGCAGCACAGAATAAGGATGCAATGATAACTACAGAACCTTACTACAGGAAACAAAAAGTGCTCTCCACAAATAGAAGACTGTCCCAGGCTCTTGGATCGGAAGACTCAATATAGTAAAGATGTCAATCTTTCCTAATACACTGTATAAGTTTAACACTATCCTGCTTCAAATACCAACAAGTTTCTTCAAAGAATTGGAAAATCTGACCATCAATTTCATAGGGATAGGAAAGAAGCCCAGAATTAGCAGAGAACTGCTCAAGAAGAAGGACAAAGTTAGAGGGCTCACCTTACCTGAATTTTACAGCTACTATACAGCCACAGTGGTCAAAATATCGAGGTACTGGAAAAATGACAGATACTCAGACCAATGGAAAAGAACAAAAAACCCAGAAATAAAACCATCAGCATATTGACAACTGATCTTCAACAAGGGGCCAAAAGGCATCAAGTGGGAGGTGGATGTCCTCTTTAACAAGTGGTGCTGGAAATAAACAAGACCCTTACATCACCCCATGCAAAAGAACAAACTCAGGGTGGATCATAGACCTAGAAGTAAAACCCCAAACTATTAGGACCATCAATGAAGGAATCGTTGAGACAAACCTAAGTACCTTGGCACAGGGACTGCATAGGGTAACTATAATAGGGGAGGGTACACACACAAATGAAGCTGAAATCAACAAATGGGATATACTAAGGATAAAACACCTGTGTGTCCAAAGACTTCACCAAGAGAGTCACAAGAGAACCCACAGACTGGGAGAGGATTTTTAGCAATGACACAATAGACAAAGGGCTTATTACTAAAATCTACAATACCCTCCTAGCCTGCAAAAAGAAGAAAACAGTTAACCCCCTGAGGAAGTGGGCAAAAGACCTGAACAGAAGTTTCACTAGGGAGGAAACCTGAATGGCCAATAAACATATGAGAAAATGTTCCTGATAATTATCCAGCACAGAAATGCAGATTAAAACAACTATGAGATACCACCTAACACCCTTGGGGATAACCCAAATCAGAAAAGCAGAGAGCAACAAATGTTGGACAGGGTGTGGAGAGATAGGAATTCTCCTCCACTGCTGGTGGTCATGTAGATACATACAGCCACTGTGGAAAGCCATCTGGTGATATTTAAAGCAAATGGAAATTGAGTTACCTTATGCTTCAGCAATCCCTCTACAGGGTATAGACCCAGAATAGGTAAGAAATAGACCACGACCAATTGGCTGCGCTCCAATGTTTATTGCAGCACAATTTACAATTGCAAAGAACTGGAAACACTTAAATCTCCATCAATTGAGAAGTGGATTAGAAAACTTTGGCACATACACACAGTGGAGTACTATGCATCACTAAAAAGCACTGATGATCCCATGAAGCATACTATCTCATAGAAAGAGTTGGAGAAATTATGCTAAGCAAAGTTGACCAATCACAAAAGGGCAAGAACAACATGAGTCCACTAAGGTATGTATAATGAGCACAGTAGGTATTTTAAAAAGCACTTATCTCACACTTAACAGCTTGAGGTACAGGCAATCAATCGGTGGGGAACACAGGCTGAACCCAAGGATGTACATGTTATTCCAACACAAAGAAGAGGAAGGGGGTGGGGAGGGAGAAAAGGGGGGGGAATAAGAGGGAGACAATGGCACTGGGGGAGCCAGCCACTAATCCACCAGGGGGAGTGTATTGTTTATGCCTCCACAGAAATGGTAGTGTGAGTGCAGACCCCACCATGGTGCGCCAAACCATGAGGGCAACGTAACCACATGGAGCAACTCAGGAACAGGGAGGTCTACAGGGCCAGCCCCAATCAGAGCCAAACTGACTCCCCACCCCCCACCCTGCACTAGAAGTATGTACTACAGAGGACAGCACTAAACCTACAGGTTGAGGAGAGGGGTAAACCTGCCACACCCATACAGAAGCAAACCAAAAAGGAAAAAGAGAGAACAAGGGACTGGACCCCATACTGGAACACCAAGTCTTGAGGATGATGTCCCTGCACAGAGCTGCTAAGGCACAGAGAGGACTGTAGGGCTAACAACAGACTGAGACATGATGTCCCCATGCTGGAGCACACCACAACAAAGGACAATACTGGGGACACACAGTGGGGAGTGAGTCCAGTCTGCCACCCTGCCCTGAGTGGGGTGAACCAAGAAGGGAACATAACAGCTCAGAATGGGAGCAAAGCAAAGCAAAAACCACAACTCCCCTAAGGAGCCCCAAATATAGACTTCAGGTTAGTAGGGACAGTTCCTAGAATCCCCAAGGACAGGTGGGGAGATAGTCATAAAGGTCCACAGACAGACCTGGAATTATGTATGCTTTTTCATTTTTGTTTTTGTTTTTTGCTAGGGTTTTTCTTTTTTTCTCCTCTCTCTTTTTATTCAATCTTTTGTTTTGTCTCCGTTATTGTTGTTTTGCCTACCTATATAAGATAGGTATGGAAGCAAGCCCAAGAAGAAACAATGAAGACTGGTCGTTCCGGAGGGACTTGGTGGGAGATGGAGGTGAGAGAAAGGAGCAGTGAGCAAACAACACCATAGACAGGGGAACAACTAGGGAATGAAAGCAACAACAAGGAGGATGTAGAGTTCCCAAAGCTGTTGGAGCAGCAGCAATCTAGCTGAGAGGAATTACTAAATGGAAGAAGAAAGGTAAGATTGCTTGTGGGGCAGGAGGAAAGTAAAAGGAAACAGAGGCAAGATCTAGGAAGCAAAACTGTGGATAGAGGTATAAACATAGGTGTGGACTTGTGTAAATAAATATACGTCAATACACTGAAGAAGTGGACAGACTGTGGGCCTCTGCTCAACCTTCCTTAATACAAGAACACTTTGTTCTAACAATCTGGCATTCTGAGAGGCCAACTCTCCTAATATGATCACTGAAGACACAACGGGTGCATAAGCAAATGTGGTAAAGAAATTTGATGGTGCTCAGCTATCAAGAGATATAGCATCTAGGGTCTTAAAGGTTTGAAGTTAAACAAACGTCCATTAGCAAAGAAAAAAGTCCATATGGAAGAAGCACATCAGCCTATTCAATCATGAGTTATTGATGGAATCAGGTAACAGGCACCAGAAGACTCACACACACATACACACACACAAAAAAACTTTGTTGAGAACGTAGGGGGTCGGAGCAGAGACCCAAAGCCCATCTGTAGACAATAGGATATCCCCTCACAGAAGGGTCACAAGGAAAGGTTGAGTCAGCCAGGGTGCAGTGTAGCACTGATGAAACACACAATATTCTTCTGATTCTTCAAGGTTTCCTCACCCCCTATTATCCTGACCCCCAGTCCTGCTTTTTAGTTCTAGCTAGACCAGAGCATGTACATTGGTACAGATAATAGCTCACAGCACACGAAATCCAAGTCAGATAAACCCCTCAGTAACAGAAATGGGAGTAGCGATACCAAAAGCTAGGGGGAAGGTGGGGGAAGAGGGGAGGAAGGGAGAACTGATTGCAATGATCGACACATAACACCCACTTCCCTGCACCCCAGGGGGATGAACAAGAGAAACGAGGAAGAAGGCAGACAGTGGTCAGTGTAAGATGTGAAAATAATAATAACTTGTAATTTATCAAGCAATCGCAAGGCTGGGGCAGGCAGGGGGAGCTGATACCAAGGGCTCAAATAGAAAGTAAATATTTAGAAAATGATGATGGTAACATATGTACAAATATTCTTGATACAATTGATGTATGGAATGTTACAAGAGCTGTAAGAGCCCCCAATATTAATGATTTAAAGGAAAAAAATTAAAAGACTAATAACAATTCCCATTTCTACCTGTGGAGTATGAGAAACTCCTTTCTGCCTATTTAGCCACAATAAATGTTGTTACCCCTTTTATAACTTCTCAATCTTAAGTGCATAATGTCACTTCACTGTTACATACATGCAAATATATTTTTCCAAATTTATTATATTTTCCTTTACAGATTTTTACGTCTTATAACTTATATACAATGGAGCATGCAATGGTGTGTGGCATGCTCAAGTGGCTTATAAAGACTTACCCTGCCACTAGGTTACATGTTGTTATTGTTCTTGGGTGTCGTCAAGTCAGTTCCAGCTCCTAGAAACCGTCTGTATAGCAGAGAGAAACACTGCCGAATCCTTAGAAAAGTGCTGCCTGAGCCGCTCTTGCAGCCACTGTGTCAGTCATCTTCTTGAAGTTCTTCCTCCTTTTCCTTGATCCTCTGTTGTACCAAGCATGACATCCTTTTTCAGAGATTAAACTCACCTGATAACATATCCAAAGCACAAGAGATGAAAAGTCTCACTATCCTTATTTCTAAGGTGCATTGTGGTTGTACTTCCAAGTCTGATTCAAATGCATTGATTCTGCTCCAGGGCTCCTTATTTCACAGTCCAAATTCCACATGCATAAGAGGTGACTGAAATGCCATGGCTGGGATCGGGCACACCTTTGTCTTCAAGGTATCGATACCCTTGCTCATCAGCATTTTAAAATGTCTTGTGCAGCAAATCTATCTAATGCAGTATATTGTTTGATTTCTTAACTAATGCATCCAAGCAAAATTAAGTCTTTGACAACATCAATATTTTCTCTGTTTACCATTTTATCTATTATCCAGTTGTGATCATTTTGATTTTATGTACATTGAGTTGCAATCCATACTGAAGGTGGTCTAAGTTGCATAAGCCATCTGAAATTTACAGTTAGTTGCATACTATGTGTGATAGAAGTCCAACTTTATTTCTTTGCAGGTAGATAGCCAGTTTCATCAAGACTATTAAACAAACCATTTACCACTGAAATGAAATGCCATCTTCATCATTATATTTACCAGGATACAGTTTTATATTCTATTCTACTTATTTGCTTATTATTTACTAATTACATGTTGATCCTAACATCATGACTTTTTTTTTTTAACATTTTATTAGGGGCTCATACAACTGTTATCCCAATCCATACACACATCAATTGTGTAAAGCGCATTTGTACACCGTTTCTCAAAACATTTTCTCTCCATTTAAACCCCCGACATTAGGTCCTCATTTTTCCCCTCCCTCCCCGCTCCCCCCTCCCGCATGAGCCCTTGATAGTTTATAAATGGGTATTTTGTCATATCTTGCCCTGTCCAACATCTCCCTTCATCCACTTTTCAGTTGTCTGTCCCCCAGGGAGGAGGTCACACACAGTTCCATGTAATCGGTTCCCTCTTTCCTACCCATTCTCCCTTTCCCCTCCCTGTTTCACCACTCATACCACTGGTCCTATAGGGCTCATCCGTCCCGGATTCCCTGTATTTCCAGTTCCCATCTGTACCAGTGTACCTCCTCTGGTCTAGCCAGTCCTATATTGACATCTCATAGGAATAACTCATGATATCATCTATTCCAGTCTGACTCTTAACAATCCTAAAGGACAGAGTAGAACTTCTGGTTTAATTTCTGAGGTTGTACATCTTCGTGAGAACAAAAAGCTTCATCTTTCTCCTTGGAGTGACTGGTGGAGTCAAACTACTGACCTTGCAGTTGGTAGCCCAACACATAACCACAACACCATCAGGGCTCCTTTTTGGTATTTTTAGAATTTTATTTTATTTTCAAAACCATATAAGTGGAAGCTAATACAGATATCATATCATTCCATCATTCAATCACATCAAGAAATATTGTACAATTGCTACCACAATCAGTTTCAAAACATTCTCTACCTTCTTGAACTCCTTGATATCAGCTCTCCTTTACCCCCACCCTCCCCCACTGTATCCCCCAGAACCCTTATTCTACTTCCTGTCTTTATAGGTTCATCAATCCTGGGTTTCATATACTGAAAACAGAAAAACATGCAACAAAAATGAGCTACCCCAGTGACATAATGCATCAGAGAAAAACCCCAATATAAAACACAGAGAGAGCAAGAGATAGAAATAAAAATGTTGAAAACAAGATCAGGCCCAAAGGGTGTGTGTGTGTGTGTGTGTGTGTGTGTGTGTGTGTGTTCAGGGAGGTGTTAGTCTGGGTAGACTAGAGAAACAAATCCAGACACACTCATATGTATGTAAGAAAGAATTTTATATCAAAGAGCAATTGTATATTGAGAAAATATCCCAGCCCAGTCCAGATCAAGTCCATAAGTCCAATATTAGCCCATAAATCCAATATTAGTCCATACATTTTCTTCAGACTCATGCAGCACATGCAACGATGCTGAAGGCAGGATGAGCACAGGCCAGTGGGTGAAAAGTCTTATGGATCCAGTGGCAGTGGAAGCATCTCAGCGCTGGCTGCCATCAACATGGCTCCATGTGGCTTGTCAACAGGAATATGGAAGCAGAGAGAGATAGAGAGAGAGAGTGTGTGGCCCTCCTCCTCTGATGACAGTATCCAAAGAAAGGAAGTTCCCAGAATGAGAAGGCCACGCCCACAAGGAGGGATCATCAGGCTGTGACCTGTTTGACGGACTAGATTCCAGCCTTTCATTCTCTTATAAAGTTGATATGAAGTTGTGTAACTACCACAGACCACCCATTGTCAACTTGACACCTTCACACAACTCTTTAGTCATACATAATTTTTAAACAAAACAATAATAAAATCATATCTGTACCTAAAAGGATAAAACAAAGATGCATACATTTCAATATGTGCCAGCCTCATTTAAACAACATATTGTGTAAGTGAACAAAACAGCAATAGTCTGCGCCTAACAATTCCAGTTAAATGAGCACCTACACCTTAATTCTATAATCCTGTAATAGAGTCCTCCACCTATGAAAGTGTTTTAGGCAGCCACTCCATGCCATCATCTGCCAAGTTTTAGGTTTCCAATTTCTATACAACCCTTTTACATCAACCCAGTGCTCTGAGGAGACAATCATATTCTTTGATGTGAAGAATCTTCATTCCACTTGGACCTGGTAAGTCTGAATCCATATGCAAAGTCAAATCAGGACAGGCCATCCATAAAATCAGCAGAAATGTATACCAAGACTCAAAAATCTTCTCTTCATCTGGTTGAGTTCTGGTCAACTCAATGTGGGCCGTTTCACTTAACCTCATCAGAGTGACCATTGTTGCCTCACCTTTAGACCATGGGCCCCATCACAAATTCCCAAAAAGCCTAGCCCCTTGCGCTAGGTCATGAACTTCAGACCAGCCAACCCGCTCTCATCTTCTCCTCTAGTCCCTGGTGAACCAGGTCCATGGATGTTCGTGGCTAGACTCAACCCCTCTCTTTATTGTTACATTTCTCCCACTTCCACTTAACAAATGGATCCAGGTAGTCACCTAGCAAGCATTTCGGGCTGCTAACAGGCTCCCTTTCACAATCAGTCCTAGAGAGGAGAGTTCCTTCATGGCTCCAAATTTTTCCAGCTTCAGGCACAAACCACTAATTCAAAATTCAAAAAGCCAAAGGGTTCCTTTTCTTTTCTTCAGCTTGTCAACAGCCTTCTAGGCAAGTCTCTTCTAAGGCAAATGTCCAGAGTATTCCAAAGCACTTATCTTTCCAGAACCTTCTTTACAGGCGTGTCCTAAGCCATTTAAAGATTGAAATTGATGGCTGAAACAGTGACCTTACAAAATCTCTATTTATATTTTCCAGTAATCATTTATATCAATCACTATATCAATAACAATAGGCAGGGGGGAAAAACAGTATAAACCTAGTAGAGTCAGATCCTAAACTCAATCTTAAAACAGTAAAGTTCAACCTATCTATCTCATCTTAATCCTTATCTAAACTCTTCTATTGATACGAAATATGGCCTTAGGCCTCTGGCTGCATCAAGCCAGGGCTGGACCTTCTGTCAGCCATTTTGACTTTCTGTCAGCCATTTTCACTAAGCAGCATGGTCTCTGGGAAATTCAAGGGATTATTTCACCCTCTGAGCTCAAAATATACTTTAATAACATTCATATTTTGTGATTTCAAACAGGAATAACCAAAGACAACAACAAAGGAAGATAATGAAACCTTTAACTTTCCATATTCTTTCCAGAAGACCACCCAGTAAACCACATGGTCATATCTGGCCTCTGGTTAACCAAACAAGAAAAACTACCATGAGGCAGAGGTCAGACAAGGTCATCCATTCTCCATCTTCATGATTTGTTTCCCTAGTACCCCACTTCCAAAATACCATAATGTATTAGTCCAGGTAGACTAGAGAAACAAATCCAGAGACGCACATATGTGTGTAAGATTCCACGGGGGCAATCAACTGACAAGGTTTTAACCATTCAAGTCAGGTTTATCATTTTGATCTCCTATACTCATCTCTTCAGAGTATAACCAGTTTATTTTATGACCATTTTATTCCCATCCCTCTAGTATGGATAGAGGAAAATCACCAGAGGCTTATTTCCTCTGTAGATCTCACAAATGTATCTAGGGCTCCCACTGTCATCCATAGCCTTCTGCAAACCAAAATCTCACAATTGAGGCTTTGATACTATTCCCTTCTTGGCTTTAGATTATATAATTTACAATCCTTCGGTCACAGGATGTTGATGTGCTTCTTCCATGTAGATTTAATTATCACCTCATTTATCTGGCTGCTTTGTTTAGAAATAAGCCTTTAAGACCCCAGACACTATTTAATCTGATAGCCAGGCACCATCTAATTTCTTCACTACACTTTGCTATAGCATCCATATCTTCTGTGTTCCCTACCTGAGGGCAAGTACCAAGCAGTGTCATGATGTAAGAACTAATTGTTCTTAAATTGGAGCTAGGATTTAATGAGCAGGTCTCCTTTCTAACAGGAAAAGTAATCCCTAACTATTCCTTTTTCATACTTTTAACTATCATTGCTTGGATGTATGTTTTTTGTTTGTTTGTTTAATCATTTTATTAGGGGCTCATACAACTCTCATCACAATCCATACATACATCACTTGTGGAACATATGTTTTCTATACGAAATTTGAGATAGTTTTATCTCACTAAAAATGACTTACAAGTTTATCAGAATTATACTAAGTCTATATAGTAATTGATGTTTTCTCATCCAAGAATGTGGTAGGCACTTCCATTTGTTCAGAGTTACTTTGTTTCTTCAAAAGGTCCTTTCCCTTTCTTCCAAATGCCCACCTAGCTCTGGGGATGTCTGGGACTTTGAAGCATCTCTTCACATCTCTCTAAATAAGATTATCCCTATAAGCATATATAGCTATATATTCTAAATATAATTCTAAACATTTTGTAATATTTTCACTATTTTGAGTGAAATACTTTTCCCACTACCATTTCTAGGTGTCATGATTAGTGTTGAGAGAAATGGCCCTTTATTCTCAATTATCATTGAATTCGGTCACTTTATAAAAATTTTCCAAATACTTGTCCGTTGTTACTAGCATCTCCTTCTTTTTCTGGATATAATACTATATCACCAGGGGCAGGGAGTAAAAATAAACATGTAAGTGTGCTTTACACAATTGATGTAGGTATGGATTATAAGAGTTTTTTGAGCCCCAATAAAATGATTTTTAAAAATACATATGTGTAATATAATCAATACCATTCATTTTACAAAAGCTTATCAGCTATATGTATCTCTACTGGATGTGTCTGTTTATATATTTAATCAGTTTTCTGATAGGGGTGTCCAATCTTCCTTTACTGATTAATAAAATCCTTACTATTTAATCAGAACTAGATAGATAGATAGATAGATAGATAGATAGATAGATAGATAGATAGATAGATAGATAGATAGATAGTCCTTTATCACAAATTCACCATGTATGGAGTCTGGTATTTACCAGGCATTCCATAAGTGGTTTAAGAATTAGTTAATTAATTAACAAATGAATTAACAAATAGGTCAGAGATTCACATGGAACATCAACATTTTTGCACTTGTTCCATCTCACTAAAGAATTCCTAATTTTCCTTATGACCACTTCAGCCATTTCTTCTTAATGGAAACCACAAAAGATTCTGAATTGAATGAATTAGAAAATGAATTCATTGTGATCATCGTAGGGAATGTGATCCTGATTAGTCTTCCAGAGTGCACTCAGGATAGTTCATGTTCTTTGAGTTCCTCTTTTGACTTGGACTAAAAGAGAGCTTGCATAAGAGGTTTTCTTGCTTTCACCAGGAAATACAACAAGCCATTGCACTTCTGAATGAATCGGATTTAAGAAGGAAAACCCATGATTTTATTAGACGAAGGCAAACAACTAGTAGGTGAATCACCTGCTGACAATTTCAGTGAAGACCCTGGACGCACAAGCAAAAGACATAGGCACTCCCGGTGAGCTTTGTAAATCTAGGAAGAGAGCTTTTTTAAGTTGCAGGAAGAATTTAAATAACACGGAAGAGATGTCAAATAATACCTAAGTGTTTGTGTTTAACTTGTCATGGTTCTATTACTTCTCTATGTAAAGTAAAAATCCATTGCCGTCAAGCTGCTTGTGACTAGCGGTGAAATCATGTGTTCTGGAGCAGAACTGTGCTCCACAGGAGTAGGATTTGGTCACCCTCTTTTGGAAGTAGATCAACAGGCCTTTCTTCCACAGTGTCATGGGTTGGAATCAAGCCACTTACATGACAGTAGCCAACCACTGACCCATTACTCTACCCAGGGACCTCCACAGACCTTGCACATGCTTCACAATTGAATGGAAAGCCCAAGCACATGATCACTTATCTGACCTCTCTAAGTGAACCACATATAAGAATAGACAAGCCACTAGGCTTATCATCTCAACCACAGCCTTTCACCTCATGGCAGCTATTAGAGTTGCAGATGCAATTTATTACTGAGTGAATTAACCACTAACTATGTTATATACATGAAACTCAATTAAGTGTCGATCTGAGTCATAGTACATAATAAATGGGCCCCAAATGCCAGAAGTTTCTAATTTGAGGTCATAAAAATATCATTACCTCCTGGTAGGGATTGACCAATAAAACAAAAAAGCTCACCGCTCATTCACAAATTCAAAATACACATACGCAAATTTACAAATACCCACAAAGACTTCTCCACTGCAAAAAAAGACACACCTTGGTTTTCAAAAGTAGAGATGGTGGTCACCAGCCGGGAGAGCATGATTCTACACGCTTCTTATAAATTACCCCCAAGAACACCAAGCACTGAGACAATGAGTAGACCGAGGTGTGTTCAAGCCGTGAAAATAAATACAAACTCTGGCACAACTGATGAGAGAGGGCCACCCAAAGGGTGAACAAACTAGTCTTCTAGAGAACATGAGGTATTTCTATTAGAGGATCTAAAGCGAAATCCCTCAAGAGAAAGGGAGAGTACCAGTACAGTAATTGGCTAGATAATTCCCAATACTGCATCCGATCTAACAGCAAAAAGCCAAATGAAGAGAATCAGCTTCCACTCACACATGCCAGGCGTCTGAGGTGGTCTGGTGCTTTGAAGCATCTCTTCACACTTTTATCTGATGAAAGGTTTACAAAGAAAGGTATCCCTCTAAATAAGATTGGCTCTGCAAGCACACGAGTGCATGGGTGATGTGGTCCAGATCTTGAATGCCCTTATTATAGCAGCTGGCACCCTAATGTTTGTTGCTATTCAAGTGCCATTGAGTCCGTTGCAATTTATAGTGGCCCCTGTAAAACAGAATGAAACAAACTACTGCCTGGTTCTGTGCCATCCTGTGTTTCAGCCCATTGATAAGGCCAGAGTGTCAATCTACATCTTCATGGTTTTCCTCTTTTTTGCTGCCTTTCTACTTTACCAAGTATCATGTCCTTTTCCAAGGATTTGTTTCTTCTAATAATATGGCCAAAGTACGTGAGGCATATTCTCACCATCCTCACTTCTAAGGAGCATTCAGGCTTTACTTCTTGCAAGACAGATTTGTTTATTCTTCTGGCCGTCCAAGGTGCTTTAAATATTCCTCATCCATACCATAATTTAAACACATCTATCCTTTTCCAGTCTTTCCTAATCATTGTGAAACTTTTGCATGCCAAGGAGACAACTGAAAATGCCATGGTTTGGATCAAGCACATATTAATTTTCAAAGTGATATCCCTGCTCTTCCACATCTTAAATAAGTCTCGAGTAGAAGATTTGCCCATCTGATTTCTTGACTGTGTTTCCATAAGCATTGAAGTCCTTTACAACTTCCATCTTTTCTCTGTTTATCATATTGTCTGCTGATCCAGTTGTGAGAGTTTTGATTTTTTTTTAATTGAGTTGTAATCCAAACTGATGGTTGCAGCCCTTAATCTTCATCAGTGCTTGAAGTCTTCCTCACTTTCAGCAAGCAAGATTGTGTCATTTGTATATCACAGGTTGTTAATAAGCCTTCCTACAATCCTGATGCCGAGTTTTTCTGGATATAATCCAGCTTCTCAGATTATTTGCTCATCATATAGATTGAATAATGTGATAGGTAGGTTTATTGTGTCAACCTGGCCAATAGCAACATGTGGGATTAATACGGTTGCAGTTTGATTGGAAGGTAAAAAGACAAATGACTTGACAAGACCCACCCCTCTCTCTTGCTATCTGGTGATCGGACCAGCGTCTAACTGTTTTAGCTAGTTCTCTGCCTCAACTTGTGAGCTACACTACCTGTGGGAAGGCCAACCCATGGATCCTGTTGCTAGAGCTTCAGGTTCCTCCTAGACCTGCTTCGCCACACTGCGGGTGTGTACCTCACTTGAACTTGAGGCTGATGGATTCTGTTGTCTTGCATTGCTTGAGTTCGATATCCCATGCTGGCCTGCTTCACCAAACTCCTGAGGTTCTGACTGTTGTTGACCTGCCCTGCTGTTTGCTGCTGTGGCTGGACTGCATTGCCTAGAGAAGACTCAGCTGTCTGCTTCCTTGACCTTGGACCCAGAAGCCCTGAGTTGAAGGACTTCAGTATATTAACTGTTCCATAGAAGTGAGTTGAACTGAGCCATCTGTACTACTGTGTAGACTAGTTAGCTATTCTATTCCTTCGTGCTGTATAAGTAAATATATATATATATATATATATATATATATATATATATATACACATAGATATGTAAAATCATAAGTATCCTGGTTTTGTTTCTCTAGAGAACCCTGCCTAATACAAACAAGTATGGTAAAAGCATACAAAACTGACACACACTTCCCCTGATTTTAAATCATGTTACATTCCCTTGTGTTCATACAATGAACTCTTGATCCACATACAGGTTCGACATGAGCACAATGAAGGGCTCTGCAAATCTCATTCTTTTCATTCTCTATCGTTTGCTATGATCTACTCTAACACCTTTGCATTGTCAAGAAAACACAAGTGCTTTCCTTTTTGGTATTCTCTACTTTCAGTTAACATTCATCTGACATCAGCAATGATATATCCCTGTGCTATGTCCTCTTTGGAATGCAGCTTGAATTCTTTAAAGTTTCCTGTTGATGTACTGCTGCAGATAATTTGCTGAATTATCTTCAGCAAAATTTGACTTGGATGTGATATTAATAACATTGTTCCATAATTTTTAGCAGTCTGTTGGGTCACCTTTCTTTGGCACAAATAACAATCTCTTTCAGTCAATTGGCCAGGTAGCTAACTTCCAAATTTCTTGGCATAGACAAGTGAGTGCTTCCAGTGCTTCATCATCTTGCTAACACATTTCAATTGGTATCCCATCCATTCCTGGAGCCTTGTTGCATAGTTGGTTATGCGCTGGCTGTTAACCTCAAGATCAGCAGTTCCAAACCATCCATCTCTCCAGGGGATAAAGATGAGGCTTTCTACTCCTGTAAACAATTATAGTTTTGGAAACTTACAGGAGCAGTTGTGCTCTGTCCTGTAGGGTCACTGTGAGTCAAAATTGACTCAAAAGCAATGACTTTGGTTTTGTTTTTTGCTAATGTTTTCAGTACAGCTTGGACTTCTTTCTTTAGTACATTGGGTCTTGATCATATACTACCTCTTGAAATTGTTGAATGTCAACCAGTTCCTTCTTGAACAGTGACTCTGTATTCCTTCCATCTTCCTTTGATGTTTCTTGCATCATTCAATATCTTGCCCATAGAATCCTTCAATATTAAATATTAAACTTTTTTCAGTTCTTTCAGCTTGAGATGTGCTGAATGCGTTCTTCCTCTTTGGCTTCTTGACTCCAGGTCTTTGTACATTTCATTTCAATACTTTATTTACTTTGTCTTCTTGAGTTGCTCTCTGAAATTTTCAATTCAGCTATATAACTTCATTATTTCTCAATTTACTTTAGCAAGTATATGTTCAATATCAAGTTTCAGAGTTTCTTCACACATCCTTTTGAAATTTTCTTTATCTTTTAAATCACCTTTTGCTTTCTTCATGTATGATGTTTTTATGTCATCCCACAACTCTTAAAGCTTTCTGTTGTTAGTGTTTAATGTATCAAATCTGTTCTTGAGATGGTCTCAAAATTCAAGTGGGATATACTCAAGGTCCTATTTTGACTTTTTTTTATAAATAATTTTATTGGGGGCTCATACAACTCTTATCACAATCCACACATACCTCCATTTTGTCAAGCACATTTGTACATTTGTTGCCATCATCATTCTTAAAACTCTTTCTACTTGAGCCCTTGGTATCAGCTCCTTATTTTACCCCTCCCTCCCTGTTAAAAACTTGATAATTTATAAATTATTATTATTTTGTCATGTCTTACACTGTCCGGTGTCTCCCTTCAACCACTTTTCTGTTGTCTATCCCCCAGGGAGGGGGTTATATGTAGAGCCTTGTGATTGGTTCCTCCTTTCTACCCCACCTTCCTTCCATCCTCCCAGTATCGCCACTCTCACCACTGGTCCTGCGGGGTACAAATCCAGCTAGATCAGAGCATGTACACTGGTACAGATAAGAGCTGGAAACACAGGGAATCCAGAGAAGATGAACCTCCTATTTTGACTTGCATGGAGTTATTTTCATTTTCCACAACTTACATATGAGCAATTGATAGCCCCACAGTTGGTCCCTGGCCTCATTTTGAGTGCTAATATTAAGCTTCTCTGTCATCGCTTCCCATAAATGTAGTCTATTTTGTTTCTGTGTATTCCACGAGGTCCATGTGTACAGTCTCCATTTATGTTATAGAAGTAGGGTATTTGCAACGAAGAAGTCATTGGTTTTGCAAATTATTCAGTGATCTGCATCTTCGTTACTATCATGAAGACCATATTTTCCAACTACTGTCGCATCCTCTTTGTTTTCAATGTTCTCATTTCAATCAATTTTCTATTCATATCCATTGCCCATCTTTAAATTGGATTATTTGCTTTTTTCTTACTGAAATGTTGCAGAAGTCTATAGATTTTAGTAATTAGTCCCTAGTCCAATGTGTCATTGCTAAAGATCTTTTCCCAATCTGTGGGCTCTCATTTTATTCTATTGATAAAGTCTTTTGATATGCATAAGTGTTTTATTTTTAATAGGCCCAAGTAAGTCATATGTCTTGTCTTCCAACATGTGTCCCTTCTTTATTATATTTGGTAGTCCATGTATTCCCTGCAATGGGGCCCTTAAGCCTGTCCTAATTTTGTAACTGATTATCCTGATTGCTCTTGGATTTACATTTAGGTCCCTAATCCATCTTGAGCTTGTTTTTGTGCATGAGGTGAAGTACAGGTCCTATGTCATTCTTTTGCAGATGAAGATCCAATTTTTCCAGCACCATTTGTTGAAGAAGGTGTCCCTTTCTCATTTAATGTCATTTGGTCCTTTGTTGAAAATCAGTTGTCTGTAGGTGGGTGCTTTTATTTCTGAGTGCTCTATCCTGTTCAATTTGTCTATGGATCTATCATTCTAAAAGTATCAGGCTGTTTTGTCTACTGTGACTGGGTAATAGGTTTTGAGGTCAGGAAGTGCAAGACCTCCTACTTTGTTCTTTTTGAGAAACTCTTTGCTTAGCATTGCTATTACAATGAGAACGTGGGCATGTCTGTACATTCAGGGGGAGTAGGAGGGGGACCCCTTTTATAGGTAGGTTTGCTGGAATCTAAGGGTCTGTCTGTTTTTGCCTGGATGAAATGGGTATTCTCAGGAGGATGAACCAAGAGTATTGAAAGAAAAAGTGGGAGAGAACTCCAAAAAATATATGAGTATCATAACAGAACAAAAATACAAAAACCAAAGAAAAGAAAGTAAAAAATAAAACCACTGTGGGTGGGGATTTCTGCTCTTTGGTGGTGTTCTTTGTGTACATGTGTGCTGTTTAGGTGAAGTGTGGCAAGTGAGGGAGGGGAAGAACACAGCAAGAAAGAAGGAGGAATGGGGAAAAGGTTGAAAAGTTCATCTTGGGTACTGATTATGTCGGCACCAAGCTGTCCACACAATGATCGCTCTCCTAGAGGAGAACAAGGTAAGAGGTTTGGCTGGTTGGGTTTCCTCAGGGGCCTGGAAAAATTGGATATGCCAGGGAGGAGTGGGGCTCACAGAAGCAACTAGTGTCACTGGTCAACGGTCTTGCCTTTGTTTGTCAGCAGTGTTTGCTGCTTCTCTCCCACTTTGAGAAACTTCAGTCCGCTTGGCTTGGAAATGAACTCCTCCCTGCCCAGAAGTGAACCTTCTTCAGGAGTTGCTGGGAAGATATCCAACACTGGTTATCTGGCAGCTATCTTCTCTCTGCCTTTGCAGCTTCATTTCTATCACCAAGACTATATTTCCAACTGCTGTCCCTTCCTCTTTTATTTCCAACTTTGACATGCCAACCAGCAATAATTATCAATGCATCTTGATTGAACATGTGATCAGTTTCAGACTGACAACATTGGTAGAGTTTTTGAATTTCTGCATCACCAAATTTAGCGGTATGTGCATAAATTTGCATAATAGTTGTATTGATTGGATTTCTTTGTAATTGGATAGCATTATCCTATCACAGACAGCATTGTACTTCAAGGTAGCTCTTGAAAAGACCTTTTCAATGATCAATGCAAAGCCATTCATCTTGATTGTACCATTCCCAGCATAATAAACCATATGATTTTCTGATTCCAAGTGACCAATACCAGTCCATTTTCACTAATGCCTAGAATATCAATTTTTTTAGAACAATTATTTTTTTAATCATTTTATTGGGGGCTTTTAGCACAATCCATACATCCATCCATTGTGTCAAGCACATTTGTACATTTGTTGCCATCAGTCTCAAAACATTTGCTCTCTACTTGAGCCCTTGGAATCAGCTCCTCATTTTTTTTATGAGTTACATTTCACTTTTAGTGACTTCCAAATTTCCTATAGTCACACTTCACATGTTTCAAGTTTTGATTATTAATTGATGTTTACAGCTGTTTCTTCTTATTTTGAGTTATGACCCATCAGCAAATGAAGGTCTAGAATGCTTAACTCCTGCAGGCTTTACTCGATCCACACCATTATAATCTACAGCACTTTGAGAAGATAGACATATTTTGAGTGCCTTCTGATCTCATCTTCTGGACTTCGGGGAAGAAAAGAAACCTTGTTTCCATTCACAGCCAATTCCAGGTGAACTTACAAGAAGTGAGCCAAAATAACACACTTACCTATTCCTCTCTTCTTTCATATCTGCTGAAGCCTCCTACCAGCCAAGTCCACTAGAAGTCAGAAGGCACAGAACCCATGGCATGGGGTCCATACAAGTCAACCTCCAGGCAATAGCAGGATGGAGAGGTATCTGTAAAACACAGATAAGAAGGAGCATACCAAAGATCCAGGAAAATGACTATGCCAGGAGCCTCAACCCCAATTTAAGGATTTCCCCCAGGATATTTTTGATGATACACACAATTCAAATCTCCCGTGTCTTATGAACCAACTCACAGGATCTCAGCTCATAGAATCCCACTGTAAAGTTCTATCACAAGCTATACCACACATCTGGCATGCATGTGTCCTCACTTATATTCTTACACACCTTTATACATTAAAATATGTCTTTCTTGTCTTTTCATCTAGAAACCAGTTTCTTCTCCCTATACCTCAAATCTCACACTACAAGAGATTCTAAACCTTTGTTTGTGTGTTTGTTTGCTTGTTTGTTTGTTTGCATGTTTGTTTCACAAGAACAGATAAAGCCAATGGCATTCATAGGCACAAGATTATTGACTGGGCTACGCATAATTCCTGACCAGGCTCTACCATGTCTCTCCCACTCAAAAAAGCATAGCAGGATACAGATGAGTGAAGTCGGTTTATTATACAGATAAATGTGAATCTATTCCAATTTTTTCATTACCATTGTGTACAAACTTTGATATTCTGTTACTATTAACTAATAGTTGCCAGATGGCAACACATATCACTTTTGACGCACTGCGTGTCATAATACACAAGAATATAACGTGCATGACAGTGAAGTCACTCCAGCCAAACAATGGTAAAGCTGTCAAAGTAACTACCTCAGTTCCAGCGGTGTTCAGAACGCAGGAAGATAGAATGAGAACATGCTCACTGTCAGATGGTGAGTAAAAGAGCAATGTTATACCCCATGAACCTCATGCACACTGTACACTAAGCCAAACAAAGACAACGAGAAACTGCAAGTGGTTAAATAGACCAACTTTAGAGGAAATGCATATTTTTTTAAAAGAAATAACTTATGGAGATTTATTTTCCAAGTAAAAACAACATCGTCACATAAGTTTTTCATGGTTAAAAATAGGTAACTTCCCATTGTGATGAACTCAAGGAACTTGTCAATTATTTTATTGAAGTAAAATGGTGCTAAAATTAACAAATTGCTAAAAATCGGTTGTAGGATGACGGATCTGGAGATGAGGGAATGCCAACATCCAACTTTTGCTTAATAAACCAAGGAACAAGGAGAAATAAACACAGCAGAAGCAAAGAAATGACATGAAAATCCAAGCATATATATATATATTCTCCATTTCTTCGTTAGATGATGGACTTGTATGAGCTTTTTAAAAATTAATTATTTGGACTACAAAATGGTATTCAATTAGATGAGTACTTCTATGGGCAGCTGAAGAATAAGAGCTATTAAAGAAAACCCACATCTATTGGAAGAGCAAACCTACCAGTAAGAATTAGCTATCTTCTCCTACCCACAAAGCAGGAAGCACACAATTTCCTTGTTTTACTAGAATGAGTGTAACTTGAGCAGTCAATCCATAAGATTATGATTGCATAAAACTTGCGAATACCAGTCCAGTAAAGCCCTGTTTGCACACAACAACCATCAAAAATGATTCTGGAGTCAGACAAGACACGGATCCATATCCCAACTCCATAAATTACTCCCTATGTGACCTTGGGTGAGTTACATTGCCTCTCTGAGTCTTCATTTCTCCTGTACAGTGGGGACATTACCAATTTATCTAGTTATGAGTAGTGTTTGGGAAGAATAACCACAGAACACAGAGGGCATGGTTGCCCAACTTAAAAAGACAACTTCATACTGATGTTAGGGAAGGCAAACCTTTCGCTATGGACATCTACCTTTCCAGTTTGCTAATTTAAAAGTGGTGCTACCATGGAAAGCTACTAGAACTACTAATTGAATTCGGCAGGGTTAAAGGATTGAAGATCAATATACAAAAATCAATGTTTTTTCCATAAACAAGCAACAAAGCCCTGAACTCTTTTTTAAAGACATTATTTTCAATACTATCACAAACATGAAATGCTTAAAAGTAATCCTGAGCAAAGATTCTATAAGACCTGAACATTGGAAAAAAATAAAACAAAGCTGAAACAATTCCTAAAAGATCTAAGAAAAAACCATATTCATGAGTCAGGAGACTCAGTAATATCAAGATGTTAATTTTCACCATGCTGATCTGGAGATCAATGGTAATTCTGATCAAAATCCCATAAATTAAAATGTGTATATATTAATATATAATTTTTATGTACATTCTAAAATTTATATTAAAATTTAAGGGAAAGTATAGCCCAAATAATTAAGACCAAAAAAAAAGGTTGGAGAATTGGCAGCATCTACTGCAGACTTATGATAAATCTGTAATCTACACCCTGTGTTATTGGTGTGAAGATAGAAAAATAGATCAATAAACAGAGTAAAGAATCTTGGAATTGTACCTAAAATATATGGAAAACTAATTTAGTACAAAAGCACAAAGGCAAATCAGTGATGAAAACGGACAAAATAATGGACAAACCTTTGAACAGGCACTTCACCACAAAAAGATATGTGTATGACAAATAGACACACAAAAGGATGCTTAGCATCATTAATCATTAGGGAAATACAGACTAAAACCACAATAAGATGGCACTTCACACTTATTTGTGTGACTAAAATGAATGAGCAAGCCAAGCATTAAGCAAGGATGTGCAGCTAGTAAAAGTCGCCTGACATATCACATAGAAAATGTGATGACCTCACAGCCGTAAATACATAGTGGATCAGTCCAGATCCCATCTAGAGTACTGATGTATTCAGGTTTACTGGTTTGCCCTGCCCTCCTCAATTTTTCACCTTATTGTCAAAGATTCTTCTTTTATTTAATAATTTCATTGGGGCCTCTTACACCTCTTATCACAATCCATACATACATTTGTACATTATCAGTTTCAAAACATTTTCTTTCTACTTGCGCCCTTAGTTTCAGCTCAATTTCGCTCTCCCCCACCCTCTCTTCCTCATGAATCCCTGAAAAAAATTTTTTTTCATGTTCTATACCAACCACTGTCTCACTTCACCCACTTTACTATTGTCCATCCTCCTGGGTGGGGATATATGTCAATAATTGTGATTAGTGCCCTTTTTCTCTCCACACTTTCCCCTTACTCTCCTGGTATCGCTATTATCATTATTGGTCCTGAGGGGTTTATCTATTATCCTGGATTCCCTGTGTTCCCAACTCTTTTCTGTATCAGTGTACATGCTCTTGGTCTAGCCAAATTTGTAAGGTAGAATTGGGGTAATGATAGTGGTGGGGAGGAAGCATTAAAGAACTAGAGGAGGCATTCCTACAAGTCTACCAGAGAGAACCAGTGCTCTTGGACTCCCTGGAAAATGGCATCTGGCTCTTCTAAAACAATGTAATGCAAACAGCCATCAGCCCCACCACCTCAAAAAAAAAAAAGCAGGAGAAACAAAAGGCAATGGCAGAAGATCATGAGAGCAGCTAGGGAAAAACAAGCAATCACATATAAAGGTTCCCAAATAAGAATATGCTCAGACCTATCAGCAGAAACTATGAAGAATAGGCGAGAGTGGAGTAAAATATTCCAAAAATTGAAGGAAAACAATGCAAACCCAAGAATACTCTACCCAGCCAAATTATCGATCAAGATAGATGGAGAAGTAAGAGTCTTCCCAGACAAGGAAAAACTCAAAGAATATGTTAGAAGAAATCCAGCTCTACAAAAGATCCTTTCCGACCCAGTATGGGCAGAAGAACAACACTCGCCAAGCATAAATAAGAGAACGCCGCATAGAACAACCTCACCCAGAGGGCAGCAAACAGAAAACAGACCCCAAGATAGCATTGGCTTAAGGATGGAAAGAAGCCAAGAATGATACAAACACACACACACACACATGCACAACACACTAATGAGAAAGGAAAGTAGGAAAACGCTCAACAAAAAAGGTATAAGATGACATCACAGAGTCCACAGATGGAGATAATAACCCTGAATATCAATGGCCTGAACTCAGGCATTAAAAGACTGAGACTAGCAGACTGGCTTAGAAAACAAAACCCATCAATCTGCTGCATACAGGAGACACATCTCAAGGTTACAGACAAAAATAGGCTGAGAATCAAAGGCTGGAGAAAGTCATACCAAGCAAACAGCAGTTCAAAAAAAGCAATCCTAATCCCGGATAAAATTGACCTTAAAGTGCAAACCATAAAAATAGATAAGGAAGGACACTATATAATGCTCAAGGGAATGGGAAACAAAGAACCACTAAGCATTGTAAACATACATTCCCCGAATGAGAAAACCGCTGAATAAGTCAACAACACTCCAAAAGATTAAAAAAGAAATCACAGACACAACAATTATAATGGGTGACTTCAACACACCATTCTCTGAGAAAGATAGTTCACAGGGAAAGAAACTCAACAAGTAGGCTAGAGATCTAAACACGACAATTAGACAATTTGACCTGATAGATATTTACAGAGCTTTTCATCCAAATACAAAAAAATCCACATTGTTTTCAAGCCCACATGGCACTTATTCGAAGATAGACCACATGCTGGGGCATAAGGCACATCTACATAAATTTAAGCACATTGATATCATACAGATTTCTCTCTCTGACCACTGTGCCGTAAGGCTGGAAATCAACAAAAGGAAGACAAAGAAAACAAGAGCAAACAATTGGAGAGTGAATAACTCTCTACTGCAAAAGGAGTGTGTACTGGTGCAGATCAGAAATGAAATGGGGAAATTTCTAGAAACCAACAAGAATGAGCACACAACGTACCAAAACTCATGTGACACAGCAAAGGCAGTCATCAGAGGAAGTTTCATAGCAGTACATGCACACCTGAGAAAGGAAGAGAGACTCATGATTTATATGCTGGCACAAAATTTACAACAACTAGAGCAGAGTCAGCAGGATAATCCTACTAATAGCAAAAGAAAAGAAATTATAAAAATTAGGGCTGAGATTCAGGAGAGAGAAAATAAGAAAACTATGGGAAAAAATAAATGCTGCTAAAAGATGGTTCTTTGAAAGGATAAACAGGATCGACAGACCACTTGCAAACCTATCCAAAGAAAGGAGGAACAAATTTCAATAGCAAGAATAAGGGATGAAAGAGGGGCATTACAACTAATGCTAATGAAATCAAAAAGTAGAAGTCTGTCTACTGCCTTAATACTTAACCTGTAAATATATGTACATAGATCTATTGCCCTATTGTTACATATATATTTACATATGCACATGCCTTTATAAATGTCCTTTGCCTCCTCATATCTATATTTCCTTTTACTTTCCTCTTGTCCTACTATCATGTTTAGACTTCATTCTAGTTTCAGTAATTCTTCTGGGCTACATTGCCTTTGATCAAGCCTCACCAGGCATCCTATGCCCTCCTTGCCATCTATTTTAGGTAACTTGTTCCCTTGACCCTTGGTTTGTTGGTACCCCCATTCCTTTTCCCTGCCTCCCTCTCTCCCATTGTCCCCTGGAACCATTGATCCTATTGGTTTCTCCTCTGGATTGCTTATCCAGCCTATCTTATCTAGATAGACATGCAGAGACAATAATAAGCACAAAAACAAAGCAAAGCAAAACAAAACAACAACAAAAAGGAAGACCTATAAAGAGTTCCAGGTCTGTTTGTTGACCTTTATGAGTGTTTTCTGGTTGAGTCTGATCCAGTGCCAAGCCCTGACCCCAAAGTCTGTTTTTGGTATTCCTTGGGGACTTCACTGCTTTGCTCTCCTTGCTGCTCTATTGCACGCCCATAGTGTTTCACCCCGTGTGGTGGAGTCAGATTGGGCACAATTCCTGCACTGTGTCTCCAGTAGCTCTATGAGTCAGTGAGGGACATCATGTCTCATGATGAGGCCAGCCCTGTAGTCCTCTCTGTGCATTGGCTACTCTGAACAGGAATATCATCCTCAGGGCTTGGTGGGCCAGAATGTGTTCTACTCTCTCTCCTTACCTCTTCATTTGCTCCTGTGTGCTCTGATCATACACATCCCTCTCTATGAGCAGTAGCTTCATTGCTGTACTCTGAAGTTGATCCTTCAGGGGTGGGGGGCAGTCCACGCAGTTGGGATTGGGGCCAGCCCCACAGACCTCTCTATTAGTGCAGTGTTTCATGCCGGTATGTTTCATTCACATCTTGGCACACCAGGTTGAAGTCCTGTCCCTCTCTCCCTCTCCTGTGGAAGTATAAACAATACCTCCCCTGTTCCCCTATTACCCATGTCTTTTAAAATTTTCTTTCTTTTCCCCTCCCCTTTAGCTGGTTGCCATATATATCCCTGGATTGAGTCTGGCCCCTGCTTAGTACCTGGACCTCACCCCAGGAATGTATGGCCATTGTAGCTTTTCTCCTATGCCACTTTTTCATGTTTAAGCTTACCTCAGTGGACTTATGTTGTACTTGTCCTTTTGTGCTTGGCTTACTTCGCTTATCATAATCTCCTCCAATTCTTCATATGTGGTGATGTGATTCATTGGTCATCACTGTTTTTTAGGGATGCATAGTACTCCACTGTATGTATGTCCCACAGATTTTTAATCCATTCATCTGTTGATGGAAATTTGTTTTTTTTCCAACTCCTTGCAATTTTGAACTTTGCTGCAATGAACATTGGAGCACAGATGTCTAGCCTTGGTTTGTTTCTGGCCTCTTCTTGGTATATGCCCAATAGTAGCTCACTTCCCATCTGTTTTAGATGTCACCAAATTGATTTCCATAATAGCTCTACATACCTACAGGTCCACCTCACCACAGCCCCTCTAACACTTGTTACTTTGTGAGTTTTTGAATTGGGATATCTTTGAGAGTATTAAGTGGTATCTCATAGTTTTAACTTGTTTCTCTTATGACTAATAATCAGGAACATTATCTCATATGTTTATTGGCCATTCAGATTTCTGCCCTTGTGAAACTTCTGTTCAGATCCTTTGCACACCTCCTCAGTGGGCAATTTGTTTTTCTTATTGTCAGCTACCAGAGTACTGTAGATTTTAGTTATAAGGCCTTTGTCTGATATGTAAGTACTAAAGATGTTTTTTCACTCTGTGGGTTTTCTTATAACTCTCGGCAAATTCTTTCGATGTGCTCAGGTGTTTTATCTTCTGTATATCCCACTTGTCAATTTGTGCCTCCTCTGTGCTTGTGCCCTTCCCTGTTTCCGATAGCCTATGTATTCCATGTGCCAACGTTCTCAGGTTTGTCCCAATTCCCTCATTGATGACCCTAACATTTTGGGGTTTTACCTCAAGGTCTGTGATCCACCTTGAATTTATTCTTGTGCATGAAGTGAGGTCAGGATCTTGCTTCATTTTTCTGCAGGTAGATAACCGTTTTTCTAGCACCACTTGTTGAAGAGGGTATCCAGTTCCCATTTGATATTTTTGGGGCCCTTATCAAAGATCAGTTGTCTATATGCTGATGAATTTATTTCTGGATTTTTAGCTCTTTTCCATTGGTCTGAGTATCTGTCATTATACCAATTCCACACTGTTTTGACCACTGTATAATAGGTATAATAGGTACTAAATACCTATTATATAACACGTACTAAAGTCAGGTTAAGCAAAGCCACCAACTTTGTACTTCTAGAAGAGTTCTCTGCTCATTCTGTGCTTCTTCCCTCTCCATATGAAGTTGGTAATCAGTTTTTCCTATTCTTTGAGGAAAGATGATGGTATTTGTATCAGGATAGCCTTAAACTTATATAGTGCCTTGGAGAGAACTGAAATGTTTACAATATTGAGTCTCACAATCCATTAGTATAGGATATTCTTCCATTTGTTCAGGTTACTCTTGATGTCTCGTAATTGTGTATTATAGTTTTCCTTGTACAAATATTTTGATTTTTTAGTCAGGTATTTCCCTAGATATTTAAATTTGTGCTTGGCTATTGTGAAGGGTACTACCTTTTTGATGCCCTCTTCCATGTTCCTGTCCGATGTGAATAGCAGTCCGATAGACTTCTGTTTGTTGATCTTGTATACTGCCACTCTGTTAATCCTTTCAAAGAAACAACTTTTAGCTGTATTAATTTTTTCCATAGTTTCTTGTTTTCCCTCTCATGAATCTCAGCTCTGATTTCATTATTTCCTTTATTTTGCTATTAGTAGGATTTTCCTGTTGACTGCTTTAATTGCTGTAAGTGTTGTGTCAGCATATCAATCATAAGTCTCTCTTCCTTTTTCATGTGTACATGAATTGCTATCTAACGTCCTCTGATAACTGCTTTTGCTGTGTCCCAAACATTTTGGTACATCATATTCTCATTCTTGTTGGTTTCTAGAAACTTCCTAATTTCATCTCTGATCTGAGTCAGTACCCACTCCTTTTTCAGTACAGTTGCTTGCCCTTGTTTCTTAATCATCTTTTTGTTGATTTCCAGCCTTATGGCATAGTGGTTTGAGAGAGAAGTCTGTATGATCTCTATATACTTGAATTACACATTTGACTTGTGTCCCAGCATGTGGTCTATCTTCAAGTATGTGCCATTTGGGCTTAAAGAGAATGTGAATTTTTTTGTATTTGGGTGAAGACCTTGAAAATATCTATCAGGTCAAGTTGTCTAATTGTAATATTTAGATCTGTGGCCTCCTTGTTGTGTTTCTTTCCCTATGACCTATCTTTCTTGGAGAATGGTGTACAATCATATACTATAATTGTTGAGCCCGTAAAAAATTTTTTAATCATTTGAAGCATTTGATTGACAAATTTCGCAGGTCTCTTGTTGCACATCTATATATTTATTATGCTCACTGGTTCCTGGTCTACTGTTCCCTTGAGCATTATAGAATGCCTCCCCTTATCTCTTGTTATGGCTTGCACCATAAATTCAATTTTGTCCAAGATAAGGATTGCAGCCCTGCTTTTTTTGAATTGCCATTTGCTTGGTATATTTTTCTCCAGCCTTTGGTTCTCAGCCTAATTTTGTCTGTAATCTTCAGATGTGTCTCCTGTAGGCAGCTGATCAACAGACTGTACTTTCTAAGACAGTCTGTTAGCCTTTGCCTTTTAATGCCTGGTTTCAGTCCATTGGTATTCAGGGTTATTACATCCTTCTGTGTACTCTGTGATGTCATCTTCTACCTTTTGTGTTGGGTGTTTCCTACTCCCCTTTCTTATCAGTGTGTTGTGCATGTGTGTGTGGTTCATTCTTGACTTCTTTCCACCCTTAAGCCAATGCTATCTTGGGGTCTGTTTTCCCTTTGTTGTCCTCTGGGTGAGGTTGTTATATGTTGCGGTCTCATATTTGTGCTTGGTGAGTGTTGTTCTTCTGCCCAATCTGGGTCAGCAAGGATCTTTTGTAGGGGTGGGTTTCTTTTAACGTATTCTTTGAGTTTTTCCTTGTCTGGGAAGACTCTTACTTCTTCATCTATCTTGATAGATAATTTGGCTGGACAAAGTATTCTTGGCTTTGCGTTATTTTCCTTCAATTTTTGGTATACCTTACTACACTCTCTCTTCTTCTTCATAGTGTCCACTGATAGGTCTGAATGTATTCTTATTTGGGAAACTTTATAGGTGATTGCATTTTTTATCTCTAGCTGCTGTTATGATTTTCTCCTTTTCCTCAAAGTTGGATAGTTTAACTATTATATGCTGTGTTAGTCTGGGTACATTAGAGAAACAAATCCACAGAAAATCATATGTATATAAGAGAGTTTTATATAAAGGGTAAGTATGCATTAAGAAAGCATCCCAACCCAGTGCTGTCCAAGCCCATAAATCCAACATTAGTCCATATGTCCAACACCAATTTACAAAGTCCTCCTCAATCTCACAAAATACATTCAATGATGCCAACTGCAGGAAGAAATCCGAATAAATGAGTGTGTAAGCAGCTCTGCACTGGCACGGGCCTCCACCTGGCTGTTCCAGTATCCAAGGCTGCATTAGGGTAGCTCCATGTGGCTTCTCCTCAGGGATGTCTTGCAGGAATGAACCTTGCCAGCTGAAGCAGGGAACTGGCTACGGCAGCTGCACCCTGGTCCAACCATCAGAGTGGAAGAGACCCAAGAACTAGAAAGGCAAGGCTCACCGAGTCATTTATCTCACTTCCCTTCAATTAATCCCACATGTGTTTATCTGCCAGGTTGGCACAATAAACTTTAACTATCTCATATGCCTTGGTAACTTCTTCTTGGGATTCAGTCTAGCTGGTGTTCTTTCAGCCTCCTGAATGGTTGCCTGGTTTTCATTCATTAAACTGAGTAAGTTTTCCTCTAAGAATTCCCTCTCTGTTTTTGCCATTTACTTCCTCGTTGTCTTGTTCTGGTAGTCCAATTATTCTAATGTTGTTCCTCTTCATAGCATTAGACACGACTCTCAGATTATCTGCAGCTTCTCTCATTATCTTATTTGGCTGCCTTTCCTGTTTTTTGAAGCCTGCCTGCTTACCCTCTAGGTCACTGATGCAATTCTCTGTTGGTGAAGTCTTTGAATTTTCTACTGCTTTTTGTTATCTCATCCCTTACCTCCTTTATTTCCCTTTGGTGTGTGGCCTTTATCTCCTCTATCATTTCATCCTTTTTCGGTTTTGCTTCCTTCATATCCTGTATGACTCTAAGCAGCGTTCTGAAGATTTCTTTCTATAGCCGGTCACTGTCTGCCTCTTCCATAACTGCCATTAGGTTCAGGTCATCCACTGACATGCGATTTTGTTTCTCCTGTTTTCTTGTTGAGGCTGTTGCTGCAGATTGCTGTTTATGTGTCATTTTAGAGGAACTCAGTGCCATTTTCAGGGGAGTCAGAGAGCTGTGGATTCTCTCTTTCGGAGGTTGGTATTAATGCTAGTGCACGCTGCCTATAATCAACTGCCCTGAGATGAGTTTCACCTTTGTCTCACTGGGGTTTCCCTCTCACCCTAGCCTATTAGGAATCTGTTGTTTGTAGGACAGGTTGGATGGACCTGTCAGTCTACAGGGTCTAAGGTCAGCCTGTGTGTGCTCCAGCAACCCTCAGGCCTCCTTAAGGGACTTTTTCAGCTGTGCAGATTGCAGTATGAAGGAAAGTGCTGGCCCGGTCATGGAAGAATTCATCTCCAGGGGTGCAGGTCCTCTGCTTCTGGCTAGAGGCACTGTAGACAGGCGGGTGGGTGGGATATAGGGCCCAGCTGCTTCTGTTAGAGGGCCAGGGATGCTAGGAAAAGGTAGAAAGGAGCATCCTAATCTTGGAGGATGGATCCGCCAACAGGCAGCAGGATGGCCCCATGCCATTTTGGGTATCAAACCACGGCTGCATGAGCCTCTTCTGGGAACTTGGTAGGACCAGTTCCTGCTGCAGGCCCAGGTCCTCCAGGCTCCGCTGCAGATGCAGGAGATGGGGTGGGAATCACATCCTGGTTCAGGAAAGCAGCCTCGACTGTCATAGGAATTAACCAACAGCCTTGGAACCCCTACTCAGCCCCCAGATCTCCCCACTCACCGATCTCCATGAAGCTCCCAGTGTGAGCTGCCTACCTGGTCACCATCTTGCCCAGAAGTCCCTTATCAAAGAATCTTGCTTTACCCAAAACCCTTTGACTCATGATATCTCTTAAATTATTCCTTCAACAAGCATGCATGGAGCACCTATTCCATGCCAAGTATTGAGCTCAATGCTGGGGATATTAAAGCAAATAAGATAGAATTATTTCTTCAAGAAGTTTGCCATGTGGGTAGTAAGATGAATTCACCAAGTTCTAGCAACGAAATATCGAACCATTGCCTGGGAATAGCCAAAGCCAGGAAAGGACCCAATGAAGGTGTCAGTTTAGTTTACCTAGAAAGATAAGTGGAGTCTTTAGATAACACATATAAAGGTATGTGTTAAACAGTTAACACATTTGATTGCTAACTGAAAGGCTAAAGTTTGAACCCAACCGCAGACATCTCAGAAAAAAAGACCAGCTGTTCTATTTCTGAAGAACCAGCCAATGAAAATCCTACGGAGCTCTCCTCTCATCTGGCACATACTGTGAGTCAAAGGCAACTCAACAGCCTACTGGTAGGAGTAGAAATACATATAGAAATTCACCAAGGGGTCAGGGGTGGGAGGAAGGATATTCCAAGGAGATCAATTTTGAATTGTTGAATTGATGAATATAGTTATTTACTTAGATATAGCCTATTCCATGGAAAGTCCTGTTCCAGTGGAAAATAAGACAGGGATAATAAAGAATGAAAGAGGACCAAACTAAGGTACTACTAGAATTTACTGAAAATTTTAACTCAGTATTCCATTAGGAAGTCTGACATTCACTTTTGGAAATGCTATGTAACTTTTATTGAGCATGAGCATGCAAGAGAGAATTTCAGTAGTTTTCAGAGAAGACCATTTGTGAATACTGGATCATGGATTCTGTCTTTGGTTGGTCATGATTTTCAACCACTGCTATTTAGTCTTGCTTTCCCATGAAAAATTACCATACCTCGGACATCTTTATTAATTTAGTTTGCATGTGTCATTTGTCTAGCCTCGAAATGTAGAGGATTACATATTTGTCCATTTTGGAGACAGAAGAGTATAATTATTACAGTGTAGGCCCTACCTTTGGATCCCAATATTATCTATACTAGTTATGAAGCTGTAAGTGATTCAACCTCATGTACCTCAGTTCCTTTACCATGGAAGTGCTACTTCAATAACAGTAGGAGAATAACAGTAGTCATCTTACAGAGATACGGTGAAGATTAAATGAGATGATCCACAGAACGTCAATTTTGAACACACAGCTATTGCTATTCATTCATTCATCCATCCATTAATTTGTTTATTATTATTACTACATGCACAAATAGGATTTTGGGCTATAATTTTCCCATAACTAGACTTTACCTTATAGATAGATGCACATTAAACACAAATCATTCTAAGCTTATTGAGAAAGCAGATGCATCTGTAATCTTCTCAAACTTGCTGAATAATATCTCATTGTTAACATGTTTTTAGCACATATTTCTTAATTTGGTACCTAATTCATATCTGTTTTACTGGACCCTAGATTTTGTAAGAGAAATGCCTATCCTTACCTGTATAGTTTCTATAGATCTCAATGCTTATGCCTAGCAAGCTAGTGGATTCAAGTTCTCAACAACAACAAAAAATTAATAAATATTATATTTATGAAGTTGCACTATATAATCTGTAGTATACCTGATAGGGTCACTATGAGTTAGATTGACTTCATGGCAGTGAATTAGTGGTTATGAGTCCTGGTGGTGCAGTGGTTAAAACCCTCCACTACTAACCAAAAAGTCAGCAGTTTGAACCCAGCAACTTCTCCACAGGAGAAAGGCATAGCAGTTTGTTTTTCTAAATATTACAGCATTAAACTGTGTTTATTTTGTTTTTAATTATAGCCTTGGAAACCCTAATGGTCAGTCCTACCTTGTCCTATAGGGTTGCTTTGAGTAGAAATTGATTCAGTAGAAAAGCCTCTGGTTTGGGGGGTTTCATTTTTGTTTTCATTTTAGCCCACAGTATGTCAAGTTTAATGAAATAACATTACTACATTATCATTTGGTTTATTTGGAATTTTTTACACCATAAAGCTACAGTAACATTGATATCGTCATCTTATTAAGTAAATGAAAAGTAGTTTGGTCCTCTTTCATTCTTTATTATCCCTGCCTTATTTTCCACTGGAACAGGACTTTCCATGGAATAGGCTATATCTAAGTAAATAACTATATTCATCAATTCAACAATTCAAAATTGTTTTACATGATCCAGCAATTCGAGTTCCAAGTATATGTCCAAGAGACATAAGTAGAACAAAAGACATCATTATGAGGATAAAGTATGCAATATTTATGTAATGGAATTTTCTATGGCAATAAAAAATAACATGCATGCTAATAGCAGCTTAACAAATAAGGAAGACAAGAAGAAATTTGATGCGTTTGAATTATATTGCTGGCAAATATTGAATATACTGTAAACTACCAGACAAATAACTTTGTCTTGGAAAAAGTATCGTCAGAATATTCTTTAGAAACAAAAATGGCAAGACTTTGTCTCTCATGTACTTTGGACGCCTTGTCACAAAGCAAGGTCATCCTTGGAGAAGGACATCATGGTTGGTAAAGCAGAGCATCTGTGAAAAGAAGAAGCCCCTCAAGGAGATGATTGGGCACCTTAGCTGCCACAATCAGCTCAAACGTAACATTGATTGTGAGGATCATGCAGAACAGGGCAGTGTTTGTTCTGTTGCACACAGGATTTCCATGAGTCACAACTGGCACAACACCACCTCGCAACATGTCTTACATGTAACAAAGGATGAATCTCACAAAGGGAACCAGATACAAAAGATACACACATTATAGGTTCCCATTTATCTGAACAGCCATTTATATGAGTGTATATAAAGCATACTAGTTACAGAGAATATTGTCTGTCAAGATAGGATTCTAAATCAGTGGCTATTTCTGATTGGGAAATGGTATTGACTAAGAGGGAGCACTAGAGAGTCTTCTAGACTATATAAAATGTTCTATATCTTGATCTAAGGGATAGCTTAAAGGTGTGTATATGTACATCCATTGAGTCATACAGCTAAGATCTATGCATTTAAAGTGTGGTAAAAACATCCGATGGTCCCCAGCTATCAAAATAAATAGTGTCCATGATATTAAAGGCTTATCTTCAAACAAGCAGCCATCTAAGTTAGACATGATATGTGAATTATATGCCAATAAAACTATTAAATTAATCATAAAAGATCTATGAATTTTATAGTTGGCATTTTATACACTCATGTATGTGTATATATATATATATATATATTCATACTCAAACTCACTGCCACAAAGTCATTTTCAACTCATAGCAGCCCTATAGGACACATTGTAACTGTCCTGTGGGTTTCCAAGACTGTAACTCTTTACAGGAGTAGAAAGCCTTATCTTTCTCCACTAGCGGAGCAGCTGGTGGTTTTGAACTGCTGACTTTGGGGTTAGCGGTCCAACAAGCAACTAAGCACCACCAGGGCTATGATGATAGATAGATAGATAGATAGATAGATAGATAGATAGATAGATAGATGTATTTTTAGAGAGTAACTTCTAAATGGCTAACACTTGGTTGGGTCCCAGGTGGTAGGTAAATTGATGAACAAATTGGGATGGTCCCTTCCCTTGACATAATCTAACCAGTAAACCAGTTGCCATCATCTCTAATTCACAGGGATCCTATGTGTGTCAGAGTTAAAACGTGTGCGGTAAGGTTTCACTAGCTAGTTTTATAGAAGCAGGTGGCCAGGCATCTGGGTGGATTCTGACCTCTAATCTCTCAATTAACAGCAGAGAAAACTAACCATTTGTACCACCCAGGGACTCCAGCTGTAATCTTCTCTCAGTACATGGCTATTGACCTAAACTGAGCCCTTTTTGCACACGAATGCTTTAACTTTTTAAAAATACCTTGCTGGTGCTGATGACAGCAGTGTACAAGGAAGACAGAACTTGAGAAAGTCCCCTTTGACAAATATGATTTGTTTCATTTCAGACTTTTTCCATCCAAGGTCATCACAATGCCTCATTATGGAAATATCTTAGAAGCTTATCCTCCCAGACAAAGAGCTACCTGCACGTTCCTCCTGCTGATTTCAGAATCGATTCTCTGTGCTGCTAGCATTCTCCATACCCCACGGAGTTGTGCGCCAAAATCCAATGCGATGAACACACCTATGAAAAATGATGCTTTCGAGCCTGCCCCGTGGGGCAGTAAATTTGAAAGTACTCTTAATAATAATAAGGATCAACATTGACTTTAATGGTCTTCAAACCCATCACGTAATTTCATTAGCCATCCAGTACAGATGCAAGCAGGAATGATGTCATACTTTTACCCCTTGCTCTGAAACCTGAGTCAGGCGCCAGAGATGGAAACCAGTTTTAGAGACTCTAATCGGATTAAAGCTTCTGGCAGCCACTGATCAATAGGTGGTAGCTGGAGGAATCCCAAAATGCACAAAGCCCTTTTAAGGCCCCTTCATGGGCACAGCCTCCCTCACACAGGAAGAAGGTTTAGGACCTAAACTTTAGGTCCTGTAATTGGGGAAAGTCAAGATGATGTGACCTAAGGCATTAGGCTATTTCCCGTTTTCTCTAGGACCCAGGCCCACAAAGAGAAAGGGGTCATCATTTATGCAACAGTATCGAATATGGCTCTCTGATCTTACCTGACGGGAACCTCCAACAGTTTGCACAACTGGCATGTGTTCAGCTAGCAGTTAAGATTGAGGGCATGAGAGTCAGGCACTGCTGAATTTAAAACTTCACTCTGATACTAACTGAAGAAACAACCTCCAGAAAGTTGCCCTACCTCTCTGAGCCTCAGTCTCTCCATCTGTAAAAGAAAGCCCCTACCTTAATAGCTACCGCCAGCTTCTCTGTGGGAGAAAGAGGAGGCGTTCTGCTCCCATAAAGAGTTACCGTTTAGAAACCCACAGGGACAGTTCTACCCAGTCCTATAGGGCTGCTATTAATCAGAATCAACCTGATGGCACTGAGGTTAGTTGGCTGGCTGGTTGGTGAATAGCTACCAGTTGATCATTACAATTAACAAAACTCTGAAGTGCCCCTTCACAACCAGAGTGGAGAACTTCCTTTCCTTTTATCACTTTACTTACCTCACCTTTCTCATCCCTCAAACTTAGCACAAGCAAGAAACCAGTGCCTAAATGTGCTTATAACCTCCAAGTTGCTTTAACAAGACCTTCAAGAAAGTGGTAAAATACAATGACCTCATCATCTCAATATTGCAGCAGTAAAAATCAATGCTACTTTAAAAGCCTGACAATCAATCAAGGTCTAGCCAGATATCTGTGGAAGTCAAACAGACCCATATAAAAAAACAGATTCACCTAGGGAGCTCATTAAAGTTCCGCATCAGTATTTCCCTGATGTAAGCTGGGAGTCTTCATGTCGGTTGGGGCTTTTCTTGCTTTTTTTCTCTCTCTCTCTTTCTCAAATCTGGAAACCCAGTGAGATCGGAGCTATATGTCTCTCCAGCAGCTGTCTTGTGGGCATTTTTATGGGCTGAATGTCCTCACTTGTGTTACCAATGCAAACGGTCACTAATATGTCAGTGTCCTGCCCCCACTCCCATGGTGACACAGGCTTACTCCTCCTGAAAGCGCAAGCCACTTTAGCCCAGAGCAAATCCTTGACAGAATAATAAACATGTTTTGCTGTCATTGCATTATATAGAGTATTGTGGAGGTTATCGATAGCATCATCTTAAGATAATACATTTCTAGTCTATGCTCTTTTTTCTATAAAATTCTGATTCAAATGTTAATTTAAGAAAACGTTCCCCTTGTTAGCTCAGATCAATTAAGAAATAGGACCTACTTCAGGCAAGGCACTTTCTTAGACATTGGAGATACATAAGGGGATAACGTACAAACTTACTCTTCCCCTGGGTTCTGTGAATCTAGCAAATGCCGACCCAATAACTCTTATGGAAAGAAGGTTATAATACAGGATGTGGTGCATTGAGTTCAACACTTTTATTCCTGTAGAAGGATAAGTCCACTAGACTTTGGAGTATCCACTCTAGAACAACAAATTTACTGTGGAAATTAATTAACTAATATGAAAAATAAGAGAGCAGGAATCAGAAGCCAGGCTGTTTCCAGGAGCTTTGGCATTGAAAGTAAATTCAAGAACCCAATTATGAGGTACCTCCATACCTCATATACATATACATAACAGCCAGGCTGTTTCCAGGAGCTTTGGCATTGAAAGTAAATTCAAGAACCCAAATATGAGGTACCTCCATACCTCATATACATATGGTGGGAAAGGTTTACACATTACATGTTGTATCCTCTTTAGTTCCTCTGTTGTTCTTGTTAGCTGCTGCTAAGCCTCAGGGTGGCCCCATGCAAAACAGAATAAAGTACTGCAAGATCCTGTGCCATCCCCATGATCAGCTGCAAATTCTACTGTTGTGACCCACAGAGTTTTTATAGGCTGGTGTTCAGAAGTAGATCACCCAGTCTTTCTTCCTAACCCGTCTTAGTCTGGAAGCTTCAGTTCAACCTGTCCTGCATCAACAAGCTTCCACTAATGGGTCAGGGGTGGCAGCTGATGAGGTGCAGGCCAGGAATCAAAGCCAGGTCTCTCATATGGAAGGTGAGGATTATAGCACTGAACACCAATGCCCCTATGAAGAGTCCTTAGTAACAGTTCATAATTTAAAAAAAATTAATTTGCCTATCTGCAAACATAATAATATGCTTATTGTTGTATGTTAGATGCTGTTGACTTGATTCTGACTCACAGCAACTGTCTGCACAACAGAATGGAACATTGCCCGGGCCTCCGCCATCTTCACAATTGTGGTCATCTAATAATAATATGAGAGACTTCCCAAAAACAGTTCGTGGAAAAATAGAATCGAGAGAAAATGGAATTTTCCCATGAACTTTTTGACACCCCATCATCCCTACCGCATAGGTTTTATAGGGGTTAAATGAATCAATCTATCTTAAAAGCATCTAGAAAGGCAGCTTGTTTACATTAAATGCTCAGAGAATAGTAGCTATAAACTCTGTTCTAAGACGCTGGTAGGAACATGGCCACTGACTATGCCCCAATGGCAGTCCTCTGATTTTGCTTTCTTTGAAACAGGAAAAGCAGAGTTTGCTCTTGCCACGTCAACCTAGAAAAACGCTAAGCTTAGCCATTGCATTAGATCAGTGGTTCTCAACCTTCCTATTGCCGCAACCCTTTAGTACAGTTCCTCATGCTGTGGTGACCCCCAATCATAAAATCATTTTC